>NW_027186540.1:1277624-1511792 GCF_028583685.1 Petaurus breviceps papuanus | reverse complement strand
ATATATATATATATATATATGTGTGTGTGTGTGTGTGTGTGTGTCTTTATATGAGGGTATGCGGGCATATGAATACATATGTGAATTTGTATATATACGTTTAGAGGTATACATAGATAGAGGGCACGGGACCAATTTAACAGGAAGGGATGATACTTAAAAGGTGAAATTAAGAGGTGAGAGGAATATAATGAGAGGAGATGGGGAGAGACAGAGTGGGACAAACTATCTCATACAGAAGAGGCAAGGGAAAATGGTTACAATGGAGGGGAAGAATAGGAAGGCAAAAGGGAATAGGTCAACCTTATTCCTATTGAATCTGGCTTGAGAAGGGAGGGAAATACACACTAAATAGGGGATCTCACCCTTCAGGAGAATAGGGGGGGAAGGGGATGTGAGGGGGGATGATGGAAGGGAGGGCAGGCTGGGGGGGAGGAAAGTTGGAAGCACCCACTTTTGAAAAGGGACAGGATCAAAGTAGAGAATAGAACAAGTGGGAGGTGGGATAGGAGGGAGGGAAATATAATCAGTCATTTACAATACATCTACTATGTTATTGTTTTGCATTAGCCACACATGTACAACCTATACTGAACTGCTTGTCCCCCCAGTGGGGGTGGGTGGCAGGGGGGGAAGGGAATGAATCTGGAATTGAAAGTTTTAAAATCAAATATTCAAATATATATATACATATATATATATATACTATTATTAATACCGTCTTACATGTAATTAAGAAAAAAGATATACAGGCACTGAGGCATAGAGATCCATTGGAAAAGTTGAAACGGGTATGGGAGAAAATATGGGAGAGAGCAGATTGGAGGTGGGGATATCCTGTGGGACTGCTGTTTTGGGGGGATGGGTGGGGGAAAAATGGGGAGAAAATTTGTAACTCAAAATCTGGCAGAAACGAATGATGTAAATCAGCAGTTAATAAAGCATTTAAATTAAAAAAAAAGAACCTTGAAATCATCTTTCAAGAAATTCTCAAGGAAAATTGCCCCGATGTTTGAAAACCAGAGGGCAACATAGAAGTTGAAAGAATCCATCCATTACCTCCTGAAAAAGATCCCCAAAAGAAAACTCCTAGGAATATTTTAGCCAAGTTTCAGAGTTCCCAGATCAAAGAGAAAATATTACAAGCAGCTAGGAAGAAACAATTTGAATACTGTGGAAACACAATCTGGATAACACAAGATCTGGCAGCTTCTACACTGAGGGATTGAAGGGCTTGGAATATGATATTCCAGAGGTCAAAGGAGCTGGGATTAAAACCAAGAATCACCTACCCAGAAAAACTAAGTATCATGTTTCTGGGGAAAATATGGAAATTCGATGGAATAGAGGACTTTCAAGCATTCATGATGAAAAAAAGAGTTGAATAGAAAATTTGACATTCAAATATAAGAAGCAAGAGAAGCATGAGAAAGTAAACAGGGAAAAGAAATCATGAGGAACTTATCAAAGTTGAACTATTTACATTCCTACATGGAAAAATGATCATTATAACTTACAAAACTTTTCTCAGTATGAAAATAGTTGAAAGGAATATAATGTGTATGTGTGTGTGTGTGTGTACATACATACATACATATATATGTCTCTATGGGAGGTTATATGGGCAAATTGAGATAGGTAATCAGTGGTTTCGCTGTTTTGGGGTGGTGGGTAGTGGAAAGATGGGAAGAAAATTTGTAATTCAAAATGTTTTGGAAATGAATGATGTAGACTAAAAATAAACATGAAATTTAATTCAAAAAATAAACAAAATTAAATTAAATTAAAAAATTGAAATATTAAAAAAAGAATTAGCTTAGGAAAAGAATTGTAAACAGAAACAAAATTTATGGTTTGTTTTTTCTTGTGGACATTAGCTATATTAAATTTATTCAAACAATAAATATTTAAGTACCTAAAAAATGACAATTTCCTTGGTTCTAGCTCCTATGTGTATCTTTTAAACACTTAATTTGGTTGAAGTATTTCCCTTGTATTTATATCAGTCTCTTAAAATCCAAATAACAAGAGCCAGACTCTTCCCTTAAACCAAGACAAGAGATTGGGAATTGACATACAAGTTTTGAGAGAAATGGGCTATTGAGATGAGACTTAAAGCTAATACATTGCAAAGAGAGAAAGTTTAGAGAGAGGGGGAAAAATAAAGACTAAGGAAAAATCCTAGTTGGACATCCTTACTTGGGGGATGCAAGTGGGTAGATGAATCGATTAAGAAGATTAAAAGAGTGAGGGAGAAGCTAGGTGGTGCAGTGAATAGAGCATGGGCCCCAGAGTCAGTAGGACCTGAGTTCAAATCCAGCCTCAGACACTTAACACAAAACTAGCTATGTGACCTTGTGCAAGTCACTTAACCCCAACTGCCCTATCTTCACTTCTCCAACAACAACAAAAAAAGAGCTTTTAAGATATTTAGAAAGATACCAAGAAAAAATGTTTTCTTAAAGCTGAGTGGGAGAGCTTATCAGGAAGTTCTGAGAGACTGAAAATAGGCTTTGGATCTGAGTTTAAGAGGATATTGGTGGTTATGGGGTCGGATGTGGGAAAATGGTGGTAGTGATGGTGGAGCCAAGATGGCAGAGTAGAGAAACTGAATAGAGTATGTTGAGCAGTAGACGATAGAGAACTGAGCTCTGCCAACATTCCCTTGCAAACAAATTTAAACTAATACCTCACATTGAATTCTGGAGCAAAAGAGTCAACAAAAGATCAGGGAGAGACATGGTTCTAGGCCAAGAAAACGAAGGATGTGGAAATGAGAGATATGTGACATGGGGTGGAGGTTGGCCTGAAGATCATATATACCTGAACCTTCAGTACTAGGACTAGGTGGTAGTGATAGAAGAAGCAGCAACTCAGGGAGCTCTCAAGGCAGAGGAAGTAAGGGGAACTAGCAACTGATCAGAAAGAAATCACATGGAACCCCTGTGCTAGCAATGGATGCAAGACCAGATATTTGGCAAATCCAATTCTGGGCCATAATTCAGAAGGAGAGAAGAGCTCTTTTGGTCAGAAGGGAATGAGAACCCTGAAAGGTAATATAGCTTTTGCTCAAAAAGGATCAAGGACCCTGAGGAATTGGATCATTTCAGATCACAAGGAGCAAGGGGCCTTAAGGAACAATATCAATTGCAAACCCAAGGGATCAGGGACACATTCTGGATGAAGACCAGAATGCAGACCAGGATAGTAGTGACTACACCTCTCCCCAACTCTTAAAAGCACTGAAAACTTCCACACCTCTAGAAGCAACACTGAAAGAAAACAGCTAGGCAAAAGAAGTCTGAAGTTTGAGGCAATGCTCATTCCTTGCTCCAATCCCCAATGCCAGAAACAAAGCCCGCATACCACAAAATTCAAAATAAAAATAGTGCACAAAAATGAACAAACAAAATAAAAGAGGACATGACCATAAAAATCTTATATAGTGTCACTTCTATAGTGACAGGGAAGATCACCATAAAAAGTCAGAAAGAGCCAATGAAATTAAAACAACTACAAATAAAATCTGAAAAAAATATGAATTGGGCAAAACATCAAAAATTACAAGAAGAGAATAAAAAATTTATTTTCAAAATTAAGTAAGAGTGGTAAAGGAAAAAAATAGGCAAAGAAATGAGAGCAAAGGAAGATAATTATGAAAAGATAATTAGTAACTTGGTAAAAGAGGTACAAAATGTTCTAAGGAAAACATGTTAAAACAAAATTGGCCAAATGGGAAAAAAGGTACAAAATCTCACTGAAGAAAATAATTAATTAAAAACTAGAATTGTACAAATAGAAGCTAATGGCTCCATAAGACATCAAGAACAAATTTAAAAGAATGAAAAAAAAAGAGAAGAAAATGTGAAATATTTCATTGAAAAAAAATCCAGCTGATCTGAAAAATAGATTGAGGAAAGATAATGTAAGGATTATTGAGCTTGGTAAAGGATTAGAATTTGAAAACTGCACAGATATTCTGGTTCTAGGGCATAAAATAGATATCAAAAGAAGCTAATGACTTTATGAGAAATGGAGACATTATAAAACAGATGCAAACAAATGAAAAAATAGAAGGAATTTGAAATATATCTTATTGGAAAAAACATTGACTTGAAAACAGATACAAGAGAGATAATTTAAAAATGATAGAACTACCGGAAAGCCATGATAAAAAAAATAGCCTAGATATCATCTTTCAAGAAATTCTCAAGGAAAATTGCCCTGATATTCTAGAACTAGAAGGCAAAACAGAACTTGAAAGAATTCACCAATCACCTCTTGAAAAAGATCCCCAAAAGACAACTCTTAGGAATATTATAGCCAAATTCCAGAGTTGCCAGGTCCAGAAAAAAATATCACAAGCAGTCAGAAGTATTGTGGAGCACAATCAGGATAACATAAGTCCTAGAAGCTTCTACATTAAGGGATTGAAGGGCTTGGGATATGATATTCTGGAGGTCAAAGGAGCTAGGGTTAAAACCAAGAATCACCTACCCAGAAAAACTGAGTATAAAACTTCATGGAAAAACATGAATATTCAAAGAAATAGAGGACGTCCAAGCATTCTTTTTTTTTTTTTTTTTGCTTTTTGGAGGACAATTGGGTTTAAGTGACTTGCCCAAGATCACACGGCTAGTAAGTGTTAAGTGTCTCAGGCCAGATTTGAACTCAGTTCCTCCTGACTCCAGGGCTTCTGCTCTATTCACTGCACTACCTATCCACCAGTACTTTCAAGTATTCTTGATGAAAAGATCAGAATTGAACAGAAAATTTGACTTTGAAATACAAGAATCAAGAGAAGCATGAGAAGGTAAACAGGAAAAAGAAACTATAAGGAACTTAATAAAGTTGAACTATTTACATTTCTACATGAAAAAAAAAACCCAATAATTGTAACTTATGAGACTTTTCTCATTATGAGGAGAGTTGAAGGGAATATATACCGTGTTTCCCCGATAATAAGACACTGTCTTATTATTTTTTTTGGACAGAAAAACACCAGAGGGCTTATTTTCAGGGGAGGGCTTATTTTAATGAACATTGACAGCAATTTTAATAAACAGGTAAATGTGAACAAAAAAATGTATCTTTATTCAATAATGAATTCAATAAAGAACAGGATGACACGCTCACTGCTGCAGCTCTGATTGGATGCAGCTCGGAGCGCGGCGTGCGTTTCACGGTGGGGGAGGGGGGGACGGTTCATACAGAGGGTAGCATGTAGCACAGGGGATCACCTTCACTACAGTAGCAATCTCAATAGGGCTTATTTTCGGGGGAGGGCTTTTACACAGTAAGGGGAGGGCTTATTTTTGGGATAGGTCTTATTATCGGGGAAACACGGTATGTGTATATATGTGTGTGCGTGTGTACACATATATATGCATAGAAGGGTGTGTGTGTGTGTGTGTGTGTGTGTGTGTGTATGTTTGTGTGTGTACATTTATCCATAGACAGAGGGCACGGGATGAGTTGAATATGAAGGGATGATATCTAAAAAATAAAACTGAGGTGAGAGAAGAATATAATGAGAGGAGAAAGGGAGAGATAGAATAGAGTGAATTATCTCACACAAAAGAGGCAAGAGAAAACTGTTACAATGGAGGGGAATATCAGGAAGGTGAAAGGGACTGAGTGAACCTTACTCTCATTGAATTTGGCATAAGGAGGGAATAACATACACCCTCAATTGGGTATGGTATATCAATACCTTACCCTATAGGAATTCAGGGGTGGGGGAGAAGATAATAAGGGGGATGATAGAAGGGAGGGCAGATTGGGGGAGAGAGTAGTTAGTAGCAAATACTTTTTGAAAAGGGGCAGGGTCAAAGGAGAAAACAGAATAAATAGGGGGAGGGATAGGATGGAGGGAAATGTAGTCTTTCACAATATAACTACTATGAACATGTTTTGCAAAACTACACATGTACGACCTATATTGAGTTGCTTGTCTTCCAATTGGGGATGGGTGAGGAGGGAAGAAGGGAAAGAATCTGGAATTGGAAGTTTTAAAAAGAAATATTAAAATATTCTTTTTTACATGCAACCAGGAAATAAGATATACAGGCAATGTTAGGTATAGAATTACATCTCGCCCTACAAGAAAGTTGAGAGGCATAATGGGGGAGGATATAAGAGAGAATAGATTGGGGGAAGGGGTATTCAGTAGGCTTGCTATCTGGGTATTGGGAGTAGGGGAGAGATGTGGAGAAAATTTGTAACTCAAAATCTTGTGGAAATGAATGCTGAAAATTAACTAAATAAATAATTCTTTTAAAAAATGAAAAGGGTGAATGTACCACCAATGAAACTGAATTTAAAGCAATTTTACAGAGTTGTTTTATCCAATTATATGCAAATAAAATTTGACAATACAAGTGAAATGGATTCATTCTTACAAAAACATATAAACTCTCCAGATGAACAGAGGAGGAAATAGAATACTTAAATAATCCTATCTTAGACAAAGAAATTGAAGAAACCATTTATGAACTCTTTAAATAAAATCCCAAAGACTAGGTGGATTCAGAAATAAGTTCCATTAAATATTTGTTGTTGAGTTGTGTGTGTGACTCTTTATGACACCATTTTGGTACAAGAGCTAGAGGAGTTTCATTTGGGGAGAGTAAATGATGATTGAGTTGGATTCAGTTTCCATAAAATAATGCAAACAACTCCAATCTACCCCATTCAGCTAAACATTGAAGGAACAGTTAGTCCCAATACTACATATACTATTTGACAAAAAGTATGTAAAGAAATAATTCTCCCAAAATTCTTCTGTGAAATAAATATGGTTTTGATACCTGAAACAGAGAGAGAGAAAAAAACATAGAAAAAAATACAGAATAATTATTTTAAAGTCTATTGTTGACAAAATTTTAAATAAAATACTAGAAAAAGATATTTTAGTAACATATTACAAAGCTCATACATCATGACCAGGTGGAATTTATGCCAGGAAAGCACATTTGTTCAATATTAGGAAAACAACATAATCAACTATTTCTTTTTTTTTAATACTTTATTAACTTCTGATTTACATCATCCGTTCTTGCCAGATTTTGAGTTACAAATTTTCTCTCCATTTCTCCCCCACCCACCGCCCCAAAATAGCAGTCCCACAGGATATCCCCTCCTCCAATCTGCTCTCTCCCACATTTTCCCCCATACCCCCTTCCACTTTTCCAGTGGATCTCTATGCCTCAGTGCCTGCACATCCCATTTCCCAATTACATGTAAGATGGTATTAATAATAGTATATATGTATATATATATATGCATATTTGAATATTTGATTTCAAACTTTCAATTCCAGATTCATTCCCCTACTTCCCCGTCACCCACCCCTACTGGGAAGATATGCAGTTCAGTATAGGTTGCACATGTGTTGCTAATGCAAAGCAATAACATAGTAGATACATTGTAAAAGACTGGCTACACTTCCCTCCCTCCCATCCCACCTCCCACCCGCTCCACTCTCCACTCTGATCCCGTCTATTTTCAAAAGTGAGTGCTTCCAACCTCCCTCCCCACAGCCTACCCTCCCTTCTATCATTTCCCCCTCTCATCCCCTTACCCCCCTGTTCTCCCGGAGGGTGAGATACCCCATTTAGTGTGTATTTCACTCCCTCCCGAAGCCAAATTCAATGGGAATAAGGTTGACCCATTCTGTTTTGCCTTCCTATTCTTCCCCTCCATTGTAACCATTTTCCCTTGTCTCTTCTGTATGAGATAGTTTACCCCAATCTGTCTCTCCCCATCTCCTCTCATTATATTCCTTTCACCTCTAAATTTCACCTTTTAAGTATCATTCCTTCCTGTTAAATAGGACCTGTGCCCTCTATCTATGTATATGTGTAAACATATATACACACATTCACATTTGTATTCATATGCCCATATACCCTCATATATAGACAAATATGTATATATATATATATATATATATTTCTAATCCCTTCAACTACTGAGAAAAGTTTCATAAGTTACAATTATTGTTTTTTCCATGTAGGAATGTTAATAGTTCAACTTTATAAGTTTTTTATGATTCCTTTCCCTGTTTACCTTCTTATGCTTCTCTTGCTTCTTTTATCTGAATGTCAAATTTTCTATTCAACTCTGTTTTTTTTTTTTCAGCAAGAATGATTGAAAGTCCTGTATTCCACTGAATGACCATATTTTCCCCTGAAACATGATACTCAGTTTTGCTGGGTAGGTGACTCTAGGTTTTAATCCCAGCTCCTTTGCCCTCTGGAATATCATATTCCAAGCCCTTCAATCCCTCAGTGTAGAAGCTGCCAGATCCTGGGTTATCCTGATTGTGTTTCCACAATATTCAAATTATTTCTTCCTGGCCACTTGTAATATTCTCTCCTTAATGTGGGAATTCTGGAACCTAGCTATAATATTACTAGGAATTTTCTTTTTGGGATCCTTTTCAGGAGGTGATCGGTGGATTCTTTCAACCTCTATTTTGCCCTCTGATACTAAAACATCAGGGCAGTTTTCTTTGAGAACTTCCTGGAGTATGATTTCTAGGTTCTTACTTTGGTCATGGCTTTCAGGCAGTCCAATAATTTTTAAATTATCTCTCCTGGATCTATTTTCCAGGTCAGTGGTTTTTCCCATGAGATATTTCACATTGTCTTCTATTCTTTCATTTGTTTGGATCTGTTTAACAGCATCTTGATTTCTCATAAAGTCATTAGCTTCCATTTATTCCAATCTAATTCTGAAGCAATGATTCTCCTCATTGAGTTTTTGAGATTCTTTTTCCATCTGGCAAATTTGGTTTTTTAAGGCATTCTGCTACTCATTGCCTTTGTGGGCCTCCTTTGCCATTTGAGTCAAGTCTGTTTTTTAAGGTATTATTTTCTTCAGTCAGTCTGTTGACTCTCATTTCATAATTTTCTTGCATTGTTCTCATTTCTCTTCCCAATTTTTCCTCCACTTCTCTTATTTGGTTTTCAAAATCTTTCTTGAGGTCCTCTATGGCTTGTAACCAGCTTGTATTTTCCTTTGAAGCTTTTGGTGCAGGAGTTCTGACTTCACTGTTTTCCTCCTGTTCCATGCTTTGCTCCTTTTTGTTCCCCAAATAGGAATGTAATGTTGGAATCTTCTATCTGCTTTGCTTCCTTTGCCTGCTCATTTTGCCACTCAATGATTTGACTTTTGGGCTTTTTGCTACAGTAGGACTCTGCCACCAGACAGGGGAGCTTTCATCCCAAACGCTGGGTTTTTCTCAGCTGCCAGAGGTATTAGATGGGTGCCCTCTCTGAGGTCTCCACATGCTCTGGCAAGCTGGACACACACCCCAGGACCTCCACCCTAGACTGCCATCCAGATCCAAGAAGGTTAAAGCAAGAGCGATTACCCCTCAGACTGGTGCTTGGTCCCCCTACACTCTGCAGGCCAGGAGCTGAAGCCACCACATGGCGCTGGCTGGCTGTGCAAGAGCCACGGCTTTTTGCCCTGGGGGTAAAAGCCAGGCACTCCCACTTACTGGTCCCAAAATCCAGACTGTACTGACCTCTCCCTTTGTCCTTTGTGTCTATGTGTTGATAAATCTGGAAACAGCCACAGCTGCTGCTGATCTGGAGTCCCTCTGGCCGGTGGCTGGTCAGGCCTGTCCTGGGGCTAAAGCCTCAGTGCAGGGATGGGCTCAGCTCCCAGAGAGCTGTGCTGGATTCCTGCTGGCCTGCCAGGCTCTCTTCAGAGGGAGGTTACCTTCTGTTTGTCATTTTGTTGGTTCTGCAGCTCCAAAGTTTCTTTAGAGTCCCCTTTTTACATGGATTGGGGAGGGTGGAAGCTGGAGCTGTAGGAAGTTCATGCTTCTACTCCACCATCTTGGCTCTGCATCCACAATCAACTATTTCAATAAAAAAGCAAAAAATAAATATGGTTATATTACTAGATGTAGAAAAAAAAAGCCTTTGACAAAATAGAACACTCATTCCTATTAAAAAAAAAAACACTAGGAATCACAGAAATCAATGAACTCTTTCTGTAAATGATCTGTAGTATGTACCTAAAACCAAAAGTAAGAATTATTTGTAATGAGCATAAACTTGAAGCCTTTCCAATAAGATCAAGAGTGAAACAAGGATCTCCATCATGACCACTATTTTTCAGCATTGTAGAAATGATAGCTCTAGATATAAGACAAGGAAAATAAATTGGAAGAATTAAAACAGGCAACAAAGAAAACAATTTTATCACTCTGCAGATCAAATGATAGTATACTTAGAGAACCCTAGAGAATTTACTATAAACTATGTGAAACAATTAACAACTTTAGCAACATTACAGAACATAAAATAAACCCATGTAAATCACTAGCATTTCTATGTACTACCCACAACACCCAGCAGGAAGAGAGAGGAAGAGAAATCCCATTCAAATAACTGCAGATTTTCCTAAAATATTTGTTAGTCTACCTGCCAAGACAAACCCAGGTCTATGAATTATTATATCAATTATGTGCTATTATATATTATATGAAACATGTTATTATATGAATACAATTTCTAAAGAAAAAACTTTTCATACAAAGAAAGATCTAAACAATTGGAAGAATAAAAATTGCTAATGAGATGATTGAGATAATATAATAAAAATCACAATTCTACCTGTTAATGTATTTATTCTGTGATATACTAATCAAAATACCAAAGAATTATTGTATAGAGTTAAAATAATTCTAAAAATTCATCTGGAAGAACAAAAGATCAAAAATATCAAGGTAATTAATCAAAAAATGGAAAGGTGTTGTTCTAGCAGTACCCCATCTCAAACTGTATTATACAATGGTAAACATGAAAACAATCTGGTACTAAGAAATCAAGGAGTGGATCAGTGGAATAGACCATGTATACAGTAGGTAGTAGTAAATGACTATGGCAATCTAGTATTTGACAAACCCAGAGATCTAAGGTTTTGGACAAAAAATTCACCTTTTTACAAAAATTCCTTGGAAAGCTATAAAAGAATTTGGTAGGAATATTTCATACTCTATGCCAAGATAAGGTCAAAATGGATATGTAATTTAGATATACAATATGATATCATAAGTAAATTAAGGGAGCATGGAAGAATGTACCTTTCAGATCTATGAATAACAGAAGGATTTTTGACCAAACATGATGTAGAAAGGATCCTGGGAAGAAAAATAGATAATTTTGATTACATGAAATTAAAAAGTTTTTTTCACAAACAACACTAATGCAGCCAGCATTAGAAGGAAAACAGGGATAAAGGGAAAAATTTGGGAGCAAGTTTCTCTGATAAAGGCCCCATTTCTCAAATATATAGGAATTTCAGTGAAATTTATAAAAGAGCCGTTTCCTAGTTGAGAAGAGATCAAAGGATATGATGAGGGAATTTTTAGAAGAAAAAATTTAAGTTATCAATAGTCACTTGAAACAATGCTTTAAATCACTGCTAGTTAAAGAAACATCTATTAAATAAATCAGAGATACAGTTTCACAGCTAACAAATTGGCTAACATGAAAGAAAAGCAAAATCACAAATGCTGGAGGGGATGTGGCAAAATTAGGACACTAATGAACTGTTTTTAAAAACATGTATGTGCATATGTAATTTATTTTTAACATTCATTTTTGAAATTTTTGAGTTTCAAATTATTTACCACCCTTCCCCACCCATTGTGAATAGAAGAAATGCAATATTAATTATACATGTAAAATCATGCAAAACATTTCCATATTAGACATGTGGCAAAAGAGAAAAAAGAAATGAAAAATTCTGCTTAAATTTGCATTCAAACTCCATCAGTTCTCTCCTGGAGGTAGAAAGGATTTTTTTTTTATCATAAATGCTTTGAAATTGTTTTGGTTCTAACTCCACTAAGTAAGTGTAAATACACTATTGGTTCAACTGTGAACTAGTGCATACTATTTTTCCATAAGAGATGATCAACAGGATGGGTTTTTTTTTTTTGGCATATTTTTAGTTTTCAACATACATTTCCACAAGATTTTGAATTACAAATTTTCTACCCATCTTTCCTCTACACACCACCCTAAAATAGCGATCCTACTGAATAACCCTTCAATTTGCTCTCTCTTTTATCTTCCCCCACATCTCCCCTCTGACTTTCTAGTAGGGGAAGATGGATTTCTATACCACAGTGCCTATATATCTTATTTCCCAATTACATGTAAAAATAAAAATAATAGATCTTTTTTAACATTTGATTTTAAAACATTGATTTCCAGATTCTTTCTCTTCTTCCCTTGCCACCCACCCCTTCTGGGAAGATAAGCAATTCAATATATAGGTTGTACATGTGTAGTTATGCAAAACATTTCCATAGTAGATATATTGTAAAAGATTTACTATATTACCCTCCATCCTGTACCGCCCCCCACTTATTCTATTTTGTAATTTGACCCTGTGCCTCTCCAAAAGTGTGTGCTTCTAACTACCCCCCCACCCAATCTGCCCTCACTTCTATCATCCCCCCTCTTATTCCCTTTCCCCCTACTTTCCTGTAAGGTTTAGTGCACATGTTATTCCCTCCTTAAGCTAAATTCAGTGAGAGTAAGGTTGACCCATTCCCTTTTGCCTTCCTGTTCTTACCCTCCATTGTAACAGTTTTCTATTGCCTCTTTTATATAAGATAATTTGCCCTATTCTGTCTCTCCCTATATCCTTTAATAATATTCCTCTCTCACCTCTTAATTTTATTTTTTAGATATCATACCTTCCTATTCAACTGCTCCTGTGCACTCTTTTTATGTGGTCATGTACACATATATACATACAATCATAGATGTATTTATATGTGGATATACCCTTCTATATGAAAATATATATACACATACATACATACACACACATATATTCCCTTCAGCTATCCTTCATAAGAAAAGGCTCATGAGTTACAATTATCATTTTTCCATGTAAGAATGTAAATAGTTCGACTCTAATAAGCTCCTTATGATTTCTTTTTCCTGTTTATCTTCTTAAGCTTCTTTTGCTTCTTGTATCTGAATGTCAAATTTCCTATTCAACTATGGTTTTTTCATCAAAAATGCTTGAAAGTCCTCTATTTCATTGAATATCCATAATTTCCCCTGTAGCATTATACTCAGTTTTGTTGGGTAGGTGATTTTTGATTTTAGTCCTAGCTCCTTTGACATCTGGAATATCATATTCCAAGACCTTTGATCCCTTAATGTAGAAGCTGCTAGGTCTTGTGTTATCCTGATTGTGTTTCCATAATACTCAAATTCTTTCTTCCTAACTGCTTGCAATATTTTCTCACTGACATGGGAATTCTGGAATTTGGCTATGATATTCCTAAGGGTTTTCTTTTGGGGATCTTTTTCAAGGGGTGAATGGTGAATCCTATCAATTTCTATTTTGTCCTCTGGTTCTATAATATCAGGGCAATATTGCTTGATAATTTCTTGAAAGATGGTGTCTAGACTTTTTTTTTTGATTAGGGCTTTCAGGTACACCAACATTTTTTAAAAGATCTCTCCTGGATCTATTTTCCAGATCAGTAGTTTTTCCAATGACATATTTCACATTGCCTTCATTTGTTTGGTTATGTTTAATATTATCTTGATTTCTCATAAGGTCATTGGCTTCCATTTGCTCCAATCTATTTCTGAAGGAATGATTCTCTTCAGTGAGCTTTTGATATTCTTTTTCCATCAGGCAAATTCAGCTTTTTAAGGCATTCTTCTTCTTATTGGCTTTTTTGGGCCTCTTTTTTTAGTCTTTTTTTAAGTGTTATTTTCTTCAGTCAGGTTGTTGCTCACTTTTCATGATTTTCTTGCATCATTTTCATTCCTCTTAATTTTTCTTCCATTTCTACTTGATTTTGAAAATCCTTCTTGAGCTCCTCCATGTCCTATAATCAGTTCATATTTTTCTTGGAAGCTTTTGATGCAGGAATACTGACTTCATTGTCTTCCTCCTGTTCCATGCTTTGATCTTTTTTGTCCCCCAAAAAGGAATCTAAGGTTTGTTTGCTCTGTTTGCTTTGCTTCCTCTGCTTGCACATGTTGTCACTCAATTACTTGACTTTTGAGCTCTTTGCCATGGTAGAACTCTGCTTCCAGAGAAGAGAGCTTTGTCCACAATTGCTAGGGTTTTTGCAGCTTCCAGAGCTATTAGGAGGGTGTCCTCAGTGCAGCTGCCATGAGCTCTGGCCCACTGGCCACATACCCCACCACCTCCACCCAAGAGAGCAATCCAGATCCAAGCAGGTTAAAGCAAGAGCTTTCGCCCTCTGAATGGTTGCTTGGTCCCCCCTACTATCTGCAGGACAGGAGCTCTGGAGGCATTCATATGGCAGCAATTGCATTCCCTGTAACTCTGCCACCTCTCTCCCTGGGGGCAAGGGCTTGACCACACCCTTCCTTTCCAACAGAGTTCCCAACTGACATTTTACTTTCTCTTTGGCATTTATGGTTGGAGTAGTCTGGAACTGTCACAGCTGCTGGTGATTAACTCTCCTGAAGTCTGCTCTGGCTGCTGCTGGTCAGGGCCACTCTGAAGCTAAAACCACACCACTAATGAGGGACTATGCTCTGCTCCCAGTGTGCTGTGATGGACCCTTCTGTAATGTAATGCCATGGAAAGGCAACTTCCCAAGGTTCAAAATACCAGCATAGGTGCTCTCCATTTTATTCAGTGACAAACCAAGAACAGAGAAGATCAAAACATGACACCATTCAAAATACAGCATTTACTAAGTGTGATTAAATAATCTCCAAGTACTACCCCACCCCAGGACCTTCCAATCATTCAATCAATTACAAAGTCCCTGTTCTAAATACCACCACAAAGCCCCTCTTCTCAAATGGAGATTAGTTTCCAAACATAAGTAAAGTATATTCATTTCTTCAATCATAGAACACAAAAAGGTCAAAAGTTCCCCACCCCTGGATCACAATTGAATCTACCCCAGAGTTACATCAAGTTTAAGCACAGCACTTAATACCCAAATGGAGGTCTTTTCTTCATCTTGACATGAGGCAAGTTCTCAGCAATCTTAGTTCCTGGGGAGACAAGGCTTAGCAAGGCCACAAGATACATTGCCAGTCCCTTCATTAATTCATCCTCTGTCTGTAGAACAGTCCTAGAACCCCTGAAAACATTAGCAAAACCCTCTCCCAGGATTTCTGTAAACATACAACAAGAAAATCCTTCTTCAGGGCTTCTGAACCAACAGAAAGGTTCCCAGACCCCTGCAACAACAGCACTGTCCTTCACCAGTGGACAGTATTCATTCTGTCTGCAGGACAGTCTCCGGACCCCTGCAACAACAGCACTGTCCTTCACCAGTGGACAGTATTCACTCTCTGTGTGCAGGACAGTCTCAGGGCTTCTTAACTAAAAGCCAGGTTCCAGGACTTCTTCAACAACAGGACTGTCTTTCACCAGTGGACAAATCTGGCAACACAACATCAAAACAGACAGACAAAGTACCAGCAAAACACCCATGTCTCCTCAGTCCTTGGCAGCTCTGGGGGCAGGTCTCAAAAGTCCAGGGCGATTCAAAGTGTCCCCCAGCAATCCTTCTCAGTCTCTCTGCCTCCACGAGGTGCTGCTTCCAAAAAGTTCTTCTGACTCTCTCTTGTCTCTCCAAATCTATGTCACCAGCTCCTCCCAGTTCAGGACTCTCTTTTCACATCAACAAGTCCATCCCACAGGTGGGATTAACAAGCTCTGGGTTTTAACACAATTAATTTGAAAAACAAAGCCAATACAGGGGAATCTTTAAATGCCATTACTATCACACCTTCCTGTAGGCATGCTGGGCTACCTTCAGGGGGAGATTTGTTTCTCTCTGTCACTTTATGTGTTCTGTAGCTAGAGTCATATTTTGTAGGTATTTGAGGTGGTTGTTGGGGGAGCTCATGGAATTTCCTGCTTCTGTGCTACCATCTGACTCTACCCCCCAAACAGGATGGTTCTAGAAAAATCCAGGAAAACTTTTTTTTTATTTTTGGAGGGGGGAAGGCAGAGCAATTAAGTTTAAGTGACCTGCCCAACATCATGCAGCTAATAAGTGTTAAGTGTCTGAGGCCAGATTTGAACTCAGGTCTTCCTGACTTCATGGCCAATGCTCTATGCATTGAGCTACTAGCTTTTCTGAAAACTTAAAGAAACTGATGCAAAGTAAAGTGAACAGATGGAAGAGAACATTGCATATAACAGCAATACAGTAAGGTTGATCAACTGTGAAAGAATTACATCTTCTTATCAAGATAGTGATCCAAAACCATTCAAAAGGACTGGTAATAAAAAAACTGTGTTCACCTCCAGAGAGAGAACTTGGAATGAAACATACTTTTTCAAGGTATGTTCTTTATTTTTCTCACTTTTTGTCTATGTTTTCTTCTGTAACATGGCTAATGGAGAAATATGTTTCCCATTTCATGACATTTAAAATCAATATCAAATTGCTTGCTGAGGGGTGGAAAGGAGAGAGAGAATTTGGAAATCAAAAAACAATTATAAAGGGCGGCTAATTTCTTTTTAACATACAGTTATGAAATGTTTAACAAAATCTTTTTTCCAAAAGGAAACATAAGTGGCGTTTGAGAGGAAAATTTCAGGAGAATGTTAGGGATGGGAAACAAGTTGCAGTATTCTGAAGAATATGTATGTCTGGACAAAATGGAGACATTTTCTTTCTAGACATATAGCAGTGTTGTGTAGGTTGTAGCATAAGTCAATCAAGTAACAACCATGATACAAGTTTTTTTTTTCAAACAAGAAGTTTGTTTAAACAACAAGATGTTTGATCTGAAGGGAAAACTATTTAGGATCAATTTCTTTGTAGTAATTTATCCCTACTGAGAAATAGAGATTGCCCTACATATAACAGCTATATACAAAAAACTTATAAAATTGCCTTTGTTTTTACAATGAGAAAAAGGAAACAGTGAAATTATCCAATCAAGGTATACAAGGATTTTTGTTGCTGCTGTTGTTAAATGGTGAGAGCAAAATAACTTACTGGAATATAAAGATAATTAATTATTAATTAATTATAATAATTAATGTTTAATGAGCATTCCACTAATGGAGAAAAGGAGTATTTTAACAGAGCCAGTTTGTTTTTTCCCTCCCTCTCTCCATTTGATGTTGATTAAAACATACCACCCACCATTTAGTTAAGAACAAAAACAAACATAAACTACACATTATGCCTGTGCATACATAACCATGACTTTATGTACAATAAAGGAATGGAGGAAGGGAATCAAAGAAGAGAGAAAAAATATACTGCAGGAGTCAGGATACAGATCAACCAAATCTTGGTTTTCTAATTGTCAATGTATTGTTTTCCTTGGGAGCACAGTTCTGGAGTAGAGTTGTAGATACTTTTTTTTTAGTAAGCACCTACTGTCTGCTACTGTAATACATCAATTGCATCTTCATCCTCCATTTCCAGGTGTGTAGGTGTTTCTCTTTCATTTATTGTTTGCCCATCAAATAGGAATCTGATCTTCCTCACTGGCAAACCCTGTCATTCACAATAGTCTTTCATTAGTTTACAAAGTGATGGGTGCCTCTTAATCTTAAATTGCACCACCAAACCATCTTGCCCTGCCACCTTCAAATTAATGTGGTCGTTGTTTTGAGTCTTGACTCCTTCCCTTGGCTTTTTATTGGCCATGGCAAGTCTGGGGTTCTCCTCAGCCACTGCTTCCCAAAAGAGGCACAAAGATGTTCCTCTCCAAGGGAATGGAAAAAGCAAGAGTTGCAGAGCAAGAGGAGGAGAAGGAAGAGGTAGTGCAGGAGAAGTAGGGGCAGGTGGAGAAGGGGTGGTGATGCTAAGGAAGAAGAGAAGAAGGAAGAGGCGGGGAAGGAGGAGGAAGAGAAGGATGCTAAGATTATTAAAGGGAGACATGTTTTAGAAATTTATTGATGTTGATATTGATGAAAACAGCATAGTGGGTGGATTTATTCTTAATTTATTGTTCCCCGAAAATTAGCTTGGTAGTGAAGTACCCACCAGAAATTATACACTAGAGCCTCCTTAAACCTGTTAGAGGGGACCCCTACTGAGTTCCTTGAAACCCACCTAATAGGCTCCAATAATAAAGAAATGTTTCACCTGTGTTGCTAAAACATGCCACAGATTCCCACGGATTCAGGTCTCTTTATGTTTGTATTCAAAGCTTTGTTAAGGGACTATGGCTTTACTTTGCTTCAGTAGAAATAATATTAATGATTTGTCTTAATAGAATAATACTGAGAATGTTTTGCTTGAACCCAAATAATACTGGGAATGATTTGTCTTAATAGAATAATACTGAGGAAGTTTTGCTTGAATGAACAAAATGTTGGTACTCTGTTACTAGCAATCACATTGTCTATAAAATTACGTCTAACAGAAGGCTCGATACTGTCTTTTGGACTGAGAGGCAGTCCCGTCCGGTTAATAAACACTCCTATCAAATTATAATTGGCCTAGCTGTCCTGTTTGATCTCAGTGTCCATTATAGTAGTAATAATGTTGACAACTCACTTTTAAATAGAACTTTATGCTTTGCAAAATGTTTTACACACAGTATCTCATTTGAGCCATATAGAACTGTGTGAGGCAGAAATTTATTTTGAACTTTGATCACTCTACCATGCTCCAATTCCAGTACTTTCCTCCATTTCTACCCATTTTCAGCTTTCTTTTGTATATTGTCATCTTTTATTACATCATATGCCCCTTGAGAGCAGGGGCTATGGTTTTGTTTTGTTTTGTTTTTCACATGTATAACCCTAGTGCTTATCACAGTGTCTTGCACATAGTAAGTATTTAATAAATATTTATTGAGTGACTGGCTAGTTGATATGTATAATCTACATTTTGCAGATAAAGAAATTAAGGCTAATGGAAATTCTCAGTTTCTGTTTCTGGATTTTGTGTCTGAGGCAGGATTTTGCCCCAGGATTTTCTGACATTGTGCCCAGTACTCTCTCCATGCATTATATGCTATAACTTTGAATCTGCAAGTAAGCCTTGCAGGAGACAGTCCTAACCAGCACTACAATTATGCTGACACCACTTTTAGTGGTAGTGCAAAGTGCCTTTGGAGTCAGAAGACATAGTTTGAGTCCAGATTTTTCTACTTTTAACCTATGATACTTTGATAAAATCACTTCAGTGAATAGAGAACTGGTCCTGGAGTCAGGAGGACCTGAGTTCAAATCTGGTCTCAGACACTTGACACACTTACTAGCCATGTGACCTTGGGCAAGTCACTTACCCCCAACTTTCCTCCAAAAAGAAAAAAAAAAGTTCTTCAGTAAGAGCGCTGGCCCCAGAGTTTCCAGACCTGGGATCAGTTCCGATCTCAGATACTTAACACCCACACAAAATAACTGGCTGTGTAACCTTGAGCAAGTTACTTAACCCCAATTGCTTTCAAAAAATAAAAATAAAAAAAAGAGTCACTTCAAACCTTCTTCCAGCACAGTTTCCTTATTTATAAAATAAATATTTGGGATTAGATGATCTAGATGTTTCTTTTCCAGCTTTTATGATAAATGTTACAATTTGAGGAATTCATTAAAACTTATTTACTAATCCTACCATAAAATACCTACTGTTCTCTCTGGCCCTACTTCTCTTCTCCTCACCTCCCATTGAAAAGGCAAGCAATTTGATATGGGTTATACATGTGAAGGCATGCAAAACATATTTCCATTTTAGGCATGTTGTGAAAAATGACCAAAATAAGAAAAGAAAAAGTATGCTTCATTTTACATTAAGATTCCATTAGTTCTTTCTTTGGAGACGGATAGCATTTTTCATCATAAGTCATTTGGAATTGTCTTGAGTCATTTTATTATTGAGAGGAGCTTCATTCACAATTGATCATCAGAAAGTATTGCTGTTATTGTGTGCAATGTTTTCCTGCTTCTGCTCATTTCACTTTGCATCAGTTCATGTACGTTTTTTTTCAGGAATTTCTGAAGTTTTTGAGGTTTTTCTTACAGCATAATAGTATTCCATCACAATCATATATGACAACTTCTTCAACCATTCCCCAATTGATGGGCATCCCCTTAATTTTCTTTTCTTTGCCACCATTAAAAGACATGCTATAAACATTTTTGTACGTATAAGTCCTTTTCCTTTTTATTTTTATCTCTTTGGGATATACACCAGGTAGTGGTATTACTTGGAAAAAGGGTATGCATGGTTTTATAGCCATTTGGGTATAGTTTGAAATTGCTTTACAGAGTGGTTGTATCAGTAAACAACTTTACCAACACTGCATTAGTATCTTAATTTCCCCACTTCCATTCCGCCATTTGTCATTTTCCTTTTCTTTCCTCTCAGCCAATTTAACATGTGGGGTGGTAGCTCAGAGATGTTTTAGTTTGCATTTCTTTAATCAATAGTGATTTAGACCATTTTTTATGTGATTATACATAGTTTTGATTACTTTGAAAATTGCCATCCATATTCCCTGAGCATTTATCATGTGAGGACTGACTCTTACTTTAATAAATTTGACTCAGTTCTCCATATATTTGAGAAATGAGGCCTTTATCATTGAAACTTGCTTCAAATTTTTTAGAATTCTTAATACTCTGAATTTCCTTCCATCCATTTCCCCCCATTTATCTAACTTTTTCCTCTCCTTTCACCCTGTTTATCATCACAAGTATTGTCTTTTACATACCCTAATCTGCCCTCCCTTCTATCACCCCTCCCCTTTCTCTTATCCCCTTTTCCTACTACTTTCTTGGAGGGCAAATTAGATTACTATACCCAACTGAATATTCATATTATTCCCTCTTTGAGCCAATTTTGATGAGAGCAAGATTCACTCACTCCCACTCACCTCCCATATTTCTTCCTCCACTTTAAAAGATATTTTTGTGACTCCTTTATATGAGATAATTTATTCCATTTTGCCTCTCCCTTTCCACTTTCCCAGCGCACTTCTTTCTCTTAACTTTATTTTTTAGGTGAATTGTCACATCATATTCAGCGTACACCTGTGCCCTCTGTATTTGCTACTTCTCACTGCCCGAGTGATGAGAAAGATTTTGCATGTCATAAGTGTCTTTCTCTCATGTAAGAATGTAAAGAGTTGAATCTTATTGAAATCCTTGAGAAAAATGATTATTAATAACCAATATCTTAGGAAGATTCACAGATTTTCTTCCCCTTCTTTGGAAGTCCTGTTTTCAATCAGGACTTTTCATTTTAACTTAACGACATTACTGAAAATAAGATTTTCATTAATTCTCCCCATATTGGTCAGACCCCACCTAACCTTAGAATGAATTTATCCTAAGATAGGGAAGTTGATTTTATTCCTTGAAGGTAGACACCGATCCTTTTGTCTAGAAAGCCCAATGCTGGGAATGGTCTGATATAGCTAAGAGTGATCTAGATCTGTATTCCTATGAAATAATAATGGGTAACATCACCCCCTCATTGGAAGGGTAAACAGCCTGTGAGACCACAACAATAATTATCTCTGATCTAAGAGAGAGAGTCAAATGGCCATCTTTTTATTAATAACCTGCTGGCCTTATTAATAAAATTATTACATTACCCAGAAACTATGTCTCTTGAACCTTTTTAATCATCTCAATGATGGGAATGGGCCTTGGAACCCTTGCCCCCAAACACACATACAGTTTGAATTTCCCCTGAATCTTCTCACCTGACCCTGGCATTTTCCTGGGGCTCATCCCAGAATCATCCTTTCAACTTTCCTTGCTTTGTGTCTTTGACCATGCCCAATATCCATTTCTCTAGATTTATTTTTAACAATGTAGAAAATTTTAAATGTGTATCCCTTTGACACAATCATGTGTTTTCCATGATTTGGAATTGAATTAACAAGATTTGGATGTATATTCTTTTTTTAAAGCAATTGGGGTTAATTAACTTGCTCAAGGTTACATGGCCAGGTGTTTCTGGGTGGGTGCTAAGTGTCTCAGCCCGGATTTGATCCCAGGTTATCCCAATTCTGGGGCCTGTGCTTTACTTGCTGTGCTACCTGGATGTATATTCTTTAGTTTTTCATCAAGAAACTGCATTTTTTAGATGTTAAATGTACCTTTGAAAACACAGCCATTTTCTCAAGTGTAGCTATTATTCTGCTTCATAGATTTTCTTTTTTTTTTAAATAGTTAATTAATTTCTTTTTAGCTTTTAACATTTACTTCCATAAGATTTTGACTTTTGGACTTTTTCCTCCACATTCTCCTCTCCCCTCCTTAAAACAACATGCTATCTGATATAGGCCCTACTTATACATTCACATTAAACTTATTTCCACATTAGTCATGACATGAAGAAGAGTTCAAACTAATGGGAGGAACCATCAGAAAGAACAAAACAAAAAACAAAGAACAAAATAAAAAAAAAAAAGAAAAAGAGAGCAAATAGTATGCTTCCTTTTGCATTAAGACTCCAAGTTCATTCTCTGAATGTAGACTGAATTTTCCATCATTAGTCTCTTAGATTTGTGTCAGATCCTTGCATTGCTGAAAATGTCTGTCAAGGTCAGTCATTACACAAGGTTGTTACTGTGTGCAATGATCTTCTGGTTCTGATCATTTCATTCAGTATCACTTCATATAAGTATTTCCAGGTTTTTCTGAATTCTGCCTGCTCATCATTTCAATTTTCTCAAGAAATCAACCATATCTAACTTTTCTAAAATTCTATTCATCTCCTTACCTTCTTTCTTGTTTTATGGACATCCTTTGTGTTGGTGTTTGCCTGATCCACCACATTGGTATACAGGATCTTTCCCTGGTTTGCTGAGATGGGGCTTACTGCTGGCTTGCTGGGACACCTCTAATCCTGTGCTGCTCTTTATTCCTCTGATCAAGAGGGCCCTTTCCCATTATTTCCCCAAGCTTCCTGGTCTATAAGAATGCTATGCTTCTTCTTTCTGCTGGCTCAGCTATTCTAGAGTTTTTCCTGTGGTGATATTTTCTGGGTTTTCAGAGGTCAATAAAGAAGAGTGAGAGCCATTTACTTCTTACTCTGCAATCTTGGTTCCTGGAAGTAGAATTTGACTCTTTGTCATTTCTAAGCTAGCCCAGAAGTTCATTTTCTGTTACCTCCAGATCACTCCATGCCACTTTCCACCCTTAATCCCATCTAGACACATTCTCTCTTACCTCCCTGTCACCCCAACCTATTGGCCACTTCTAGATCCCTTGCAAATCTTCCCAGAAAATGCTTTTCCCTTATAAAAGAAGTCAGTCTCATCTACCAAATGTGCTGGACTTAAAAGTCCTTCCCACTTCCAGTGTTGAAATAAAAGGGGGGAAGAGCAATAAATATGGTGTTTGCTGTTGGACAACTCCAGGATAAATACCAGGAGCAGAACAGAGGTCTGGACACAATGTTTTTAGATTTTACCATGGCCTTTGATACTGGCAGTCATGTGGGCTTATGGAAAATTATGTCAAAATTTGATTGCCCATGGGGCAGAGCCAAGATGGCAGAGTAGAAACAGGACTTCCATGCAGCTCTGGCTTCCACCTCCTCAAATACATGTAAAAAATGACTCTACACAAACTTTAGAGCTACAGAACCCATAAAGTGACAGAGAGAAACAAATATCCCACTGAAGGAAGCCTGGGAGGCTGGCAGGAAGGGTCCATCACAGCATACTGGGAGACCAGGACAGTCCCACCTAAACCGTGATTTTAGCCCCAGGGCAGCCCCAACCAGCAGCTGCTGGAGCAGACTTAAGGAGAGTAAATCACCAGCAGCTGTAGTGGTTTCCAGAATTCTCAATTCATAAATGCCAAAGACAAAGTAAAAGGTCAGTGTGGAACTTGGATGGTCCAGGGGAGGATAGAAGAGTGAGGTGTGGCTACTACCCCAGAGAAAGATGCAGAGGAGGTGTGGTGGCTGTAGCCACTGCCACGTGGTTGCTTCTGAGCTCCTGGCCTGCAGATTATAGGGGGACCAAGCAACTATTCAGAGGGTAACAGCTCTTGCTTTGAGCTGCTTGGATCTGGATCATGGTCTTGGGTGTTGGTCCTGGGGTATGTGACCAGTGAGCCAGAGTGTATGGGGGCTGTAGAGAGGGTGCCCATCTAATAGCTCCAGCAGCTGAAAACCCCCCAGAAATTTGGGGCATAGCTCTCTCCATTCTGGAAGCAGAGTTCTACTGTGGCAAAGAGTTCAAAAGTCAAGTAATTGGCTGCCAATATGAGCAAGCAACAGAAGCACAAACACGATAGAACCCTTTTTGGGGGACAAAACACATCAAGGCATGGAGCAGGAGGAAGACACCCAAGTCAGAACTCCTGGATGAAAGGCCTCCAAGGAAAGTATGAATTAGTTACAGGACATGGAGGAGATCAAGAAGGATTTTGAAAATCAAGTAAGAGAAGTGGAGGAAAAATTAGGAAGAGAAATGAGAATGATGCAAGAAAATCATGAAAAGTGGGTCAACAGCCTGCTAAAGGAGACCCAAAAATACATTGAAGAAAATAACACTTTAAAAAAGAAACTAACTGAAATAGCCCAAAAGAGGCCCAGAAAACCAATGAGGAGAAGAATGCTTTTAAAAAGCCAAATTTGCCAGATGGAAAAGGAATTTTGAAAACTTACTGAAGATAATTACACCTTCATAATTAGATTGGAGCAACTGGAAGCTAATGACTTTATGAGAAATCAAGATACTGTAAAACAGATCCAAACAAATGAAAAAATAGAAGGCAATGTGAAATATGTCATTGGAAAAACCACTGACCTGGAAAATAGATTCAAGGGAGATAATTTAAAAATTATTATTATATTCAAAGCAATCAGGGATAAATAACTTGCTCAAGGTTACATGGCCAGTGTGTGTGTGTGTGTGTGTGTGTGTGTGTGTGCGTGTGTGTGTGTGTGCCAAGTATCTGAGGTCTCCCGATGCTGGGGCAGGAGCTCTTACTCACTGTTCCACCTGGCAGACCTAATTTTAAAATTATTGGTCTACCTGAAAACTATAATAAAAAAAGAGTCTAGACATCATCTTTCAAGAAATTATCAACACAATTGACCTGACATTCTAGAATCAGAAGGCAAAATAGATATTGAAAGAATTCACTGATCACCTATTGAAAAAGATCCCAAAAGAAAACTCCTAGGAATTTTATAGCCAAATTTCACAATTCTCATGTCAAGGAGAAAATGCTGCAAGCAATCAGGATGAAACAATTTGAGTATTGTGGAAACAAAATCAGGTTAACACAAAACCTAGCAGCTTCTACATTAAGGGATTGAAGGGCTTGGAATATGATATTCCAGATGTCAAAGGAGCTAGGATTTAAACCAAGAATCACCTACTCATCAAAATTGAGTATAATGCTACAGGGAAAAATATGGTCCTTCAATGAAATAGAAGACTTTCAAGCATCCTTGATGAAAAAACCAGAGCTGAACAGAAAATTTGACTTTCAAATATAAGAAGGAAGAAAAGCATGAGATAGTAAACAGGAAAAAGAAATCATAAGGAACTTATTAGAGTTGAACTATTTACATTTCTGCATGGAAAAATGATAATTGTAACTCATGAGACTTTTTTCCGTATAAGGATAGCTGAAGGGAATATATATGTATGTATGTATACAAACATATGTATGTATAGGAGGATGTATGTGTACATAAATATATGTGTGAGTGTGGGCATTTGTATATTCATGTATACATAGACAGAGTGCACAGGTCAATTTGGATATGAAGGCATGATATCTAAAAAATAAAATTAAGAGCTAAGAGAGGAATTTATTGGGAAAAGAAAAAAGGAGCAATAGATTAGGGTAAATTATCTCCTATAAAAGAGGCAAGAGAAACTGTTGCAAAGGAGGGGAAGAGAAAGGTGAGAGGGAACGGGACAACCTGATTCTCATTGAATTTGGCCTAAGGGGGGAATAACATACACACTCAATTGGGTATCTTACTCTATAGGAAAAAAAAAGGGGGCAGGGAATAAGAGGGGAGATGATAGAAGGGACAGCAGATTGGGGGAGAAGGTAGTTAGAAGCAAGCATTTTTGAGAAGGGATAGCGTCAAAGGAGAAAGTGGAATAAATGGGGGTCAGGATGGGATGGAGGGAAATATAGTTAGCCTTCCACAATATAACTACTCTGGAAATGATTTGGGTACCTGCACATGTACAATTTATACAAGAATTGCTTGTCTTCCCAGTGGGGATGGGAGAGAAGGGAAGAGGGGAACATAATCCAGAACTCAAAGTTTTAAAAATAAATGTTTTAAATGTTTGGTTTTTTTTACATGCAACTGGGAAATAGGATATACAGGTACTGGGGTATAGAAACCCACCTTGCCATACTAGAAAGTTAGGGGACTGAAGGGGGAAGATACAAGAGAGAATAGATTGAGGGAAGGGTTATTTAGTAGGGGTGCTATTTTGGGGTGGGGAGGGGAGGGGAAAGTTGGGTAGAGAAAAAAAAGTATAACTCAAAATCTTGTGGAAATGAATATTGAAAACTAAAAATAAATAAATTAATAAAAAATTTTAAAAAATGGTTTCCCAGAGAAATTCATCAGCATTGTACATCAGTTTCACGATGGCATGTTTACCCAGGTTCTAGATAATGCAGAAGGCTCTCATGCTTTCCCAGTCACCAGTGAAGTGAAACAAGACTGTGTGCTTGCTCCCATGCTTTTTAATATGATGTTTTCAGCCATGTTTTCAAATGCTTTCAGTGAGGATGAACATGGCATCAAGGTCAGCTAACACACTGATGGTAAATTCTTCAACTTTAAAAGACTACAAACCAGGACCAAAGTGGAGGGTGTGTTTGCAGATAATTGTACACTCAATGCAGCCTCTGAACTTTAGATGCAGCAAAATATGGATCCATTCTCAGCTGCTTGTGCTAATTCTGGCCTAACAATGTATACCAAGAAAATACAGGTTCAGCATCAGCCACCACCACACCATCTATATGTGGAACCATCAGTTACAGCAAATGAAGTTTTGAATTCTGTGGATAAATACATTCACCTTGGTAGTGTACTTTCCAGGGATGTACACATCAATTTTGAGGTTGATACACTCATTGCAAGAACTAGATCAGTGTTTGGGAGGCTCTGAAGAAAGTGTGAGAGAGAAGAGGTATTAGACTGAAAACCAAACTGAAGTTCTACAAACTGTGGTGCTGATTTCATTGTTGTATGCCCATCAGATGTGATCATTATACCAGTGACATGCCAGGAAACTGAATTGCTTCCATCTGAATTGTGTTAGGAAGATTTTGAAGATCACCTGGTCCTCATTGCTAGTCAAGAAAAGAAAAAGACTAGTATTGAGAAGGGGTCTCTTCCTTTTTGACTAGGCAATGAATGGCTGAGTTGTAATATAAGATGCACATTTATGAGCAGTTTATGGTCCTTATTCATAGTATTAGATAATAAAGTAATGATGCCTATTTTCTTAAATGTATCCAGTCAATTAATTAGATACATATTTATAATAACATGACTACACATTTGTTTCAATGTTATTGGCTTCATTGACAACATTTATGGAAACCCTCTTCTGAAATTATTCTTGGATTCAATTTATGAGCCACATGAGAAAATCAATCTCTTTAGAGTCCCCTTCATAATTCTAAATTTGGCTCATAGCAGAATCTGAAACTAAGCGAATCACTTAATTTGTACTGCATGTTATTGATAAGACTAAAAACCTAAGCCAAACACATGAAAACATTAATAATTTGTTATCATTGAATAGAGGCACGACCCACTTAATACTATTGATTGGTACTAACAAAACATGTTCATGGGAGAAATGACATCACATTGGGTGGGTAGTTCCATAGGAACAATGTTATAAATTGGCAATCAGCATGACAGCACAATGGGTTTCACAATGATATGGAGTGATTTGGCTAAAGATACATTAAATTATTACCACAAAATGATGCTGATTGGGGCTATCTCATGCTTACCTATAGATGCAAAGCTATATAATGTATGAAAGACTATATTTAATGCATCAATCAATCAGTAAAAATTTACTAAATCCCTACTATGATCCAGGTACTATGCTAGGGTCTGGGAATATAAATACAAAGATGAAATAATCCCTACCATCAAGGAACTTATGTTTTAATAGAGACATGACATGCATATATGAGTGATGACAAAGTGAGAGGTATTTAATTCCTGGCAAAGAGTAGGTACTTTAAAAAGCTATATTTATTGCCTGATAACTGTTTGTTCTTTCTGTCAAGTGAAGCATCCATTCACCTTAATTGGATGCTCAGTAATAATCTGCATCTGATGCTTTGAGATCCTTTCGGTCCTCATTTTCTTTGTTTCCTACTATATGTGTATATTGAATAATGTTCAATTTCCCTCTTTCCTTACATGGATCTCATTGGAGCAACCAATTCTTCTATAACCTTCTCCAAGAACATTTTAAAAAATCTCCTACTAGATTCGGTGCTATTAGGTACTCTTTTCCCTATGGGCACCTTTTTCTCCTCAGAGTCTATTCCTCTTAATTCTTCTCAGTGTACCTTTTGTCTGTCTCCCTAATTTGGAATATAAGCCCCTGGGAAAGAACTGTGTCTTACCCTATATCCAGTTGGTACTCAATAAACATTATTAATTATTATTATTCATATTCATAATGATGTCAGGTTCTGGCTAATCAATTTTAATTCAGCTTAATCTAGTTCAATTAAGTTTAATTTAAGAGGTGCTGCGCTGATATTTTTCTCTTACCTAGAATTCTAATTTAAGTCTCTGAACTTGATTTCCCTTTTCCCCTTTTTTTGCCTTATCCACTTCCTTTCTAGAAGAAAATGCATTTCTGTGTTAGTGTTTAGGTGTCTTTTATTTGATTAATGCCTGTAAAATAGGTTATTGCCTGCTCTTTCCCATTTAGGGATATACATTCCCATCCTTTTAGAGATAGACTAATTTTTTTCCTTTATGAAAAGGAGGGATGCTGACCTGAACAAAGTTGGAAAACATAGCTGAGCTAAGGGGGAAAAGGAAAGAGAAAAGGTTATCAGCTGACTCACTCATTTGGGCACCATTTAGTCCTGCATAAACCTGGACTCTCTTGGCCCTGTGGGCATAAGTACAGGGCATGCTGGGCATCAGGCTAGAGGATATTTTGGGCTCCTAGTTTACTTCTGGCCCATATCACACAGCTGAAAATAAATAATTATTTTCCTTTAATCCTAAACCTGTATATTGTTTAACATGATAGAAAACAGGTAGTAATTATAAGAAGTGAAGAATTCAACATTTTGGCTCAACACTGATTGTGGCCCCTGCAGTAGTTCCCCAGAACATTTCCACAACTATCAGAGATCCCTCCTCTTTCCTATTAGGAAATGATGCCCATTTCCCAGTTTAGCTGGTCCTATCAGCTTTGTATGATTAGTATAGATTTACAATGCACAAATTGTTTCCTTAGATTTTTTTCTTTTCTTTAAAAATTGTATAAGGGTCTCTTAGTATTTTGTCTGATTCAGAGAGTCCCTAGGATGACCCTCGTTATATTTTGAGTCTCTTTACATGGGTGTTTGCTATTTACCCAATAGATATTATGCATACCCAGAAAGATTTCTGTATTCTTTTATCTTCAGGATCCTAGCCTTTTTTTTCTGTTTGTGTATATACATGGTTATGACATAGCCAAACTTCTTGGGACAAAGCCTGTGCATCCTAAGATCCTCACAGTTGGGTGGCCACCATGAGCTTGAAATCGTGGCACTCCTCACATCCATTCTTGCCTGCTGCCCTATTATGAGAATACCTTGCTGTTTCATTTTCCTCAGCAAGTAGCTCCCTATTGTGCTTTCTATGTAGGCCTACTGAAAGTGTAGCTCTTATCCATTGACAAATCATCACCTTGATGTTTCCAGAATCATAGAATCTTAAAGCTGCACACCCTCTTCAATCTCTCTCTCTCTTGTACTGTTATGCCCTGAGCATTGTAGTGATCAAGGCCACTGCTATATCATGGCTCCGGAAGGGTTTTATGAAAGAAGTGAGCCTTCAAAGGGGAATTGAAAGGAAGCCCAACTTATGCATCAGCAAGTATTACTGCTATTCATTCTTTTCATAAACTCTCCTTGCCTGGCATTATTTCTGCAGCAACTCTGATAAGACTGTATATTTCATTGTTCACTCTCCTAGTCATCTCATCTGCTATCCTTTTACTTTTAGGGCAAATATACTGTATTTCAACTCATGAAATGTTGAAATAAACAACTGCTCATGTACATCCAGTTGAAATAAGGAACAAAGCCTTGAGATGTTTTTAGCTTACATGCTTTCCATACATATGGGATACTTTTTTCTTAGTTACAGGAATAGTATATGTTCCTCAGATATGACAGCATGGCAATCCTATTAAACATTAACGTTTCAATTGTTAACTAGAAAGAGTTTTGAGATGATGATGATGATAGCTGATTTATCTAGAGCTTTAAGATTTACATGATATTTCATTTGATCCTCATAACAAACCTCTTATCTAGGTGTTATTATTATCCTGATTATACAGACTATTGGTAACAGCTTGCTATATCACATTGCTCAGCAAGTAGCTCCCTGATGTGCTGGAAAGTAAAAGAGAGAAGGTTAATTGACTTGCCCAGGATCATACACCTTATAAGTGTTGCTCAAAATCAAACAATTTTGATTTGTTATGAGTTAACCAAAGAAGCATAATGCAATGAAAAGATCACTCAATTTCAAGTCTGAGAACCCAGGTTTGACTCCCAACTTGCAATGATAAATTACTTAGCTGCCCGGGCCTTAGTTTCCTTATTAATAAAAATAAAAGTGTTGGATTTGTTCAGTCATGTCCAACTTGTCACAACCCCATTTGGGGTTTTCTTGGCAAAGATATTATGGTGGTTTGCAATTTCCATCTCCAGTTCACTTTACATATGAAGAAACTGAGACCAATGAAGTTAAGTGAGTTGCCCAAGGTCACATAGCTAATAAGGGTCTGAGGCTAAATTTAAACTCGGGTCATCCTGACTCCAGGCCCGACATTCTATCCACTGCACCATCTAGTTGCCCCTAACAGTTAGATTAGGCATACTCTAAGATCTCTTCCATCTATAAGTTTATGTACATATTTATATATGTGAAATGACCATGGTTCTATCCAGAAACTATAAAAAAAGGATCATTTCTACAAATGATTTACCAATTATCTCTTAATTGCCATATCTCATTGTCTTTTTACAGTTTTCATCTTTCTTGACCTCTATGATGCATTGGAAATTGTTGAAAGCTCTCTCCTGTTGTCTTTCCTTTCCTATATAGAGTTATTCCCTCCTGCTTAGCTTCTTCTCAGTCTCCTTTCCTAGCTCATTGTCTATTTCATACTAAGTTATGGTGATTGTTGCCCAAAGCACTGTCCTAAATAAACCCTTTTCTCTTTTTCTCTCTGTATTCTTATCAGTTCACATGAGTTTAATTATCATCCATATACAACTGACCAAAACTTCTAAAAGACAAGTCTCAGTATCTCCTTTGAGATTCAGTCCCATATCATTAATTGCCTATTAGACTTTTCAAATCATTGCAAAGGCAATATGCAGTCTCTAACTAAGGTTTGAGTTAATTTTCTTTTCATCTAAATTCACCCCTTTTCCAAACCTGTGTATATCTATTGCAGACACTATCATTATTCCAGTCTTCCAGATTTGTAACCTTGGTATCATCTTTAGCTCTTTATTCTCTCTTAACTTGCACTCTTTTGCCAACTCTCCTCACCTCTGCCACCCTTGCATCCTGTGTCTTCACTGACATAACCAACACCTCAGTGCATGCTCTCGTTATTTCTCGCCCAGATTATTTCAGTGGATTCCCAATTCATTTCTCTGTCTCACGTCTCTTCTCATACCAACATATCCTCCACACAACTGCCTAAGTGATTTTCCTTTATCAGCAACCTGATCATATAACTTCCCTAACTCAATAAATTCTGGAAGTTCTCTATCCCCTTGGAGATATAATATAAACTCTTCGCTTTAGCTTCAAAAGTCCACCCTAATAGGTCTCAACATATCTTACCAACCTCGTTGTATGCTACTCCTTGCCCTATACTCTAAGATCATGCACTAAACTGGGCTCTCTATTCTTCATTCTTGTGCTCTCTCCTCCTTCTCTGTATCTTTTCACTGACCTTTCCCCATGTCTGGAATGCTATTTCTCTTTACTTCTGCCATGTAGATTTCCCTCTTCCTTTAAAATAAAGTTGAAATACTATCAGTTTTCCTTATCTCATCTAGTGACCTTCCTCTCAGCTTACATTTATATACTTTGAATTTTTGTAATGATTCACTTTATGTTCATTCTGTGCACATATCTATCTTTTCTGTATCTGTCTATATAGTTATTCTAGAGATATCTTTATATATGTACATTTGTAACTATGTAGACATGATATATAGCTGTATAAACAGAGACATCTCTAACATATCTATAAAGATATACAACATGAGATATGCACACAAAATATAAATATATAGACATGTAGATGTCATTATGCAATCTATATAGATGCATATAATTATATAGAGAACTATACATATATCATAAACATCTGTATAGATGTACATCCATGTATACATATATATGTGTATATATGTAGACAAACATATATATATATACATAACACAATTATCTGCAGCATATCTATATAACTATATACTTCTCTTCCCAGTTTTAATATAAGCTCCTTAAGAGTAAAAATTATTACATTCTCCATAGTTATTTCCTTTGAATATAATGTATGTGGAACATAGTATACACATTTTAAACAAAATTCAAAGTGATAAAGATACTATTTTTTTAATGTACACATGCTCTACAGAATAGTATCATCTATACTGTGAAAAGTGTCAATATATATGTACCAATATCTTAGCCATACGGACAATGGTAGTGCACTGGAAATAATAGTGAACATGAAGTCAATATCGTGATATTCTAGTCTTAACTCTCTTAGTGGTTAGCTATATTACGTTAGACAACCTTTCTGAACTTCTGTATTTGCTTCTCTTTGAAAGAAAGAAAATAAAATTTGAATTTAATGTATCTGGTATATTTTCTTTGAATAGCTAGTTAGTGAAGTTTTTACTTTTAGCAAAGATATATTAATTACCTGTGATTCTGTCCATTAAGGGCACCAATGCAGAAGACATTTTTTCTATGACTTATTAGAAGGTCTTTGAAAGTTGTTGTGACTGAAACCCATTACCCTGTAGTCAGTCTAGTGGCAAGCCTCCACACACTTAATTGAATTGTTTATGAGTATAAGAACATATAGTACATCACAATTCTTGTACTTTAAAACTTTTTAGCTCAGTATAACCAGCCAGGGCTGGCCCTCAACTGGTACTACCTTCATGAACCCACAGTTTTCTCCAAACATCAATAAGAGGACTTCAGTGCATGTGTGATTTGGTAAGAAAATACAAAGCTATTATTAACTACCTTTCATTTCATGTATTTTAGAATGACAGCAGTTAGACTGACAATATGAATTTAATGTTGCTCAAAATTCAGTAAATGCTGACTGGCTAAAGACCAATCAATCCACCACAAAGTATTTTTAAATGCTTACTATGTACCAGGAACTCCACTAGATGCTGGGAATGCTAAGACAAAAAAAAAATAAAATAAAACTCTCTACCTCCAATGAGAACTTCAATTTTACCCTATCATGGGGAAAAATCACACAGACACAGACACAGATACAGACACAGACACACAGACATATGCACAGACACACACACACACACACACACCAAATTCCAATAGTGGAGTTGCAATGGATGGGGAACCCACTACTAAGGGAATTAGGACCCAATGTATGGTATAAGTAACTCTGCAAATGACTCAAAACAATTCTTCAGTTATTCTAGGCCCAAGAGTCTAAGCTGAGGAAGAAAGAAAATTTTCCATAGTGTAGAAGCACTTAAAGAAGTGGGGTAGGTGACTGACAACCTTCTCACAAAATCATTTTCACTCTTATGTCTAGGATATTTTAACACATGGTTATCAGGCCTACAAGTGTTCTGGTTCATGTACCTGAATAGACACATGCAGTGGAAGTACAGGGGAGTCACCCCAAAACCAGATCCACAGATTACAAACATTAGAAAGATTGCCTTAGGCAGTTCATTTACATCTCAATTGTGGATAAATGCATCAAGAATGATTGATGGAGAAAACTCTCCATCAATTGAAGAGTTTTTTTGGTTATACTAAAGAGAATAAAGGAAAGGAAACTAAATAACAACTGAAAAGTAAAATCAGAGGTAATGTTTTGACCTGGGCTTACAAAATCCAGGAAATGCAGAATTGATGCTCATTCCCTCCATCCATTACATATTCTTCTCTTCTTTGGTACTGAAAATAGCATGTGACCTCTGAAGCATCCTATTAGTTGTCTCAGGGAGGCACATTTTCTTGCAAGGAGAAAAAAGGTTTAAATATCAAGGGAAAAAGTACAAGCACAAAGCCAAACACGCTAGGGTCTGTGTTCAGCACTCATTCAAAATGTCATGCCATTCTAACACATTTCTGTTTCCTAATGGAGCTTCACTTGGGTCTAATCACTTTCAGGCCCTGCTGGGTTGTATGCCCTGGCATTTCTTTTTAATATTAAAAAAAGTGGTCATCTAAGCTACAGCTAAATTTAAAAAATATATATATAATGCTTATAAAAACTGGCTGAAGAATTAAAGAACCAAAAGGAATCTTCCTTTATTAAGACTCAAATCAGTAACAATATAGTGAAATTTGTAATTGAACCATTAACAAGCATTTATTAAATACCTACTATGTGCCATCCAGCTTCAGACCCTTATTAGCTATGTGACCCCAGGCAAATCACTTCACCCTGTTTGCCTCAGTTTCCTCATGTGTAAAATTAACTTTAGAAAGAAGTGGCAAACCACTTAAGTATCTCTGCCAAGAAAACCCTAAATGGGGTCATGGAGAGTTGGGTTGAACTGAAATGAGTGATGACTTTATGTCAGTCCCCATATTGGGATATAAAGAGAAAAATAAATTAGCCTACGTTGTCAAGGAGCTTTCATCATACTGGAGAAAGCATATATGTATATATCATGTAGCCACTTTAACTCAGAGAATGTTTATCAAACTGCAACTCTCACAGATAAGTTGGTTCCCTAGCAAGACTAGCTCCAATTCCCCTTCAGGATTCTAGAGCTGCTCTTGAGAAATTGGAATGATTCTCTGTAATGTTATTATCTCACACACCTCTTTGGGTGAATACTCCCCAATATCAATCCTTGGTGGTTAGTGTAACAGTATAATTTTAACCAAAAGCATCAATTAGCTTATATAAAGAAATCTATAATTGTTACTTCCCCAAATCTGGATTGGGGGGGTGTAGGGCCAATGCAATAATGACAGCACCCATGATCACTATAAATACCTGCATGGAGCTCAATGGCAAAATATAACAGACTCACTATATAGAAAACAGAAGCAAAACATTTATCCAGACACCAGAAAACCAAATCCCCAAACCAGTAAGTTGATTTCATCATAGTAGCAAATAAGTTAATAAGCCACAACAGCACAGAGAGCCAGAGCATCTTTTAGCTTTCCCACAAACCAACATTTACTCACAAGCCTGTCTGACTCCCTGGGATGTGTCCTCTCCTCCTCCCAGTCTAGCTAACTCTGACTCCCAGCTTCTGCTCCACTCTTCAGCAAACTCCTCCCACCACAGACTCCATGTGATTACATTCAGCCTGTTGGGGGCAGAGTTAATTTTCAAAGTAATAAAGGTCTTCAAATTCCCTTAGGCATATTAGGGGGCAGGGAAGATCTTCAAATTACCTTTACCATTAGGAGTGGGGTTAGGGGGGCACTTTCCATTATATGACCTTGTCCTCTGGGCAGGGGTAATGGGCAGTTAATAAAAATAGTGAAACCCATGATGTGGTCTCATATATTTGAATTCATACAATTTGAAATTACAATTATGTAAAATGTGATAATTCCTTCCAGCCCAATGGACATGTAAAATTCAAATTTTGGGATTCATTTATGTACACTATTCAGGATGTAGCTGCTATGAATATTCATCCTACTAAGCTCACTTCCAAATTCAGCATACTCAGTACTCATAGACTCAGGTCTAACATCCTGGCATCAATGCTTAACCCATTACAAAGTTACATTGGTGGACCAGTCTTGGCTGTCTATGAACTCTGGCATGGACATTTTGATGATGTGTCATGCCAAACTTTTGAAGCACACAAAGACATTATCATCTGATACTCCTTTACATACAGTGGAAAAATAACAGACATGAGAGTCAGAAGAAGCAATAACAAGGCAGTCACTCAGGCCAAAAAGTAGTATCCTCGAAGGGGAGGCAAAGGTCCTGGGTCCCCCACACTAAGAGCCTTCTACCATCACTGGCCTCTACAGCCAAACACAGCCAAGGACAACAATGCAAGAGGCCTACATTGTTCACTTAAGTGGTTTTTTGACATACTCTGCTCTAGTTCAGCAACCAGTCAAAAGTTCATTTCTTCACCTAATGATTGATATACAGCAACCAGTTACACACTTTTCATATGCTCCAAAAGTGCATATAAAAATTTCATTATTATATGTGTTAGAAGGGCATGACATTGTGGATGAGTGCCAAACACAGACCCTAGCATGCTGGGTTTTGTGTTAATACTTCTCTCCTTCATACACAACACACATTCACAGGTACCATGCTTCAATAGTTACTAGTTTCATGTAAAACAGAGATAAAGACAGAGAATGAGATGTAGTTATAAATATATATATATATATGTATATATACATATAGATGATATGTATGTGAATTAGCCTTTTAAATCAGATCTATGATCTCATTGTGTAAGGTACTTCCTCTGTCAATGTAGAGGGGCATTTATTTTTGCCATTTATGGCTTTTAAAGAGCTGCCTATACAGAATAAATACAAGGAAGTTGTTTTTTTTTTGTTGTTGTTGTTCATTTGTTTTGGAGAGGGATATTACCATAGGGGTGGTAGTCAAGAGAAGTCTCATTTAGGAGGTGGCCCTTAAGCTGAGCTTTGAAGAAAGCTCAGGGTTCTGAGACATATGTGAAGAGGGAGGGCAAGACATTTCAGGCAGGAGAGACACCCTATGCAAAATCAGAGATAGGAGATGGAATATTGTCAGGAACAACAGGAAAACTGATTTGGTTGGAACATAAAGTGTGTGAAGGAAAGTGGCATATAATAGGACTAGAGAAAAAGGAGAAAGCCAGATTGTAAAGGATTTTAAATACCAGAAGAACTTGTATTTAATCCTAGAAGTACTGGAATTCGTTGGGTAGAGACATGTTCAGAGTGGCAATTCAGGAACATCCTACCAGTTTGGCAGCTGTGTAGAGGATGGTTTGAAGAGAAGGGATACTTGAGGTCAGAAGATGAAATAAGACCTATTACCAGAGGACTGATGAGATCATGAAGTAGAATAATGTTCATGTGTATGGAGAGAAAAGGACAAATGAAAACAAAACTTGGCAGGTAGATGATTGAACATGTTGGGTGAGGGAACAGAGGAAGGAATTGAATCTTCAGAGGGTTCTGATGTTGTAAACCTAGGTTCCTAGAAGGATAGTGGTGCTCTCAGTAGAGACAGGGAAGTTCAGAAGATGTATGGATTTGTAGGTAAATACAATGAGTTCTTGGACATTTTGAATCTGAAATGAGTTACAGATCTATGAGACAGCTTGGTCTAATTCCTTGCTTGTGATTCGTGTCTTCATCTGTAAAACAGAGTTAGCCATCATTATACCTTGAAAGCTCTGTATTAGAGATGAGGAATGGCCTTGTATTTACTTCTTTGATATTTTGAAAGGCCTTTAGCTTCACTAGTGTGAATACCACCAACATCTACCAATATAAATTCATTCCCACTATCCCTCAGTAAGGCTGCTTCATGGGCCACAGTAGCCAAAAATATTTTGCACCTGTTAACTAGACTCTGTATATGTAACTCAGGAGATCCTAGAATGTCAAACATATATTCTGTCACAATGCTTAAAATCACAGACTTTCAAAACTTCAAGGGACATTAGCCATCTAGTTTAACCCTTAGCCCCCAAAGAATCACCTCTGAAACATAGCTAACAAGTACCGTGTTTCCCCGATAATAAGACACTGTCTTATTATTTTTTTGGACAGAAAAACACCAGAGGGCTTATTTTCAGGGGAGGGCTTATTTTAATGAACATTGACAGCAATTTTAATAAACAGGTTAATGTGAACAAAAAAATGTACCTTTATTCAATAATGATCATGTCATCTTCTTCAACATCGTCATAAGTGTCCATACCCTGAATTCCGTCATGCCCATCATGCCCCCTGAGTTCTTCTTTTTTCCTCCATCATGCCCTTTTTATCCTCCATCATGCCCCCTCACTCCCACTTACATACCTGGTTTTTATGTTGTCCTGCCTCAGCTCTCCTCCGTGGCACTGCTCTCAATGGCGCCAGCAAGCAAATCACTGGGGAAGAACAGGATGACGCACTCACTGCTGCAGCTCTGATTGGATGCAGCTCAGAGCGTGGCGTGCGTTTCAACCGGGGGGTGAGGGGGACGGTGCATACAGAGGGTACCGTAATGTAGCGTGTAGAGCAGGGGATCACCTTCACTACAGTAGCAATCTCAATAGGGCTTATTTTCTGGGGAGGGCTTATTTTAGAGGAATCTTACACAGTAAGGGGAGGGCTTATTTTTGGGATAGGTCTTATTATCAGGGAAACACGGTAATAACCCAATATTTGCTTGGAGAAAGTAAGGGGAAGGAAGAAGGTAAACATTACCTAACTGAAGCACCCTCTTCTACTTTGGGATAATTCTGCTTAATGGGAAGTCAATCAATTCCTAATCAAAATCCTAAAGTTGCTACTTTGCAACTCCAAACCATTCTGCCAAAGCCTTTCTATCTCTATGGGATATACCAGATGTTAGGGGCACCTCACATATCAGCACAAGGCACAGAGATAGGACATTAGTGTTGGAACATTATATTGATTCCTTTAAACTGTTATATAATAACTTTATCTGGGAAATTATGTAAGCAAAAGCTCTTAATGCTTTGTGTCCTGGCACTGCAACACAAAGGTAAATTAAATTACACCTTTTTAGATTTCCATTTTAACCAAAAAGTGATTAGTGTTCTTTCTATATTTGCCAAGAATGTCCTTTCTCTCAAAAGTTGCAGGCAGAATAAAGGGATGATAATGAACTTTTTTTTTTCAAATTTTTCAAGTGATGGATTTTCTCATTCTGAACAGTGCATCTTTGTAGAAGGTCATATTAAATTGTGTGTGTACATCAAACAGAACTGTGTGTCTTTAGGCAAGTATATAGAAAGAAATAGGAAGGTCTGTTGCTTTGATTTTTCTTTCTTTCTGTTTTTTTGTCTTAAAGCCTTAGCTGGGTTTTTTAAATTTTATTTTATTTTATTTTTGTTATTGACATTCAGATGGAATTGAACCAGATGAGTTTTCTGGTCAGCAGAAGAAAAACACAATCCGATAGATATCAAAAGAAGCCTGTGATAGTTCCTGACAACATCCCAGTGTGTTCGCTTTCCCATCCCAGCTGTCAAAGTGATGTAATCAGAAATAAAGTGCATTTTTTGATAAATGCCTCAGGGTAAATGTAGCTCTCACACACGATATTACAGAATCCCTCTGTTTTTTTTCCCTCAAAAATAAAGGCCTTCATCTTGAAATGCCTTCACATTAGCTGGTTTTCAAAAGAGGAGAGAAAAAAAAATAGTACATCAGACTTGGCTGCTCTAACAGGTGATCATATTATGTCTTATTTCCCTAATCCCCAAACAACTAAACATTAACATGTTTTGCCCTGAGTAACCGGATATGACATGGAATGTGAAAGAACATATTGTAGGTGCAGACAGCTCTTCCCAAAGTAAATTAAAATGGCATAGGCTTGAGAAGAAAAAACACGCCAGTAGGAATCTGCCTTCCATCTGCAGAACTTAATCTGCACAACTGACAAAATAATCAGATATCAGGAACAAAACAGTGACCCATTAAGTGAAACGGGGACTGGAGCTCAGAGGCATGCAAGTGAACATGTGGATAAGCTAATGAGATCCTGTGAAGCTGTAAAAACTGGACCTACCTACTCATGAGAAGGTTTTGTGAGGGCTGCTTAAAGATCACATTGGGGTTGACAGGATGTCAGAAGGTGAAGGAAATTGTCATGACCACGGAAATGCTAAGGAAAAAGAGATAAACGCGTGTAGTATTCAATGTCTTCAATCTTTTAGACTCACTGAGAGAGGTTCAGTGGTCAGTTCAGGAAGGTGTTCATCCTGCTGTATACTGACCTTTTCATATTCTCGCTAGAGTGCTGGGCTCATTTTTGGTCTCACACTTTAGAAAATAAATTGATGAAATGGAAATGACAACAAGACTAGTGAATGAACTGGAAACTCTGATAGATGAATAAGTTGCAAATGTTTAGATGGGCGAAGAGAAGATCTGGTGGGGACAAAGGGGTGATCATCATTTCAGATGACACATATTTGAAAGAATGTCATCTGGGAAACATGTTCTTCTTGGCCCCAGAGGACAGAGTTAGTACTAGTAGATGAAAGTTAGAAGGAGAAAATTAAATATTCCTGTGCTTAGAACTGTACAAAATTTGAATGGCTACCTCTGGCAATAGGGAGCTCCCCTGTACTGTGTGGTGAACAGGGCTCTGGTGGCTGCAAACAGTAATTTAATTTTGTTTGCCACTAACTTTCATACCCACTCTTGCATCATCACTTAATCACCACTTGTTGGGAAAAAAAACTGGGGAGTTGGAATAATATTTTCTATTTTTGGTGGTGACTTCACGTGCCTTTCCTTTTTGAGCTGTAAAAAAAAATAAGTTACCCTTTCAATCATATTACAGTTATTTTGCAGCTGCTCACTTATACATATTTACAAATGGAAGATTACTTTGAGGCCATCTAATCCAATCTCTTCATTTTATAGGTGAGGAAATTTAGGTCCAAGGAGATTAGTTAATTTGTTTGACCTCATACAGGACATAAGTAACAGGGTGTCTGATTCAAAATCCAGTCTCCTTTCCATCATACAGTGTTTCAGTTTTTAAAAAATGGAAATTTATTGATGTTTCTTTGGCTATGACTAGACACAAACTGGATCAGTGTGGTAGTATGACAAAGGTCTGCAAAATCATAACCTGAATACATGTAGTAGGAAGAAATGTCAGGTCAGTTCTGGGTATGGAGTCAGATGACCACAATTTTAATCATGGGTCTTTCATTAACATTCTGTATAACCTTGAAAAAGTTACTTAATCTCCCTAGGAATAATTTTCCTCATATATAAAATGAGGTTGCATCATATCATCTCCAATGTCCCTTCAAAATCAAAACTGATGTTCCTATGATTTTTTTTCAGACTAATGAACAGGGAATAGGCAGTATGGTACAGTGGTTTAAAGTATTAGAACTGAAGTCAGAGACCTAAGAAGGCAAAATACATACACCAACTTAGCTGAATTCTCCCAACATTCCTCTCTAAACAATTTTAAAATGACACCTCAAGTCACAGAACCAATGAAAGGTTTGAATAAGACATTTTTTTCCAGCCCAAGACAACTAGATTTGTGTAGATTTGGGACTCCAGGGTAGAGGTTCACCTAGAGTGCAGCACACATATTGCAACAGCAGCAATAGCCTTGGAAGGAGCTTCAACAGTGGCAGCAGCACCTTCAGGAGATCTCAGCCAAGAAATGGTAATGGGGTCAGAAAACTGGTCAGAAAGATGACAAGTGACCCTTTGGTGTCACTGGGGTATATAGGAAACCTGTTTCATTGAATATATGCAATTCTAGGTCACAGTTCTGGGCTTCACTATGTTAGCAAAGAGGAGCTCTAGTACTTGCAACTTCAGGGGGTCAGGGACCCTGTTCATAGTTCCAGGACCAAGAAGAATTAGGACCTGTGAGTACAGGGGAACAAGGAGCTTTCCTAAGAACCAAATGCAGGCCAAGAGAGCAATAGCCACACCACTCCTTGGATCATACCACCTTGGAAATACTAAAAACCAACAGACCCCCAGCAGCAGAAAAAAAAAGACTCAGAAGCTTGGGGCAGTGCCCACTCTCCATGGGGAGTTGAGAACAACTTTAACATAAAAACATCAAGAAATTCGTTTGAAAAATAATCAAACAACAGCAACAGCAACCAAACCTTACCACAAAAAGCTACTATGATAATAAGTAAGATCTATACACAACTCAGAAGAAGACAATGACTTCAAAAATATACAAGTAAGGTTCAAAGAAAAAATATTAATTGGACACAAGCTAAACAAAATTTTGTGGGGGAGATAAAAATGATTTTTAAAATCAAATAAGAGTAGTAAAGGAAAATAAAAAATGAAATAAAAAGAAGAACATTATGGAAAGAAAAAAAGAAGTACAAAAATACTGAAGAAAATAATGCCTTAAAAATAATTTGGGAGATGGAGAAAGGGGTACAAATGTTTACTGAAGGAAAGAACTTTTTAAAAAGCTGAATTGGGCCAAATAGGAAAAGAGCTACAAATCCTCACAGAAGAAAATAATTATTTAAAAGTTAGAACTGGGCTAATGTACTCAATAAAACATCAAGAAATAATCAAAGACAAAAGGATGAAAAATAGAAGGGAATGTGAAATATTTCATCACAAAAGCAACCGACCTGGAAAATAGATTGAGGAGAGATAATTGAAAAATTATTGGACTACCTGAAAACCAAGATGAAAACAAAACTAAATAAGCTTAGCCATCATATTCCAAGGAATTATGAAAGAAAAATGTACAGATATCCTAGAACCAGAGGGTAAAATAGAAATGAAAAGAATCCATCAATGATGTCCTGAAAGAGTTCCCAAAATGAAAATCCCCAAGAATGTTATAGTCAAATTCCAGAGATCTCAATTCAAGAAGACAGTATTGTAAACAGTCAAATATCATGAAGCAGCAATTAGGATTACGCAAGATTTAATACCTCCACATTAAAAAAGCAGAAGACTTGTAATATGATTTTCCAGTAGTCAAAGGAGCTAGAATTACAACCAAGAATAATTTATCCTGCAAAACTGATTATGCTCCTTGCGGGGAGGTGGGGGAGTTTTAGGGGGTATAGAGGGGGAGAAAGGAATTTCCATTGGATGAAATAGAAGATATTCTAGTATTCCTGATAAAAAGACCAGTGTGGTGTAGAAAATTTGACATTCTAGCACAAGACTCAAGAAAAGCATAAAAATTTGCATGTAAAGGAGACACCATAAGGTTCTTAAAGCCATACTGCTTACATTTGTATGAGGAAAATTAAAAAAAATTGTAATTGCTAAGAATTTTATCATTATTAGGGGAATTAGAATGAGTCTTCATAGATATATGAACTGGTTCTAAGTTAATTGTAGTGAATTGATATCAACAATAAATTTAAGGGATAGGAGGGGGGATGGGAGAATGGGGAAGGCAGCAGAAGAATGGGGAAAAATATCTCACACAAAAGGTTCACAGAAGGAAGAACTTTTTTCAGTGAAGGGGGAACACTGAGGGATGGAGGGCAATGCATGAACCCCATTTTAGTATACACATATTGTATTCAACAGGGAAATAGCAGGGGAAGGGAACAAGAGAAGGGAGTATTAATAGAAGGGAGGGTGAAAGAAGAGAGGCATTGGTCAAATGCAAAACAGACTTTTGAAAAAGGACAGGGGAGAGACAGAGGAATGAGAGACAAAGATAAATAGGGAAAAATAGGATAGAGGGAAATACACAGTAATCATAACTATAAATGTTATATTATAACATATCTGAGATGCATTCATAGGGGAGAGCAGGATGGAATAGAAGCTAGAATCCAATGATGTGTTGTTTACAGGGAACACACTTGAAACAGAGACATATACAGCATAAAAGTAAGGGGCTGAATCAGAATGTATTGTGCTTCAGCTGAGGTAAAAAAAAAGCAGGGGTTGTAATCTTGATCTCAGATAAAGCATAAACAAAAATAGATCTAATTAAAGAGATAAGGAGGGAAATTATATTTTGCTAAAGGATACCATAGATAATGAAGTAGCATTAATAGTAAACATACATGCAATGAATGGTATATCTTCCAATTTTTTTTGTTTTGTTTTTTTGTTTTGTTTAGCAAGGGGAAAGGCAAGGCAATTGAGGTTAAGTGACTTACCCAAGGTCACAGGGCTAGTGTTAAGTGTCTGTAACTTCCAAATTTTTAAGCAAAAATTTAAATGACTTATGATAGGAAATAGGAAGTAAAACTATACTAGTGGAAGAAATCAGCTTTCTTTTCTCAGAACTAGATAAATCTAACCACAAAACAAATAAGAATGAAATTAAAGAAATGAATAGAATTTCAGAAAAATTGGATATTGTAGACCTCTGGAAAAAAATAAATGTCAATAAAAACTATTATATTTTTCTCAACTGTATATGACATCTTCAGAAAAATTATCATATATTAGGGCATAAAATCTTTACAAAAGTGAAGAAAATCAGAAATATTATCCATTTCAGACCACATGCAATAAAAATTGCACTCAATAAAAGACCATAGAAACATAGATTAAAAATTAATTAGAAAATAACTAATCTAAGACTAAAGAATGAATGGGTCAAAAAACAAATAAAAGTAACAATCAGTAATTTAATTAAGGAGAAAATGATGAGATAGCATTCCAAATATATTTCTGAACATTTACCTCAATAAAATAGAAGAGAGGATCAATGAATTGGGAATGATTTTTTTTTAGAACCTAGAGAAAGAACAAATTAAAAATCCTTAAACATCAAAATGATAATCTTGAAAAATCAAAGGAGAGATTAATAAATTTGAAATTACAAAGAAAACTAGAATGCAAACTTATGAAAACCAAAATAAATAAATGTTGGTTAATTTCATTAAAAAAGAAATAAAAGCAAATTACTAATATCAAAAAGAAAAGGGTAAATATACCACCAAAGAAGATGTAATTAAAGTAATTATTAGCAACTATTTTTGACCAATTATATGCCAATAAGTCTGACAATCTTAAGTGAAATGGAATATTTAAAAAAATATAAATTACCCCAATTAAAAGTAGAAGAAATAGAATACTTAAATAATTCTATCTTAGACAAAGAAATTAAAGAAGTTGTAAGCTCCCTAAGAAAAAAATACCCAGGACCAAAACGTTTCACAAATGAATTCTAACAAATATTGAAATAACAATTAATTTCAGTACCATATGAATTATTTGGAAAAATAATCAAAGAATTAGTCCAATAGATACATTTTAGTATAAAATATGATGCTAATACCTAATCCAGGAAGAGAAAAACTAAGAAAGAAAACTATAGACCAATTTCCTTAATAAATATTGATAGAAAAATATTAAATAAAACACTAGCAAAGAGATTACAGTAATATATCATGAAGATTGTACACTAAGGGTAGGAGGGAGCAGCAATACAGGGGTGGTTAAACTATAAGCATGACTGAACATATAAAAACAAAAATGAGCAAGAGTCTTATGATTATCACAGCAGATGCAGAAAAAATAGCTTTTGACAAAATACAACACACGTTTCTATTAAAAACACTTGAATACATTGGGGAAAAGTGGAACTTTCTTTAAAATGATTAGTATCTACTTAAAACCATTAGCAACTATTATTTATAATGGGCATAAACTAGTAGCCTTCCCAGTAAGATCAGAGCAGAAGCAAGGATGGTCATTATTTCCACTATTATTCAATATTGTATTAGAAATGCTAGCTATAGAAATATAGCAAGCAAAATAGATTAAAGGAATAAAAACTGTCAATGAGAAAACAAAAGTATGGTTCTTTGAAGCTGGTATGATGGTATACTTAGGGAATGGCAGAGAATCAACCAAAAAGTACTTGAAGTAAATAACAACCTTAACAAAATTAAATAAACCCACACAAATCATCAGCATTTTTAATATTACCAACAAAGTCCAGCAGCAAAAAGTAGGAAAATTCCATTTAAAAGGACTGCAGCCAAAATAAAATACTTAGGAGTCTACCTGCAAAGACAAACCAAGGTACTATATGAAAACAACTACAAAAATATTTTTATACAAATAAAGCTAAATTTAGACGATTGGAGAAATAGAAATTACTTTGGTATCGGTCAAGCCAAAATAATTACAATTATATCTGTTAATTTACTTATTCAGTGTCATACCAATGTACCAAAATTTATTTTCTAGATGTAGAAAAAAATAATTACATTTGGTTTGAAGAACAAAAGGTGAATATTATTAAAGGAATTGAGAAAAAAGTGGAAAGGTGATGACCTAGTTGTACTAGATCTCCAAGTAGTAATCATGAAAACAATCTGGTACTGGCTATGAAATAGACCAGTAGATAAATGGAATAGATTAGGCACACAATATACAGTAGCAATAAATGAAGATAGTAATCTTGTGTTTGGTGAACATAAAGATCCCAGCTTCTGGGATAACATATTACCATTTAAGAAAACTTTCTGTGAAAACTGGAAATCAGTTTTCTAGAAAATACATATAGACCAATATCTCATGCCACACATCAAGATAGATTAAAAATAATAAATTATTTAGACATATGGGGTGATATCGTAAGAACATTTGGCATGGAAAATGTACCTGTCAGATATGTGGATAAAGGAAGAATTTAGGACAAAATAAGGGATAGAGAGGATCCTGAGTAGTAGAATGGATAATTTTGTTTACACTAAATTAAAAGAAAAAGCTTGTGCATAAACAAAAACTGATACAGCCAAGATTAGAAGGAAAGCAGGAAACTGTAGGGAATAAACAACAACACCAACAACAGTCAGTTTCCCTGATAAAGGCCTCATTTCTCCAAATACAGAAAACTGAGTCAGATGTATGAGAGGATGAGATATTATCCAACTGATAAATGGTTAAATGGTATAGTCAGTTTTCAGAAGGAAATATCAAAGCTATCTATAGTCATATAAAAATGCTCTAAAGCATTGTTAATTAGAGAAATACTAAGTAAAACAACTCTTAAATAAATACCGTCACACAGCTATCAGATGGACGATCATAACAGAAAAGAAAAATGATAAATGATGCCGAGGAAAATTGGGACACTGATGGACTTTTGGTGGAATTGTAACCTGAACCAATCATTCTAGAGAATAATTTCCAAATATAGCTGCTATATTTTTGCACATGTAGGTCCTTTTCTTCCTTCCTTCCTTCCTACAGGAATATCATAGTGAAATTCCAAAACCCTCAACTCAAGGAGAAAATATTACGAGCAATAAGGAAAAAAAAATCAAATATGGTAGAGTCACAATTAGAATCACACAAGGCCTAATAGTGCTGACATGAAAAGGCCACTGGTCTTGGAACACTACACGTTAAAGATCAAGAAAATTGGGATTTCAGTTGAAAGAATCATACCAGCAAAATTAAGAATAATCCTGAATGGGAAAAAAAAAAGATATTCAATAAACTGCCAAACGTTCAGTATTTTGTTGGAAAAAAAAAAAAAAAACAAAAAAAAAAAAAAACCCTAAACTTAATAGAAAATTTGACTTACAAGATCTAAGAGAAATATAAAATACATGTCATAGAATAATTACAAGGGACTCAATAAGTTCAGAATGTTTACTTTTTATATGAGGAAATGAAAAAGTTACATCTAGCTATTGGATAAAATATAAAAACATAAAATAAAAATCAATATTAGCATATATTAGGGAAAAAGAAGAATTAGTAAACATGATCTTAGACACATTTAAAGTTAAAATAGATTTATTCAAAAGAGCAAAATAGGGAAACTACATTATGTTAGCCATATTTATCAATATTGTTTTAGACTTTTAAAATAACTGTAAAGTATGAGGTTGGAATATAGTTGTGGTATAAAAAATTATAAGTTACTGGACTTAGAAAAATATGGAAAGACTTGGGCTTATGAAGGAAGATGTTATCCAACCTGAGAGAAACAGAGGACAAATAAGTATAGTATGGTCATACATAGATACATATGAAAGTATATGTCTATATATGAATATGATTACAGATATCTAAGTTTATATGTAAGTGTATATATATGTATATATTTTTGTGTATATGTATACATGTAAGTATTTGTATACATATATGTTGATAGATAAGAGATAGAGGTATATATATATATATATTTCTCTATATATGAACTTAGTTATAGCTTTCTTTGGGGTGGGGAAGAACAAAATAAAAAGTGCACAGAAGAGAACAAAAGAAAATTCACCAACAAACAAATAAAAGATGAATAGCTCTCAACATAGTGTGTAGTATTTATTATAAAGGCTTTCTTGAAGTGGAAATTTTTGCTATGTATTTTGAATCCTCTCTCACATTCTGCTGTGCACATGACAACACTTTTTTTCTTTTCTTATTTTGTATTAACAGTATTTAAGTTTATAATATCTTTCTTTCCTTATTGTGTGTTTTAGTATTTAAATTTAAAATAAATTATTTTTTTTAAAGAGAATAATTTCGGGGCAGCCAGGTGGCTTAGCGAGTAAGAGCACCTGCCCCAGTGTCGGAATGACCTGGGGATTGAATCCGGGCTCAGATACTTAGCACCACACCCAGAAATAACTGGCCATGTGTACCCTTGAGCAAGTTACTTAACCCCAATTGCTTACAAAAAAAAGGAATAATTTTCTTTAGAAGTTTTATACCTCTTTTTCCATTTGTCCAAATTCTGCTTTTTAAGGCATTCTTGTCTTCAGTGGATTTTTGTGCCATTTTTATCATTTGGCCTATTCTGTTTTTTTAAGGTGTTATTTTCTTCAGTATTTTTTTTACCTCTTTTACCAATTTTTGACCCTTTTTTCATGATTTTCTTGTATCACTCTCATTCCTTTACCCAACTTTCCTTCTACTTTTTAAATTTAATTTTTAAAATCCTTTTTGAGCTCTTACAGTAAGTCTTTTGGAGCCTGGGATTAATTTACATTTTTTTTTCCTTTGAGGCTTTGAATGTATCTATTCTAACTTTGTTGTTTTCTTCTGAATTTGCATTTTAATCTCCCTTGTCATCATGGTAGTTTTCTATAGTCATGTTATTTTTTATTCCTTGCTCGTTTTTCTAGCCTATTGACTTTTAACTTTATGTTAAAATTGGGTTCTGCTCTGATGGTAGAGACAGCACTATCCCCAGCTTCAGGTTGCAAGTCTGTGTGCATGCGTGTGGTGTTCCTTTTTTCAGAGCTAGTCTCGGGGGAGGGGAGATCTGTAGGTTTTTAGTTCTTCCAAAATGGTATGATCTCTCGAAAATCATGGTCACTGCTCTTCTGGCCTGTAATCTGGTCTATGATTAACCCCAAGTACTCTTTTAATGTGTGAAACTTTGAGCAGGGTCCCTGTCTCCCTCTGCTTCATGCTTTAGTGCTCCTTCTTGCCCTGGTACTGTGACCTGGAACCACATATGGCCAATGTAACAGAGTCCTGCAGTTAGTGTCAGCAAAGGGTCCCCTCTAATCTCCTTTAGACCATTTGTCTACATTTTTCTTTTCTTTTTCTTTTTTGACCACGTGTGGGCTGAGAGCTATGGAGTCTCTTGTCATCCCCAATGCCTGCTCCTGGCTGCTGGTGCACAGCCTGCACTGGACTGAGCTCTACTCTCACCTCAATGAGACAGACATTTTCTGCTGACCTTCTACATTATCTTGGTTTGGACAATTGTTTTACCCCATTCCTTTGTTGGTGCTGCCACTGTAGAATGTGTTGTTATGCATTTGTTGGAGTTGTTTGGAGAGGATTTGGGAGAGCTCTCCTGCTTTTATTCCACCTTCTTGACCTCTCTGTGTTAATGTCTGCTACAAAGCCCAGGCTGTCCCATGCTTATTTTGACACTACAACCCTAGTCAGGTTCCCTGTCATCACATTTCTTAGTTAATTTTCTGCCACTGCAACTGAAAATTTCAGAGAAAGAATTTATTTTTCAAAGATTCTCCTTTGTTTCACCTTTTCTTCATTTTCTAACTCTGAAGGCCTCTTTCATGATTGCATTCCAATTTTATCACAGATGGTGAATATATCCATCATATTACAAACCCTTACAGTCCTATCAAATGAATGGCAATTCTTTTAGTTTGAAGAAATCGAGGGTACAAATGTTCAAATGTGGAAATATACTCCATACATATATTTTCACCTTTCTTAATGATTTTGGTCAAGGTTTAAGACATGAAACCATTTTTTCCCCACAGAACCTTCATGTTTTCATTCTCATTTCTAAGGAAAATTCTTTGTTATGTCTTCCTAATCCTCCATGTTTATGACCTCGGGCCTAAAATGAAACATGATAAAAATACAATTATAGGAAGGTAAGACAGCAGAGGTTGTTCTCACTTCCTCACCTGTAAATGGTGAAGATAATAGCACCTGTAGCATCTACCTCAAAGGATTGTAGTAAGGCTCAAATGATATAATATATACATAGATACATATACATATCCATATATATATATATCTCATTCTGCATATTTAATATATTAAATATTTTAAAAGACAGTGAAACTGTTACAAGTTTTCAGCATGCTATCTACAGTAGCAGTGAATCAACTGAGTTTAGCACCCCGTTAGCAAGAAGAATTAGTTCAAATGGAAAGCTCTCAGATGGAACAAATTGCTAAAAATACACATCTGTGAACCCCTATAATAACCAATTATTGTTAAGCATTGCTTTGCCAAATTTCATTTAGTTGCTTCTTATATTATTTTAGCATCATGAATTATAGGTAATCTGAGTGTGTTTTTCCTGCTATTTGACTTAGGTACCAAAATTTTTAGATAGAGTTGTTTCTAATTCTGCTTTTGTCTTTTTACTCTCTACCTCTTCTAGGATGAAACGTACTCTGTTGCCATGCTTTTCTAAACTGCTTGTGTCCTACTTATTTCCAAAACTAAGAAATCTGCCCTTTAATGAGAAAGAATATGCATAGAATAATTGACCTCTAGTGAGAAAGGACCTTCTGATCATCTGCTCCAATTCTTTCATTTGGGTTCATTAAGGGTCTGCTCATTCTGAGTTCTTTCTGAATCCACCGTTGTTCAAAACATCATGGATTTTTTTTGCAGCTCCATTCCTAGTGATATTATTAAGCCACCTGAGAGGTCTTGACTTCCCCATCTCCACTGGGGAGGTAATTCAAATACACAAGAGCATGTCAAAGGTAGGTATCATATTGCCTGAAAAAGTTCCAGTTTGTTTGCTTCTTAACATTTGAAACTTTTAAAGACCAGACATTCATATTGTAACACTTTCATCCCTTCCCCTCAATTTACAATTGCTTTTGGAGGACTTTTTTTTGGTGGGAGAGGGATGCAGAAAATGTTATAATTGATAACACTTTTGCCTTAGCCCTTGAAAAAACCATTCCTTTTCATTTATTTTAAGTAATTCCAAGGTATATAAGATGATATATTAATAAATTTTTTTGGCCTGAATCTGTTATTTCATCAGTGTAAGGAATATCTACATAGAGAAAGCTTTTCTTCCAATACCTATTTCCAACTGTTCAATAACTTATAGTCTTAAAGAGTTGCCTGGGAAACTGAGGGTTTAAGCCACATGCTTAGAGTCTTGCAACCAGAGAAATGTCAGGGATAGGACTTGAACAAATGTTATTCTTGGTTAGCTGAGAAACTAAAAAAGTTTATCCAAGCACCTAAATAAAATTTGAGTAAAGGAGGGGCAGCTTTTGAAATTCTCAGATTAATGGTTACAAATTCCAAGAAAAGACGTTCTGAGGCAACACTCAAGACTTCAACTACAGATGTCTGTCTCTGTCACCTGATAGTCAGCTAAGCACCTTCTTTCTCCCTGAAGAAGATGCTGTCTCTTCTTCTGATAGATGTCAATATGGTTTGGGGGTACCTTAGCTCTCTTACCATTTAACTTATTTTTCCTTCAAATAACTTTTTTTCTGAGTGCTCATAGGAACTTTATTTACATGTATCTTGCTGTGCAGGGTAAAAGTTTCACTGTAAAACAAAACCATTTTCGACAAACAGGAAATATACAATTGCCTAACTGAGATGAATGGAGCAGAAAAAAGTGTTCTCTCTAGGGCTCATCAGCACAGCACAGCTGTCTTCTGTTTATCAGGCAACATTCTGTTCTACCTGGAACACTGGCAGCCTTCACTGACATCCAAAGAGATTCCCAGGAGCACCTGCAGCAGTCACATCTTGAGAGATGTATATCAGATTAAAGAAGATGTATGTCAAGCACAAAAGTATGCAATGATGGAGGAATGGTTAGTCAACAACCCAGGTGGAAAAAAAAAACTGGACATTTTAGTGGATGGAAAACTTAAAATAAGTCAAAAGTAAAAAAGGAAGACAAAAATGATCTTCAGCTATATTAGCAGAAGGGTGATGTCCAGAGAAAGGTGATAGTTCTTTAATCTTCCTTGGGCAGACAACGTTCAGTTTTCAACATGACATAATAGAAAGGTCATTGACAAACTGTGGACTCTTCAGAGAAATTTGGCCACTGAGATCTATCTTCTGTGAGGATCAGTTGAAGGAACTGGAAATGTTTAGCATAGAGAGGAGAATACTAGGTGCAGCTTGAAAAATTATTACAGGAGAGAAGAGGGGTTAAGTTTGTTTTGTTTGTCTCTGATGGGCAGAGTGAAGAGCAAGGGATAAAAGCTATTTTAATCTTGGAGAAGAGGTGGGGAATCTTGATAATTAAATCTATACTCCAATGGAATAGATTACCTTGGGAATTATCAAATTCCCTGCATTGGAAGTCTTCAGATGAAAATTAAGTAATCATAGAGTGAGAATGTTAGAGAGGAGATTCCTAATTAGGTAGGGGTTTTAGACTAGTGGTCAAACTCAAATAGAAATAGAAGCCTCTAACCCATACATAAGTATCCCTGTGGGCTACACATTTACTTAGAAAACCACATGTTAACATTATCTATATTCAAATGTATTTTATCTATTTCATTAAATATTTTCCAGTTACATTCTAATCTGTTTCCAATGCACTGGGGGATGTTGCCTGCTTTGTGTTTGACATCTCTGAATTAGAAGACCTTCAAGGTGCCTTCCAAATCCCAGATTCTGTGATTCTAAAAGAAATTTGTATAGGCTTCTAGGTTGAGTTGAATGATATATTCCAATTCAAATTCTGTCCATTTAAAAATGTAAATGGGGGACTCCATTTAGCTAGTTGGGTCTAAATTTATAGGATACAAAGTAAAATGGAAACCTAGATAATCTAATTGATGTCAGTTTTTTTACTTTCATAACCTAGGTTTTTCAATTGATGCTATGTGTCTGTGGATGTTTTTTTCCTTTAATCATATGTTTATTTTTACTGATACAGAGTAGAATATTGGACCACAATGCCAATACCCATGTTTGGATAAATAAGAGTACTGAGACCCAAAGAACAAAAGTGACAACTAAGCTCACACAATAACAAATTATTGGCAGAATCATAACCCGTGGGTTCAGACTTCCATGCCCATACCTTTTTCATCTACTGAGCTATACTTCTTATAACCTAAAAATATGTGGGACACAGATGAAATGGCTAAGGAAGATAACCGTAGGTAACTATCTTGGCATGAAGGATCTGTTGACATTAAAGTAATTTTAACTATCCTTCTAACTCTTGATACATGGTACTGACATGGTATAAGTTTTATGTTGCCCTGCCTTACCCCTCAGAGTTCTTCAGAAGCCATTTAGTTGAAGTTGGCCTCTCTTGAATCACAGATTTAAGGCTGGAAGAGAGTTGGAGATCATTGAGTTCAACCCCTTTATTTTGCAGAGGAGAAAATTGAGTCTGATACAGGTTAACGTCAATTTGCCAGTAATTGACAGAGGCAGGATTTGAACCACAGTCTTTCTGATTCTAAATCAGAATGTTATGCACTGCACCACCTAATTGCAAGAACATTAAAAGTCTTGTCAGGTAGTATCAGAAAAGAGATCCATTTGACTTCTCTTCATAAATCACCATGGCTCTATGGAAAGAACTTGTGTTTTGACATTAGGATACTTGGATTTCATCCCGACCTCTGCCAAAAATGATTTATGTAAACTTCGGCATATTATTTCATTTCTCTCTACATCAGGGTCCTCTTCTACAAAATAGGAATCCTAATGCATGTAGTATTTAACTCACAATGTTGTTATGAGGATCAGATAAGCTATTATACAAAGTTCTTTGTGACTCAGGATAGAGGAAAGACCATAATAGCTCACAATTACACGATGTTTTAAAGTTCGCAAAGTATTGAAATATATTATCCCATTTTATCAATTTCACAACTCTTTGAGCACATGCTATTGTTATCCCCATTTTACAGATAAAGAAATATTAGCTGAGAAAGATTAAATAACTTGTCTCAGATCTCATAATAAGTGTTTGGAGTAGAATTTAACTTCATGCCTTCTTAACTTCAAGTCCTGTGCTGTCTTCTTTACCACCTACCTGTCTTTTTCTTGGCTTGAAAACCTTCTCTCATGATGCTACCTTAACATTATCACTTCTCCCAAGTGCTATAGAACTGATTTATGGATGGACCTCTGCAGGGGCAACCATAATGAAAGTAGCCTATTTCAGATCCTTAAGTGGAGCATCCCATATATCCAGATAAGAGCAAGCACTCTTCTAGTTGGGGAAGTAGGTCTGGAGAAAGCTAGGTGGCACATCAGATGGAATCTTGGGCCTTGAGTAAGGAAGATCTGAATTCAAATCTGGCTTCAGACACTTACTAGCTGTGTGACCCTGGACAAGACCTTAACCTCTGTTTACCTTAATCCATTGGAGAAGCATATGGCAGACCAGCATTATATGGACCATAGACCATGAGGTCATGAAGAGTGGGACATGAATGAACAACAGTAATAGCAAACTAAATCTGAAGAGTATAAGGCACTGGGTTAAAATCCTGACTATTACAGTTGTTAATAGTTTTGTTGCTTATTACCTGTGTGATTTTGGTCAAATCCCTTGACTTCTTTAGGTCTCAGTTTCCTTATCTTTAAAGTAATGACTACATAGTCTATGAGGTCCCTCCCAGCTTTAGAGCTCTGAACTTATGATCCTAAGGGATTCACAAAATGCTATGCACATAGTAGGAACCCAATAGATATTTGATAAATGAATGCAATATGGTATAGTTCTAGCACAGCATACTCTAAAGCCATACAGAAACAAATAACTGGGGCATTTTGGAAAAAAAAACAACTTTGCTTTTGCCTGAAATCCTGAAACTCTGGAATTCTAATTACCTGGGTAATATAGGTGAAGGCAAGTGCTTTGCTTGAATGACAGAGATAATTCCTTTAATTCTCCACTTCACTTCAGTTATAGCTTATACTAATAAGTACCAGTTTAACTGAAGGGGCAGAATAATGGGTCATGTTGGACAGCTTTTAGAGATTTCAATGTGAGTTAAAATTACTGCCTAGATAGTTGTAAAATAACAGGGCATGACCATCTCCCTTGAGCTAGGAGCACTCTCCATTTTGCTTAAGATGGTTCACTTCATACCAAATCAGTGCTTTCAGATTGCAATGGGAGGGGGTTGCAATGAGGGTTGAGAGGCAGTCTTCTAGCATTAGGGAAAGTTACAGAAGATAGTTCCTTTCCTAATAGTAGGCAACTCTAATGGTTCATTTATTTCTCCTCTATTTCCTGTATATCCAAAACATGACCCTTGAGCTTTTCACTAGTTATGGAGTGACTTAAGTATGGAAGAAAGAAGCTCTTTGCTCATGGCCAAATGAGTAGGTTGTAGAGCATACTTCCCCAACCAGTTCCTGTGGGAAGATTATAATTATTGTGTTCTAGCCTTCTTTACCATGTTCTTCTTTTCTCCTTGTCCCTTCCCTATTCGTATTCATCCCCGCCCCTCTGAAAAAAGGCAAAAAACAGGGAAAAGGATGGTATTAATGCTGAAATTATTTTAAAACACAGGCTTTTCTCCTTAGTTCCAGCTAAATACATTCAGCAGTAACAGTTTAAATTCATCATATTTGATTTATGTAGCTATGCCCAATCACCCAATTACAGCCTGCTTTACAATTTTGCCCCCAGCAGAAATGTTAGAATTCATGCCCATAGCATTGCTGTAGCCAGAGGTATCTTGGATTCTGATAATGTCAACACACTGAAAATTGTATTGAATACATTATAGGTAAATCTATCCAAAAGGACTAGCTGATGAGTGTTACTGGTAAGGTGTTTTTTTTTTAATTGAATGGGGGGAGGTCAAGGAGATCAGAACAAGTTTACAGTTTTCTTGAACAACTAAATGAAATAAATCAATATTTCAGGGTTTAATTCTATCTTAATGATAATCAATTGAATATTTGAACAAAGAAGATGACTCCCCCCATCCCTTGATAATTGGAGATCCGCAAGGAATAGTGTCTAAGTTGGAAACAGAAAAATGTAATATTCGGCATTGTAAATCTTTGATTTCAGTCTTATTGAGGGCAGAGACTACGTTGTTATTGTTTTATCTTTGTACTCCTAGCAGCTAGTGCTGAATAGGCATTTAATAAAGTATTGATGAATTGATAAAGGACCAAATATCCATGGAGGGTGATGGTAGGAGCTGCACTTCTGGATTTTTAATAGAGATTGCAACAACTACATTTCACAGTGAGATTTATTGGAAAAATGCACAAAAGATAGATCACAGGATCATAGATATGGCATGATTAGCCAAGCTTTTTCTGGGGCTGCTCATCCACCTTTGGTATCCCCTTATCATCCAACTCTTATGGGATGCGATGATCAAAGGCTCTTAGCTTTGGCATCAGTTCTGTGGGGGAATTTTGCTGATGCTTCCCACTTAACCTAGCTTTTTGTGGGGGCATATCAGCACCCTCAGAGACATTAAATGCTAAGTAACCCAACTGGAGCTGTTATAATAACAGCAGATATTGTGGAGTGGATCACTAGGCAAAATGGACCATGGAGCAATGTCAAATTGTGCTGTGCATAGGACATGAGATTCCCCAAACTAGGGATTAAACAGCAATTCAACTCAACCAGACTCCTTGAGCCAGTTGGATCACCACCTAACCCTTAGGATTAGGTCCTTACCTTGTCCCCAACTGCCAAAATAACACTCTCCCATCTCAGGGCAAGAAGATTCCCCTGCTATCAATACCTGCATAATTATGCACTTAACTGCCCATTCAGGTATGCAACCTCTATTAAGCCACATCAACACAAGTCCACATCTTTCTAATAAAGGGAAAGGCTATATGTTTCATTGGATTCTGAGACTAAGTCCTCAGGGAGACTTAATTGCTAAGGATTGACATTTTTTGGACTTAGTTCCAGCTGACTCTCTTTAGCTTTTCTTTATTCCTTACCCAGCAGTCCCTTCAACCTCAAGGTCTTTGTCCCCTCAAGGAACTATCCACCCTGGATAAGTAGCTTTCACTATCAGTGAGTGAATTGATTTTTTCCTTTCTTGGTGGGTTCAGACAATTCCTTCTCAGAACTCTTTCTTGAGGGAACAAGGGGTGCTATTATTGATAGGTACTTTACTTTCTGATAGCATGTGGGTAGTAAAATAGTCACTATATAACTATGATGAATTCATATTTACTTGGAAGAAAGAGAATCCTATACTTAACTTTGGGGGCAATTCTAAATCCCTGGTTGGGAGTAAGGGAAAGTCTTTAGCCCCTGAAGAAGGTACCAGCCCCTTTACAAAAGGGCCCAGAAAAGACAAATATTTCCTGTCTTTCCCCTGATTTGATTCACAGGTTAGGGGGAGGTTTGGTGGGTGACCCAGGAAATATTGAGTGGGTAAGGGTATTGTATCAATTTAGTTCTTAGGACAAGTTTAATGGAAAAGGCTTATGAGCCTTTAGCCTCTTTACTACTGATGACACTGATACATGTTCACTATACCAGAAGTGTCATCATTTCTTCTGTCTCTTCTATTCCTGATTCTGCTTTAATTCATCAGACGAACTTCAAAGATATAGCATCACATGGATCAGCGTATAGAGACCTGAGACCCAGGTTTTCTGAATGGAGGAGGAAAAGCATAGGATTTTTGACTTTTCTTCTTCCCATTATTTTTCTTCATTTTTCTTTGTGGTGTCTCTTTCGGGGTGAAATGTAATGAAATCATCTTTCTCTTTTATTATTAGTATTGCGTATGCCTGAGTATCCATTAAAAACCCTGAAAGCATTTAAATGGTGAAAGTTCTCTAGAAGAGAGGTATTAAAGTTTCACCCAATATACAAAATTCCAGAATGTGGCCAAAACAGATTAAAATGCAATTGGGAAATGTTTAACAAAATAAATAAAAATATACTACAACATAGATAATGATAATTTGTGGTTTTCTAAGTCAATATGCTGCCAAAAGGATCCATTTCTATTTCGTTCTGATACCACTGATTTAGGATATCCTTGCAACCATGGGAAGAATGGAGTATATAAATGAATCAGTATTTACCTTGGTCCTTCCCCTGCAAAGAGATTAGTTTTCCCTAATAAGTAACAAAGATAATTACAGTACCTCTCTGACACCTGCCTTTCTTCATGGCAGCTTCCTATTCCGCTATGCCTGTAATGTACTCCTTCTTGACCTGTAACTCTTAGAATCCCTGTTTTCTGTAAAACTGGTCAAGGGCTACCTTTTATATGAAATCTTCTGAATTTCCAGTTCATAGTGTCTTCCCCATAAAATTTACCTTGTATTCTTCTGGAATGAGTTCTCTATGTATTTTTGTATACATCATCTCTCCAAATAAAGTGTAAGCTCCTTGAGGACAGAGTTATTCCATTTTTGACTTAGTACCACTTAGCACTATCACAAAGCTTGGAACATAAGAGGTTACTTAATAAACACTTGCTGATTGATTGGTTGATTAGTAAAGGATCAATCAGTTAACAAGTACCTCTTGAATACTAGCATTCTAATGAGTCTCTATTGTGTATAAGGCTTGGACTTCTTTGAGCTAGTTGCTCTCAGCAGAGACCCACCACCGGTCTGTATGAGGCTGCAGTACCTTGCTTGTAAGTCAGCTTTCTTTAGTCAACCAATCAGATCTCAAAGGTTTTGTCCTGTGAGGTCATAACTCTTCCACTAAATGAGGCTGACCTTTCCTTTCCCTTTTTCTCTCTTCCCCCCCTCACTACCCCACCGTAGCATCTCAAACCCAATACAGATCTATCCAGACCAGTCTGGTCTAGACAGATTAATCTAGTCCAGTGCAACCTTAATCCCGATGCCTTAAGAATTTGGACTAGGGGTGGCTAGGTGGTGCAGTGAATAGAACACCAGCCCTGGAGTCAGGAGGACCTGAGTTCAAATCCAGGCTCAGACACTTAACACATACACACACACACACACAACACACACACAACTAGCCATGTGACCTAGGACAAGTCACTTAATGCCAATTTCCCTCTGAAAAGCAAAAAAAAAAACCAAAAAGAATTTGCACTAGCAGGAAAACAGTAACATATACTTTTGTCCATATGAAATGCCATTCCTATGACTTCACAGAATCCCTTCAGATCCAAATCTTTTCTTTTTAAAAAGAGCATCACCCACATAATGGAGCCTATTCAATTCCCCACAGTGGGGGAAAAGCACAATATTAGAATTGTATCATATTTTTTCCATTGTCTATGAAATATTTGAAGTGGAAATGACTTCTTTCAATACCAGAGAACTTGTGGGAAATGACCTGTACACTGGATAAGCTGACAGACACAGTAGGTGGTTTCATTACACCTTAGAATTTGACTGGCACAAGCATCTCACTTTGGCTTTCCCTAACCTCTGTAAAATGCTCAGAATTGGATCTGTAAATGTTAATCAATATTTCAGGCCTATTAAATAAAAAAAGGCATTGTGGAAATCAAAGTGCTAATGGCTACTCTGGCACAGGAAGCGCTTTCTCAATTGTCAAAAGCCTGGTAGCTAGCAAAAGAGACAATGTTTTAATAATATAATTCACCTAATTTAAATTGATAAAAAAAATTTACTTCCTTACACCATTAGACCAGACCAAAATACCCAACAATCATAATATAAACAAGAATACTTTGTAATTGTTTTTAATAACTTTGAAAAGGAAGAATAAATATAGATTACTATATTACATTTAGAACTAGCATAATTTTACTGAAAGCATTTAAAATTTTTAAAATTATTTTCAAATAAAACCAAACCTTAGGGGGAAAAAAGTATAGAATAAAGACAACCTTCTTCACTTAGCCTGCAAAAATATGTAACTGATGGTGTGTCCTAAAGATCACGAAAACCATATCTGGTTGTACCAAGGTTTGTTGAAGAAAGTAAATCCCTATAAAAAAAATGTCTTCCGTCCAGTTTCAAGACTGTATTTGGGGGCGGCCAGGTAGCACAGCAAGTAAGAGCACTGGCTCCAGTGTTGAGAAGACCTGGAGATCGAATCTCAGCCTCAGACACTTAGCACCCACCAGAAACACCTGGCCGTGTAACCTTGAACAAGTTACTTAACCCCAATTGCTTAGGGGCAGCCAGGTGGCTCAGTGAGTAAGAGCACCGGCTCCAGTGTTGGGATGACCTGGATCAAATCCGGGCTCAGACACTTAGCACCACACCCAGAAATAACTGGCTGTGTAACCCTGAGCAAGTTACTTAACCCCAATTGCTTTAAAAAAAAAAAAAAGACTGTATTTGGGAATCTATTCAAGATGTAAACAAAATATAGTGCTGAAGGGAAGAGATCAACTTTAAAATCAGCATGACCCTAAACATAATGGGTTTTCTGGATCAGAAGTAAAATGTTGAATTGCATTTTTAAAAATCATAAGTAACCAGGGCAGAATCAGGAGATGTGGAAATCCCTTAACATGATGTTGGTAGAGAGTACTGTTTGGGTTATCACTATTCGATAGCATTGTTCAACTGCATCAGTACAACTCTATGTCACAGTCCATACCATATAAGATATACATATATACATATATTTACATACATATATATATATATACACATGCATGCACACATTTGTTTTCATCTACCTACTTTCTCTTCATTGGCTTTTCTTATGCTTATATATTCCCTTGTTGAAAGAAAACATGCATCTTGCACCCTCTGTAGTAGTAATTTTAAGAACAGTAAAGTACATAATAATTAATACAATGATGGGCTACAGAGAGTATTCTGTTTTCATGAAATAAACCAATAAAAATTATCCTCAATTGACTATGCAAAAGGAGTAGCTGAGTCAGGATGGAGTTAAGGCTTCTCAGAGTCAGAGATAAAGAGAAAGTATATTTCAGGCATGGTTAACATCTCTTGAATATGACTCCTTCTGTCCTCTAATACTGCCACCACCCTGGTGCAAACCCTTTATATCTGATCAATTGCAATGGCCTGCTGATACACACAAATGTCTATCTATTCATATATTTTTTCTATCTATCTGTCTATCTAGCCACATACAAAGGCAAATAGCATTTAATTAAAATAAAATAGCAAAGGAAATATTACATTGAATTAGATAATAAATGTTTCCTCTACCTATACATAAATGGCTCTAATAGGGAAGTGCTTCTCCAATCCCTATTTAACTTCTCTATGTCCCCAAAATAGCAGGAGAGATACACGAAGTTAGATGTAACACATTCCATTGTCTTTTAATTTTAGAGTCCAAAGATTCTCTACCTACTTACCTTGCCCTTTAGGCTTGGTGTGGCAAATTGAATAGTAAACCTACATCACTGAAAAATCATGGTGATGTTCTAACAGCCATAATCACAGTCCTTATGGGATGCCTAAGTTCAAGGCACCAAATCCATGTCAGTTGCTTTTTCTCTGTGTTGCTACTCTTTCATCTTCTTCTATCTCCTTTCCACACATATTTCTTCTGCCCAGGTTTCCACCCTGAGATATTAGATCCTTTTGTGTGAATCTGACAGGAATTTCTAAACATCCACTACTGCTTAGTTTCCTAACTAAATCACTGTGCAGACTCTTCTGGGAAATTTGATCCTAATAATTTCTCCCAGTAAGATTCCCCTGTCCTCAATAAATGACATGTATGAACTTGTGTTCTGAAACTTTAAAGAGCTAAACATACTAATGTTGTTTTCTGTAAGGTAGAAAGTAGTGGGTTCAAGTCCTATATCTGACACATTCCAGTCATCCAAACTTGGACTAGTCTCAGTGGACTCAGGCAGCACTCTAAGATTATGAGTTGCTAAATAGTCCCCAATTTGCATTGATAAGATTATTTTAAAAATAAGGAATTCCCTACACTTCATTGCATTCAAATTTACATTCGTGGTGCTTAATTACATTTAAAATTTACTTTAAACAATGGAACGTATTCTGAAGCAAGAGAATTCTAAATGACTTTGCACACTATAAATTGCTTCTAAAGAACTACTCCTTAAAAATTTTGTTTTTGAGTGGAATCTTCCAAAAATACAGAGGTAACAGGAGTTATATTGGAACATACTTGATGTAGCATGCTTAGGGATGATCCTGTAGAGGTGTCCCTTGTCTAATATATAATGCTCACATGAAATTGATTTATAACTTATATTAACTAGTATGATGGAAATACTAATTACACTCAAAATTCTCAGTACCAGTGATAAAACTCTATAAAACAAATGCATACAAACAATTTATATTATATTTTAGATAATACAAACATTTGCCCCAGGAATAAACCACCAACCTGATTTCCTAGGGCTCCCCCAATAAGCATGTCATCCTGGCACTCAATGACAAGGTTCTGTCTCTGTTCAACCAAAGGCCATGTGTGTTGTTCTGGTTGCTTGACAAGTTGGCATATCTCTGTTGGTCATTCAGCACTGCTCTCAAGAGAACATGGGGATTATAGATTTTCAAGCACAGGGAACCCAAGAGTTAACTTTGCCTCTGACCCAAGATCAGTGTGAAGATTGAGGGAGAGGTTTGCAAATAGGTTAGTTTAATGTTAATGGGAGTTAAAGATCTTCCCAACCCATTAATAGGCCTCACATGGAGCCCAACAAGAGAAACTTGAATAGAGAAGGCTTGTTGTTCAGGAAGGCACACACCTTTGGTTACTTTGTAATTAGGCAGTGGGTCATGAGGGTTGTGTTGCCCTCTGAATCTGATGAAGTATGTATAGACACACACTAAGGTTAGAATTTTGCTTTGGGGTTACTCCTTCAGTGATGTATCCAGATGAGACTCTGGGTAGCTCTTAAGGAGCCACCTGGCTTTGTAAACTCCGATGTTGGTGCTTTTCTCTCTGGAAACTATGTATGAATCTTTAATTTTTGATGGTAAAGAGCAGCAAGATAATTTTTAAAAATTTATTCCAGTACAGAACAATGCACTATTAAATATGTTCTAATTAAAATGGATGGCTATGTACACAAAGTGTAACAAATATTGATTATATATCTCATATATGTGGGTCATAGTCCATTTATCTTACAAAGAATATTTTAAAAATTATTTTAAAACAATCTTAGGCTTATATTTTTGCTATATTCAGTAGTCAGTTTTCAATAATGAATTCAGTTTTTCTGTTTCCATTTTGCAAGTCTAGCCAATAAGTATAAGATTATTGCATTCATTGAAATGAATGATGGATACACTTTAAATTGATATAAAATTATAGAACATATACATATATATTCATCCAAAAATATTCTTTCACATACCTCTATCTTTATTTTGCAAAGGGCCTGGAAATACGTTCAGGAGAAATGAACATTTTACCTGAACCATTTCTGGTCTTCCATTTCATTATTGCCAATAGTGTCAGAATGGTATAATCATCTGCAACATAAAAATCCCCAAGAAGTTTGGCATTGACATCATCAGGAAAGACAGCATCTGTTCATTTGGAAAATTCCCATTGAGAAGGAAAATGATTGCTGTTCTCTTGGCTATATTTCTAAAGGCCCAGAAAAAAATTTCCTTTCACTTAAATTCTTGCTCAGTAAACTCTCATGTTGTTATGGCCTCCAGGCAAACTCCAAGGTGGTTGAAAAATATATTATGAGGCTACTAAAATTAAACCAATATTTGGGATTAGCATAATTTAAAAGTCATTATTAAGGACAATGACAAAATAAGCAATTCTTTGAAATAAAGAAAGCTAAATTCTCAAAGATTACCCTGAAAAAGAGAAGAGCCAATACAGAATTGATGTTTATATGACCCTGCAAAAATGGGGCTAAGATCAAAAATACAGTTTATGTTTATGTAAATTTTCAAAATGAGTGCTTTAGGTTTTATTGGAAATATTTGGTATATGTGCAACTTGTAGATACCTGAATGAATCCTTCTCTTTTTACCTCAACCTATTGCTTACATTTATATAACTCTTTTTGTAAATTTTACAATGTCATTTTGCATCATTTTCTCATTTGATCCTTGTAGCTACTATTCTTCTTTTTATAGATGATAAGGCTCAGAAAGGTTAAGTAATTTGCCCAATGTGACATAAATAATAAATCTTTGAAGTGAGATTCAGACTGAAGTCTCTAAGCAGTTTGGACAGAGGGCCACCCTTTAAGTAAGTAAGGCCTGAATTGGAATGTTGTATTTGACACATCCTAGTAACCATGGTTAATTCTTGGTGTTCCCAGAAATTCTTAAAGTTTATAATGTATAAACAAATTGTTAATCTTCATTGGTGAAGGAAGTTCTTACTATTGGAGTTCTCTCTGTCAATGATATCACATATCTGATCCAAAAAGAGTAGGAAGAAATTATAGAAGCCTAAGATTGAATATTTACATTCAGTTTAATATACAGGAATATTTATTTTTAAGTGGGGAGAAAATGTAGAGAAATTAAGTTGATGCCACCTCTCTCTACCTTGTAAGGAGCAGAAGGAAAACATGAGGGATACATAGAAAGCACTGATCAGATTTTCAGGACTCCACTCACATTGTCAAATGAGGAACTGGGAGTATTCAATGGGATGGGTGAATGTTCTCTGTAGACTTTGACAGTCATGTTGAAAGTGTATGGGAAGAGGGGTGGCCAGGTGGCTCAGCGAGTAAGAGCACCGGCTCCAGTGTTGGGATGACCTGGAGATCGAATCCCGGGCTCAGACACTCAACACCACCCCCAGAAATAACTGGCCCTGTAACCTTGAGCAAGTTACTTAACCCCAATTGCTTAAAAAAAAAGGAAAGTGTATGGGACTGAGATGAAACTAAGGGATCTGCACATATTGAGAGCAAGAGTTGTCACTGTTCACTGGAACCATGAAGACTCAGCAGAGGCTAACGGAGGTAATGAAACTATATTAGCAATGGGGATATGATATACCCTCACATTCAAGGACTTCACAAATTGGTGCTATCTGTTTGTAAGAACTGTGAACCAAATCCTTCAGGGAAGAAAAATATCTCATTGGGATAACTTTCCTAATTTTTTGGTAACACAGTAGTTTATTTTTACTTCTTGTCCTGTTAACTTTTTCTCAAGGAAAGTTCAGAATTTTAGCTTCCATAAAACATGGTAATCTATTTTATGTTCTTTATTGTCTTAAGTGCAGCATGTTTATAATGGCTTTGTTATTCTGAGTTCTTCTAGGACACACAGGGACTTTTTGAGAGACCTAAGCCAGTTCTGATGCTCACAATAGAGATCTTAGGCATGGGATATGAGCCATAGAGTTTAGTTATAGGAAGATCCAAAATTTGATCTTTATTTTGTCAGAAATCTGGACCTGACATACAGCTTAAATATGTACATGAAGGATAAGGTGAATAAAGTTCACAATTTTTAGGTTCTAGTGCAGTTTGTTTCCTACACTGAAAAACAACCAGAGACTGAAGTCAATGCCAATTATCTGAAAAATGCATAATAGTTATAAAAATATAGAAAATACTAACTTTTTAGGGTGTCCTAGAGATGAGCCACAATCATATTAGTCAAATTCATAGGCATATCAGCAATCTCTACAAAGATAGTACAAAATAAGTTTTCTTGAAAATGAAATAAAGATAATCCCATTCAGAAATCAGAAAATAAATGTAAACTAAATGATGATATTCTCACTTACTTCTAAAATTATGCAGAAGCTAATTCAATTTATTTTTTCTTGCTGAATCAGAAGATTTCCTGGGAAAATTTATGTGAGTTAACATAATGGATCAAATTTTGAATGCCATATTATAAAAGATGACATTTATCGATATTTAATATTAATAGTTTCCTTTCCTTTCTCTCTGCCTGATTATCTTCCCCTCAAACAGTCTTTCTGTTTCTAGTTATCAGTCAACTAGCATTTTTTAAGTGCCTTCTATGTGTTAGGCACTGTGCTAAGTTCTAAGAATACAAAGAAAGATAGGGAAAAAAAGACCCTGTTCTGAAGGAACTCTCACTTTAATCAGGGAAGCAATATGCAAACTATTACCCATAAAAATGGTATGTAGAGGGCAAATTATAAATACTCTCAGAAAGAAAATAGTAAGATTAAGGAGGATTGGGAAAGGCTTCTTGCAGAATGTGGAAACTAGGAAGTAAAGGTGGTGGGGCAGAGAGAGTTCCAGATGAATATGCTACCAGTCGAAGGAAGGTTAGAGATCTGAAAATCATCTATATCTTTCTTTTGCTTCAATGCCCCACAGCTTCCTTTCATTTGTCTTTGTCTGTCATTAAGTTTCTTCTTCCCTATTCTTTCAAATAACCTCTAAACCGGGTTGTTCAATTTACTTCTTGCTTCCTTGAGACTGGAAATGGATAATTTCTTTAATAAAAGAGAATAAAGCAGGGCAGCTAGGTGGTGCACTAAATACAGCACTGGCCCTGGAGTCTGAAGGACCTGAATTCAAATGGAGCCTTAGACACTTAACACTTAATAGCCATGTGACCTTGGGCTAGTCATTTAACCCCAATTGCCCTGCCTTCCCCCCTCTAAAAAGCAAAAAAAAAAAAAAAAAGAGAGAGAGAGAATAAAGAAAAAAAAGATGAATACTTTAAGAAATAAAAAGTAAGCATGAAGGAATATGGGAAAAAAGTAAAGAAAACATTCCAGAACATTCACATCTGAAAACAAGCCCTTTGAGTAGTAGAAATGGTGAGTTTCTTAATTAGAATAGACTCAAAAAAATGTCAACAGAGGTAGTAGATGATTCAGGCAAGGGGAAAAAAAATCCCTCAACTTTGCTTTTAGCTGAATTGCTTCAGTGTTCTGATCGATATGTATTCTATCAAATTATCAAAGAAATACATTAGCAACTGAAGATAATGCTTTTTTGGTGGTAGTGATGGGGAAAGGTTGTTTCAGATTACTGTCCAACCGTCAACTTTGTCTTGTTTTAACAAACATGTTTGACATTTCAGGGCCAATGTCCTTTGTTTATGTTGAATAGAATAAAACATCCCATCTCTGCTCAATAAGTCATAAATCCAAATAACATGAATGCTATTTCACTTGGATAACCTGCAGAATGAAGGGGGCAGGAGTAGAATATTAAAGTATATTGTTGGAATTGTTTGAATATTGTAAGAGTTATCATTTCTATGTAGGAAGACTTTTTCTTGACTTTAAAAACCTGCCAGTGGAACTCTGATAATGACACTTACTGTCAAACTTATCATACCTCAATTATATTAAACCTTCTTTTGAAGTTTTCTTTTAACATGAAAAACACAATTTATTATAAAAGGTCTCCGTACATCCTGAAAGGATTCAAAGGCCCCAACAGGCTTCTCTTCAGAGATCTGTAGGCAGGTGAAACTTTGTATTCAGCAGGTGAACAACTTGGTTTTACATTGCTTAGAGGTCAAAAAAAAATAAGGGGTTTCATCAAATCATAAGAGAAAGCTGGCTTGAAGGGACCCCATACTGCCACACAGGAGTTATATATTACCTGAACCAGCCTTTTCACGGCTTTCAGCAAATCCCTTCAAAATCTCCAATCAGAAGGAGCTGAGCCTACATTGCATATAGTTATAAATGTTAGACTTGACCTGAATTCAACCATGCTGGTAATGTATTACTTATTTTGTGTATTTCTCATAAACTTTGCTAATATTTCTTATACTTCTCTGCTTCTTAACCTATTTCATTTCTTTTAAGCCTCTACTCAAGGTATGGAGGAGCAAAAATCTATTTTGTATACTAATAGTTATAGCCTTCCTCTAAAATTTGGTGGAACAATAGGTAGAAACTCTAGGCTGAGATGAAATTTGAGGACTTCACGTGAATTTAATTTTCATTTTTCCTAATGTACAATTTCCTTTAGTATCACTGACAATCAAGAGTCAATTTAACTAAAAATTTCAATCAAAATCACTCTAAATCTGTGCTACTTGGAGTGATATAGACAATTGCTATAGTAATGCAAAGCTACAGTAATGAAAAGGACCAAAAGGAAGCCTAAATGAATAACTGCAATAAGCAATTTTTGTGACCTCAGAAAACAACAACAACACAAATACATTTCTCTGTTCTGGAGGTTGTCAAATTTGGTCATTTTGGCTTAACAATTTTTCTTTGTTATAGGACAGTTCAATTTGGGATGGGTTTAATGTCTAGAAGCTAGGATAGGGATTGCACTTGTGATTTCTGAGTTCCTGGATAAAGAAATTCCCATTTTGAATACGTTAGCACATTCTAAACAATTTATAATCTTAGAGAGTTGCCTAGGGTCCTGCAAGTTTAAATGATTTGCCTAGGGTCATGAACTAAAATGTACCAGAGGTAAGACTTAATATCCATTTCTTCTTGGCTCTAAGGTGAGCTCTCAAACCACTACATTGTGTATTCTCTCTATCTAGAAGTAATTGTCATTTAAAACTAAGAGAGAATAATCACTGGGTAGTGGCTAGAAAGATGGCCTCAGAGACAGATTTGGGTTTAAGGTCAGCCTTTGATGGGTATTGGCTCCATCACCTTAAGCAAATTACCTAACTGATCCAATGTTCTTTTTTCAATGGTAGTTGCCTATCTATACTTGTAGAGGAGGTTTCTTACCCAGTAGTCACCTGTGTCAATGAAGTCAATGGTCCCACAGAATCAGACCAAAATATAAAAGGTGTCAACAATTTTTTTTTAAATGATGTATAATGGTGGTGCTATGTGCTAGCTATATGGAAAAGTCACTCTTGTATTTTGGCCTCAGTTTTTTTGTTTCTTAATTAGAGATGCTAGATGATTTCTAGAGTGTCATCCAACTATAAATATACAATCCTATGATCCTGGGAACTCATTATGGTCTGCTTAACCTTCCCTCAGAGGTCATCATAAACAAGACGTCAAATTCTTTCATTCACCAGTCACTCTCACTTATTCTACTTCTGATTCTTCTCCCATAGATCAAATAGTCTTCACTGAATTTCTTCCTTGTGAATCAAGTTTTCACTAGTTCTAACTAATATTAATACATTGTTTTTCATTTTCTCTAAGATATTGACAATGAAAATTGGATTATATATATAGTAAACTTCTTTCTTCATCCATTGTTTAAGCTCTCATGTGAACTCTGCTGGCCTGACTACCTAGGTAATTTTTACTTATTAAGTAAATATCTCTGATTTTATAAAATGACCATATATTGAATCAAATTCCTTTCTTCACAAATCTTTCTCCCTTTCTCACTCCAATTCTCTTCTGTACTCCATGAAGCAACAATATTTTATGCCTTCAAAGTCTGCAGACTGTATAGAAACTGAAGGTGGTGAAACCATTATGAACTCCTAGCAGCCCCACTTATTATTCATGATATTGAAGAGTGCCTACAATCACTGTACTCAATTCAGTTCAATTTGATTGAATTTTAAAGCCATATACTAAACATCTACTAGGTACTAGGGACTGTACAAAGCACCAGACATACAGATTATATTTGATTGGGAGCATACAAATTGCATACAGTTAAGAATAGAAGAAAACATGCTTCACTCAGTAGTTTAGTTAAAGTCTGTCAAAGGCATTTTATTCATGATACAAGCAATTAGAGGGACAAGCAATTGCAGGGAGAGACATAAGCCTTCAGAGTTTCCCCTGACAGTCATGTGAGCTCTGCCTAAAGCAATTCCCAATTAACATTTATAGTAACAGTGAAACAAAATATGAAGAGATACAATCAAAAGGACAGAGGAGGAAGTTTTTTAGTGACAAATTTGTAATATTCAGCACAAGGGTAGCAATGGTACCATGGGTGCTTGAAAACATTTAGTTAATAGTTCTGATATCTAGTAAAATGGGGATTTCGTAATCCTTTCACTCTTCCAACAGAATTCCTTAAATCTTGCAACAGTAAGGAGGTCTTAGTGGTAGTTTTATGCATTTACATAAATAAATTTAAGGTAATTTGGGGAGGCAAAGCATATTAACAAGGTGGTAAGGTTAAGAGTGCTTCCTAAAGATTGGTGTTACATTTCAGTTAATCCTTGAAAAAACACAGATTCTGAAGGCTAAAGATGAATAGGGAGTACACTTCAGGAGGGTGGTTTATATGAATGATCTCAGGTGGGATATGGACAGTGAAGTTTGAGGAAGAATGAACAGTGGTTCAATTTGACTGAAACATAAAGTATGTTCTATGAAATGACTACAGTGGTAAATTGGAACCACATTATGGAGAGTCTTAAAATCTAAGCTGAGGAATTTATATTTTATTGTAGTTGCAACAGGGAGCCAGAGTAGGTTTTGGAGGAAGCAAGTGTCATAATCATATTTACTTAAAGAAAAATAATTGAAGCTCTGTGTACATAGTGAATTAGAAGAGGAAGAGACTAGGACCAGAGGCACAAAATGTGAGGCTATTATAAAAGCTCAGGAAAGAATCAGTAAAAAAAAAAACTGTTGGTAAAGTCTGTATTAAGTAGAGAGGAGATAATTGAAGCAATTGTTATGTAAGGTGATATCTACAAGACTCGATTAGTTTATATATGTACAAGCAGTGAAAAAAAGAGAAAAACTAATGATAACTCTGAACTTGTGAATCTGGATGACCGAGAGGATGATGGTCCCCCACGAGAAATAAAAACATTTGAAGGAAAGATCTACTCACAGTGGCTGGGGTGGCATTAGACAATGACTTCCACGTTAAGCTTATAGACTCAGGTGTCAATGGGACATGGGGGTGGAAATGCCCAGCAGACAATAACTGACATAGCAATAGTATTCAGTAGTGAAATTATGGCTAGATATATTGATTTGAGAGTGAAACTTTGCTGCCATATGAGAACACCAAGGGAAAATATATAAAGAGGGGAGGGGGAAGAGAGAGAGAAGAATAGGGTCTAGTTCTTTGTCTTGGAGATCATCATGAATACAGAAGGAGACATACAGTGGTAAAAAGCAGTGTCATAGAAGCTATAGGAGTAAGTTTTTTTTTTTTTTCGAGGAAGAAAGAGTGGTAATTAGCTTCAAAAAGAACAAAAAGAAGTACTGAGGGGAAAAAATTCCAATTTAGCAGTTAAGAGATCATCTGCTACTTTCAGAAAGAAATTTTGGAAGTATGTTAAGATTGGAAGCTAATTTACTAGGCACTGTGTTGTGTCCAGCTGGTGGAGTCAGAATGAGAAGAGATTGTTAGTTAGAGGAGAAAGAAATATAGAATAGGATGGTAGCTTGAGAAAACGACAGGGTCAAGTAAAATAATTTTTCTTGATTTAAATTCAATATAATTTTTTCATTCAGTTTCAAAGTCTCTCCTTCCCCTCACCTTCTCCCTAACCCATTGAGAAAGCAGGAAATAAAGTGAGCCTTATGTATGTAAAGTCATGGGAAACATTCTGACATTATCTGTGTTCCAGAAAAAAGAAAATAAAAAAGAAAGAAAAGATAAATGAAGAAAATTGAGAAAAAAAAGTTTTAATCAGAACTCTGAGGCTATCAGTCCCTTCTCTACCTTGAGGTACATAGAAGTTTTGCTCATTAGTTCTTTCAAATTCTTCTGGATCATTCTATCATATTTATCAGAGTTATTAGGTCTTTCACAGTTGATTATGCTTACAATATTGCTGTTGCTGTGTAGATTTTTCTCCTGGTTTCCCTCACTTGACTTTTCATCAATCAATATATACTTCCCCATGTTTTTTTTTCTTTTTTTTCCTGAAGCTATTTCCTAAATAAAGGATTTTTTAAGGATTGGGGAAATCTGGGTTTGTTCATAACTTTGATAGAGTGTAGATATGAAGAAGTTGTAAATTAAAGCAATGGAATAATTGTTGGGGAAAATTCCCAAGGGAAAAATCAGAAGATGGAATTATGGACAAAGGCATAATGTTTTGTCTTGGAAGGGAGAAAGGTCACAAAGAATAATAGAAACGGAAAAAAGGATAATAAGAAAAATCATAAGATTATGGATTTATATATGAAAGGGATCATAGAACCTATCTATTCTGACCTTTCCCATTTTTTCAGGTGAGGAATCTGAAGAGTTCAAAGCGGTTAAGTGATATTTACATGTTTATACAAGTAGAAAGTGGCGAGCTGCCATTCTGAAAATGGTCTTCTGACTCCAAATGAAATACCCTTTTCATCTTACCAACTTTCCTTGGGATAATTTCTTCAATTTTTCTTTCTTCCAATTCCTCAAGAGTTAGCATGGAATAATGGATAGAAGCCATGCTTTTTTTTATTTTTTGTTTTTTTAATAAAAAATTTTATGTTTAATTTTAGTTGACATCATTCATTTCCTCAAGATTTTGAGTTACAAATTTTCTTTCCGTCTATTCCCTACCCTCTATCCCAAAACAGCAATCTCAATGTATAGCGCCTCCCCCAATCTGGTCTCTCCTATATCTTCCCCCATACCCCAGCGCCTGTATATTTTATTTCCCAGTTGCATGTAAATAATAATAATTGTTTTTAACACTGGATTTTACAACTTTGAATACCAAATTCTTTCCCTTCCTCCCTTGTCACCCACCCTTACTGGGAACATAGGCAGTTCAATACAGGTTGTACATGTGTAGCTACACAAAACATTCCAAATGTGGATATATTGTGAAAGACTGACTATATTTCCCTCCGTCCCATCCCACCTCTTACTTGTTCTATTCTCTACTTTGACCCTGTACCTTTTCAAAAGTGTGTGCTTCTAACTTTTCTGCCACCCGGCTTATCCTCCCTGATCATCCGCCCTCTCATCTCCTTCCCCTCTACTCTGTTGTAGAGAGAGATACCCTATTTAGTGTGTATGTAATTCCCTCCCTAAGCCAAATTGAATGAGAGTAAGGTAGACCCATTCACTTTTACCTTCCTGTTCTTCCCCTGCATTGTAACATTTTCCCCTTGCCTCTTCTATATGAGAAAATTTACCCCATTCGGCCTCTCCCCATCTCCTCTTATTATATTCCTCTCTCACCTCTCAATTTCACCTTTCAAATATCATACTTTCCTATTCAATTGGTCCTGTGCCCTCTATCTATGTATACATGTACACATATATACACACACTCACATATGTATTCATATGCCCATATACCCTCCTATATAGACATTTATGTAAGTATACACACACACACACACACACACACACACATATATATATATACATTTATATTCCCTTCAACTATTCTCATACTGAGAAAAGTTTCATTAGTTAAAATTATCATTTTTCCATGTAGGAATGTAAATAGTTCAAATTTGGTAAGTCATTTATGATTTCTATTCCCTGTTTACCTTCTCATGCTTCTCTTGCTTCTTTTATCTGAATGTCAGATTTTCTATTCAACTCTGGTATTTTCATCAAGAATGCTTGAAAGTCCTCTATTTCATTGAATGACCATATTTTCCTCTGAAAAATGATACTCAGTTTTACTGGGTAGATGAGTTTTGGTTTTAAACCCAGCTCCTTTGACCTCTGGAATATCATATTCCAAGTCCTTCGATCCCTCAATGCAGAAGCTTCCAGATCCTGTGTTATCCTGGTAGTGTTTCCACAATATAAAAATTGTTTCTTCTTTGTTGCTTGTAATATTTTTTCCTTGATCTGGGAACTCTGGAAGCTGACTATCATATTCCTAGGTGTTTTGTTTTTGGGATCTTTTTCAAGAGGAGATCAGTGAATTCTTTCAACATCTATTTTGCCATCAGGTTCTAAAACATTGGGGCAATTTTATTTTAGAATTTTTTGAAGGATGGCTTCTAGGTTCTTTTTTTGATCATGGCTTTCAGGTAGTCCAATAATTTTAAAATTATCTCTCCTGGATGTATTTTCCAGGTCAGTAGTGTTTCCAGTGAGATACTTCACATTTCATTCTATTTTTTCATTTGTTTAGATCTTTCTGATAGTATCTTCATTTCTCATAAAGTCCCTAGCTTCCATTTGCTCCAATCTAATTCTGAAGGAATGATCCTCTTCAGTGAGCTTTTGAGATTCTTTCTCCATCTGGCAGATTCAGCTTTTTAAGTCATTCTTCTCCTCATTGGCTTTTTGAGGCTCTTTTGCCATTTGAGTTTCTATGTTTTTTTTTAATGATTTATTAACTTCTGATTTACATCATTCATTTCCTCCAGATATTGAGTTACAAATTTTCTCCCCATTTTTCCCCTACCCACTGCTCCAAAATAGCAGTCCCACAGGATATCACCTCCTCCAATCTGCTCTCTCCCATATTTTCTCCATTACCCCTTTTGACTTTTCCAGTGGATATCTATTCTCCAGGGCCTGTATATCTTATTTCCCAAATACATGTAAAATAGTATTAATAATATGTATGGATGTATATATATATATACATACATATATGTGTGTGTGTATATATATATATTTGAATATTTGATTTAAAAATTTTGAATTCCATATTGCATTCCCTTCCTCCCTTGTCACCCACCCTTACTGGGAAGATAAGAAAGCAGTTCAGTATAGGTTGTACATGTGTGGCGAATGCAAAACAACAAAACAGTAGATATATTATAAAGGACTGACTATATTTCCCTCCCTCCTATCCTACCTCCCACTTGTTCTGTTCTCTACTTTGATCCCATCCCTTTTCAAAAGTGGGTGCTTCCAACTTCCCTCCCCCGCCAGCCTGCCCTCACTTCCATCATCTCCCTTCTCATCCTCTTCACCCCTATTCTCCTGTAGGGTGACATACCCTATTTAGTGTGTATTTCATTCCCTCTTCAAGCCAAATTCAATGGGAATAATTTTGACCCTTTACCTTTTGCCTTCCTATTCTTCCCCTCCATTGTAACCATTTTCCCTTGACTCTTCTATATGAGAGAGTTTACCCCATTCTGTCTGTCCCCATCTCCTCTCATTATATTCCTTTCACCTCTTAATTTCACCTTTTAACTATCATCCCTTCCTGTTAAATTGATCATGTGTCCTCTATATATATATACCTGTAAACATATATACACACGTTCACATATGTATTCATATACCCATATACCCTCATATATATTCCCTTCAACTACTGAGAAAAGTTTCATAAGTTACAATTATTGCTTTTTCATGTAGGCTTGTTAATAGTTCAACTTTGATAAATTCCTTGTGATTTCTTTTCCCTGTTTACCTTCTCATGCTTGTCTTGCTTCTTGTATCTGAATGTCAAGTTTTCTAGGCAACTCTGGTTTTTTCATCAAGAATGCTTGAAAGTCCTCTATTCTTGGGGCGGCCAGGTAGCACAGCGAGTAAGGGCACAGGCTCCAGTGTCAGAACGACCTGGAGATCGAATCCCAGGCTCAGAAACTTAGCACCCACCCAGAAACACCTGGCCCTGTAACATTGAGCAAGTTACTTAACCCCAATTGCTTAGGGGAGGCCAGGTGGATAAGTGAGTAAGAGCACCGGCTCCAGTGTCAGGATGACCTGGATCAAATCCGGGCTCAGATACTCAGCACCACACCCAGAAATAACTGGCCATGTAACCTTGAGCAAGTTACTTAACCCCGATTGCTTTTAAATTAAAAAAAAATTTAAAAAAAGAAAGTCCTCTATTCCACTGAATGACCATATTTTCCCCTGAAACATGATAGTCAGTTTTGATGGGTAGGTGACTCTTGGTTTTAATCCCAGCTTCTTTGACCTCTGGAATATCATATTCTAAGCCCTTTGATCCCTCAGTGTAGAAGCTGCCAGATCCTGGGTTTTCTTGATTGTGTTTCTACCATAATCAAATTGTTTCTTCTTGGCTGCTTGTACTATTATCTCCTTAATCTGGGAATTCCAGAACCTGAGTATAATATTCCTAGGAGTTTTCTTTTTGGGATCTTTTTCAGGAGGTGATCTGTAGATTCTTTCAATCTCTATTTTGACCTATGGTTCTAAAACATCAGGGCAGTTCTCTTTGAGAACTTCCTGGCGGATAATTTCTAGGTTCTTACTTTGATCATGGCTTTCAGGTAGTACAATAATTTTAAAATGATCTCTCCTGGATCTATTTTCCAGGTCAGTGGTTTTTCCCATACAATATTTCACATTGCCTTCTATTCTTTCATTTGTTTGGATCTGTTTAACAGCATCTTGAATTCTCATAAAGTCATTAGCTTACATTTGCTCCTATGTAATTCTGAAGAAAAGATTCTCCTCATTGAGCTTTTGAGATTCTTTTTCTATCTGGCAAATTCGGCTTTTGAAGGCATTCTCCTCATTACTTTTTTGAGCCTCTTTAGCCATATGTGTTAGTCTATTTTTTAAGTTGTATTTTCCTCAGTCAGGTTGTTGACTCTCCTTTCTTAATTTTCTCGAATCGTTCTCATTTCTCTTCCCATTTTTTCCTCCACTTCTCTTATCTGCTTCTAGAGGTTCTCTATGGCCTGTAACCAGCTCGTATTTTCCTTTGAAGTTTTTGGTGCAGGAGTTCTGACTTCCCTGTCTTCCTCCTGTTCCATGCTTTGCTCCTTTTTGTCCCCAAAATAGGAGTCTAATGTTGGAATCTTCTGTCTGCTTTGTTTCCTTTGCCTGGTCACGTTGCCCCACAGTCACTTGACCCCTGGGCTTTTTGCCACAGTAGGACTCTGCCATCACACAGGGGATCTTTTGTCCCAAACACTGGGGTTTTCTCAGCTGCTGTAGGTATTAGATGGTTGCCCTTTCTGAGCCCTCCCCACGCTCTGGCAAGCTGGACAAACACCCCAGGACCTCCACCCTAGATTGCAATCCAGATCCAAGCAGTTAAAGCAAGAGAAATTACCCCTCAGACTGGTGCTTAGTCCCCCTATACTCTGAAAGCCAGGAGCTTAAGCTGACACATGGTACAGCCTGGCTGTGCCAGCGTCTCTGCGGCCATTCACCCTGGGGGCAAAAGCCACTCACTCCCACTTACTAGGTCCCAAGGTCCAGACGGCACTGCCCTCTCACTTTGTCCTTAGCATCTCTGTGTTGATAAATCTGTACTTGGCCACAGCTGCTGCTGATCTGGAGTCCCTCTGGCAGGTGGCTGGTCTTGGCTCCCAGATCACTGCACTGGCTGATTCCTGCCAGCCTGGTGGGCTGTCCTCAGCGGGAGGTTAGCTTCTCTGTGTCATTTTGTGGGTTCTGCAGCTCCAAAGTTTGTTTAGAGTCCCTTTTTCACATGGATTGGGGAAGGTGGAACCTGGAGAAGCGGGGAGGTCCTGCTTCTACTCTGCCATCTTGACTCCACCCCCCTAAAGAATAATCATTACTCTGTTTTTTAAGGTGGTATTTTCTTCATTCAGGTTACTGACTCTCTTTTCATGATTTTCTTCCATCAATCTCATTTCTCTTCCCAATTTTTCCTCCACTTCTCTTATTTGGTTTTCAAAATCCTTCTTAAGCTCCTCTATGGCCTGTAAACAGTTCATACTTTTTTTGGAAGCTTTTGGTGCAGGAGTTCTGACTTTGTTGTCTTCTTCCTGTTCTACGCTTTGATCCTTTTTGTCCCCAATACTGAATCCAAAGTCAGATTGTTGTGCTTGCTTTACTTCCTTTGCTTGCTCATGTTGCCACTCAATTACTTGACTTGAGCTTTTTTTTTTTTTTGCCTCAGTAGAACTCTGCTTCCAGAGAGGAAAGCTTTGTTCTAAATTGCTGGGGTTTTCACAGCTGCCAGAGTTATTACTTTGCTGCCCTCTCTGAAGCCTCCACTGGCTCTGTCTCACTGTTCACACACCCCAGGACATCCAACCTAGAAAGCAATCCAGATCCAAGCAGGTTAAAGCAAGAGCAACTACACCTCAGAAGTGTTTCTGGGTCCCCCTACAATCTGCAAGCCAGGAGTTCTGAAGCACCCACACAATGGCGGCCACCACACCTCAGCTTCCTCTCCCTCAGGGAGCAGAGGCCAGACCATACTCCCGGACTCCCTTTTCCCAAAGTCCATTCTGACCTCTCACTTTGTCTTTGGCATTCATGGGTTGATAATTTTGTAAACCGCCATGGCTGCCAGTGATTCGCTCTCCTAAAGTGTGCTCCAGGGTCAGCAGCCCTGAGACTAAAACTGCACAGGGCTCTGCTCTGCTGCGTTAAACCCTTCCTGTACATCTGCCGGGTTGCCTAAGCAGGAAGTATGTTTCTCTCTGTCACTTTGTGGGTTCTGAAGCCCTAAAGTTTGTTTAGAATCATTTTTATAGGTATTTGAGGTGGTTATGGAGGGAGAGCAGGGAGTTTTCCTGCTTCCATGCCACAATCTTGGCTCTACCCTTTGAGTATTGCTTTAAAAATGAGAAAACTTGACTTCCATGGGCCAATACGGCAGAGTAAACAGTACATCAGTCTAGCTTTCCCATAGTCACCTCCAACCACAAAATATTGCCCCCAAACAAATCCTGGAATTTGAAGGAATGACAAAAATATTAATGTAAGAGGTGTATACTGGGTTCAGAAAGAAGGGAGAGTTAGAAAGGAGGTATATTATTTCACCAGAAGAGGCATAAAAACCTGTTACAGTGGGAGGCAATATGAGAGGATGGGATATCAGAATCACTTGAACCTTACTCTCATCGGTATTGGCTTAACGAGTGAATAATGTATGCAATAAATTGAATAAAGTCATCTAGTATACCTGAAAAGAAGTTCATGGTGGAGTGAGGATTAAATAAAAGGGATGGGGTTGGTACTGACAGAAGAGAAGGCAGATGGGAGAGTCAATATTCAGAAGCCAGTGCAGAATCAACATGGCAGAGTAGGAACAGGACCTCTTAGAGGCTACGGCTTCCATTTTCCTCAATCAATGTAAAAAGGGGACTCTGAACAAAATTTGAAGCTGCAGAACCCACAAAATGACACAGAGAAGCTAAGCTCCCACTGAGGATAGCCCGGCAGGCCAGCATGAAATGGCCAACACAGTGCTCTGGGAGCCAAGCCAAGGCCCGTGTGAGCCAGAAGTTTTAGACCCTTGGTGGGCCTGACTAGCCAACCAGCCAGAGGGCCTCCAGATCAGCAGCAGCTGTGGCTGTTTCCAGACTTATCAACACAAAGATGCTAAGGACAAAGTGAGAGGTCATTGCAGTCTGGATTTTGGGACCCAGAAAGTGGGAGTGCATCAGCTTTTGCCCCCTGGGCAAGAAGCCGCTGAGATGCCTGGCACAGCCAGAAACATGTGGTAGCTTCAGCTCCTGGCCTGCAGGGTGTAGGGGGACCAAGCAACCAGCTGAGGGGGTAATTTCTCTTGCTTTAACTGCTTGGATCTGGATTGCAGTCTAGGGTGGAGGTCCTGGGGTGTTTGCCAGTTTGCCAGAGCGTGTGGAGGCCTCAGAATGGGAACCCATCTAATACTTATGGCAGCTGAGAAAACCCCAGTGTTTGGGAGAAAAGATCCCCTGTGTGGTGGCAGAGTCCTACTGTGGCAAAAAGCCCAGGGGTCAAGTGACTGAGGGGCAACGTGACCAGGCAAAGGAAACAAAGCAGACAGAAGATTCCAACATTAGACTCCTATTTTGGGGACAAAAAGGAGCAAAGCATGGAACAGGAGGAAGACAGGGAAGTCAGAACTCCTGCACCAAAAACTTCAAAGGAAAATACAAGCTGGTTACAGGCCATAGAGGGCCTTAAGAAGCAGATAAGAGAAGTGGAGGAAAAATTGGGAAGAGAAATGAGAAAGATTCGAGAAAATTAAGAAATGAGAGTCAACAGCCTGACTGAGGAAAATAAAACCTTAAAAATAGACTAACTCAAATGGCTAAAGAGGCTCAAAAAGGCAATGAGGAGAATACCTTCAAAAGCCGAATTTGCCAGATAGAAAAAGAATCTCTAAAGCTCAATGAGGAGAATCATTGCTTCAGAATTAGATTGGAGCAAATGGAAGCTAATGACTTTATGAGAAATCAAGATGCTGTTAAACAGATCCAAACAAATGAAAGAATAGAAGACAATGTGAAATATCTCATGGGAAAAACCACTGATCTGGAAAATAGATCAAGGAGAGATCATTTAAAAATTATTGGACTACCTGAAAGCCACAATCAAAGTAAGAACCTAGAAATCATCCTCCAGGAAGTTCTCAAAGAGAACTGCCCTGATGTTTTGGAACCATAGGGCAAAATAGAGATTGAAAGAATCTACAGATCACCTCCTGAAAAAGATCCCAAAAAGCAAACTCCTAGGAATATTTTAGCCGGGTTCCAAAATTTACAGATTAAGGAGAGAATATTACAAGCAGCCAGGAAGAAACAATTTGAATATTGTGGAAACACAATCAGGATAGCCCAGGATGTGGCAGCTTCTATGCTGAGGGATCGAAAGGCTTCAAATATGATATTCCGGAGGTCAAAGAAGCTGGGATTAAAACCAAGAATCACCTACCCAGCAAAACTGAGTATTGTTTTGGGGGAAAATATGGTCATTCAGTGGAATAGAGGACTTAAGCATTCTTGATGAAAAACCCAGAGTTGCGTAGAAAACTTGACATTCAGATACAAGAAGCAAGAGAAGAATGAGAAGGTAAACAGGGAAAAGAAATCATAAGGGACTCATCAACGTTGAACTATTTACATTCCCACATGGAAAAACAATAATTGTAATTTATGAAACTTTTCTCAGTATGAAAATAGCTGAAGGGAATATGAATACATACACACACACACATATATATGTTTATATATGAGGGCATACAGGCTTATAAGAACATATGTGAATGTGGGTATATATGTTTACAGGTACACATAGATAGAGGGCACAGGACCAAGTTAATAGGAAGGGATGATACTTAAAAGGTGAAATTAAGAGGTGAGAGAGAAATGTAATGAGAGGGGAGAGACAGAATGAGGTAAACTATCTCATATAGAAGGAGCAAGGGAAAATTTTTACAATGGAGTGGAAGAATAGGAATGCAAAAGGGAATGGGTCAACCTTATTCTCATTGAATTTCGCTTGGGGAGGGAAGGACATACACACTAAATAGAGTATGTCACCCTACAAGAGAATAGGGGTGAAGGGATAAGAGGGGGGATGATGGAAGTGAGGGCAGGCTGGGGGGGAGGGAAGTTGGAAGCACCCACTTTAGAAAAGGGATGGGATCAAAGTAGAGAATAGAATTAAGTGGGAGATGGGATGGAAGGGAGGGAAATATAGTCAGTCTTTTACCATATATCTACTATGTTACTGTTTTGCATTAGCTACACATGTACAACCTATACTGAACTGCTTACCTTCCCAGTAAGGGTGGGTGACAAGGGAGAAAGGGAATGAATCTGGAATTCAAAATTTTCAAATTATATATTTAAATATATATATGCCTACATATATACTATTATTAATACTATTTTACATGTAATTGGGAAATAAGATATACAGGCACTAGAGCATAGAGACTCACCATGCTGTACTGGAAAAGTCGAAAAGGGTATTGGAGAAAATATGGGAGAGAGAAGATTGGAGGAGGGTAAGCCTGTCGGACTGCTATTTTGGTTTGGTGGGTAGGGGAAATATGGGGAGAAAATTTGTAACTCAAAATCTGGTGTAAATGAATTATGTAAATCAGAAATTAATAAAGCATTTGAAAAATAGAAAAAATATATACAGAAGCAAAATACAGGTGAGGAGGGGAAGTGTACTGGGAGGAGGAAAAAAAAATAATGGAAGGAAATACATAGTAATCATAATGGTGAATGTGAATGAGATGGACTTTCCAGTAAAATGGAAGTGTATAGCAGACTGCATCAAAAATCAGAATCCTACAATATGGTGTTTACAAGAACCACACTTGAAGCAGAGAGACCCACAGAGAGTAAAAGTAAGGAACTCGATCAGAATCTATTATACTTCAGCTGAAGTTTAAAAAAAAAAATCAGGTACAGCAATCCTGATCTCAAACAAAGCTAAAGCAAAAATAGATATAATTTTAAAAAGTCTACATCTTTCTAAATATATTTTCCTGCTATCATAGACAATGAAATGATATCAATACTAAGCATGTATGCACAAATCTATCTATGTAACTATCTATCTGTCTATCTGTCTATCTATCTATCTATCTATCTATCTATCTATCTATCTATCTATCTGTCTGTCTGTCTGTCTTTCTGTCTGTCTGTCTTTCTGTCTGTCTGTCTATCTTTCTGTCTACTCTACATATGGATACATATTATTTTTTTACCTGTATTACATTTTTCTTAACAGTATTTTATTTTTTTCCAACTTCATGTAAAGATAGTTTACAACATGCATTTTCTTAAGATTTTGAGTTCCAACTTTTTCTTAATCTCTCCCTTCCCTACCCACTCCCCAGGACAGGAAGGAATCTGATATAGGTTATACCTACATAATTATGTTAAATATATTTCCACATTAGTCATGGAATGAAAGAAAATTCATAACAAAAGGGAAAAACCATGAGAAAGAAAAAAAAGCGGAAAATAACATGTTTGATTCTACATTAAGACTCCCACAGTTCTTTCTCTGCATGTGGTTAGCATTTTCCATTGTGAGTCTTTTGGAATTATTTTGGATCATTTTATTACTGAGAAGTGCTAAATCTGTCATATTTGATCACCACACATTTAGACTTTATTTTGGTATACGGTGTTAGATATTGGTCTATGCCTAGATTCTGCCATACTATATTCCTGTTTTCCCAGTAGTTTTTGTCAAATAGTGAGTTCTTATCCCTAAAACTGGGGTCTTTGGGTTTATCAAACAGTAGGTTAGTATGGTCTTTGACTGCTGAATCTTGTGCTCCCAATCTATTCCACTGATCCTGTTCTCTACTCCTCAGCTAGTACCAAGTGGTTTTGATGACTGCTGCTTTATAATACAAATTATAAAATCTGGTATGGCTAGGCTACCTTCCCTAGAATTTCTTTTCATTAATTTCCTTGACATTCTGGATCTTTTGTTCTTCCAAATGAATTTTGTTACTATTTTTTCTAGCTCTATAATTTTTTGGTGGATTGATTGGTATGGCAGTAAATATGTAATTTAATTTCTATAAAATTGTCATTTTTATTATATTAGCTCTACCCAGCCATGAGCAACTGATGTTTTTCCAATTAGTTAGATCTGACTTTATTTGTGTGAAGAGTAGTTTGTAATTGTGTTCATATTCCTGGATTTATTTTGGCAGGTAGATTCCCAAATATTTTATGTTGTCTACAGTAACTTTAAATGGAATTTTGCTTTCTATTTCTTGTTGTTGAACTTTGTTAGAAATATATAGGAATGCTGAGGATTTATGTAGATAGGCCTGTCTTCTGTTTCTTACTCATTTTTAAGCCTATTGCATGACTTTTAAAGTTGTGCCCTGCTTCTGGCATAGGGGAAACTGTCCCAAGCCTCCTATGCTGGGAGCTACTCTGGGGCCTCAGGTGATTGTAACTTGCTCACTGAACTGGCCTAGTCATACCTGTTGTGTCTGGGTTCAGGGCTTGCAATTTATTTTTTGCCCTGGGACTCAAGGCCTCCCTGCTGGCCTGTTTAGCCAGAACAGAGGTGCCTCAGTTTCTAATCAGTTCTGTATCTAAGGTCCCCAGGTATTTCACCTGGACATCATCTGGCTAGGCTGTGCTCCCTTTTTGGCCTAGTAAGACAGACATTTCCTGTCATCCTTCTAAGTTATCTTAAGATAGAAAAAAAAAATCACTCTGTCTCTGTGATTCTTTTACTCCAGAATCAATTTATAGACTTGACTTAACATTTCTTAGGGTAACTGGGGAAAGCTCAGGCAACTTCCTGGCTTCTCTCCACCATCTTGTTTCCCTAAAATCTATATTCCTAAAGAAGTTAAGTGAGTTACAGGAAGAAATACACAGCAAAAACTATACCAGTGGGTGACCTCAACTGTTGCTTTCCAGAATTTAATAAATCAAGCCAAAAATAAGCGAGAAAGAAATTAATGATCTTAATAGTATATTAGAAAATTTAGGTATGACAGACCTTTGGAGAAAACTGAATGAGAACAGTAAGGAATATACTTTTTTTTCTCAGCATCAAAGATTTTAGAAGGGGACATATTGGTGAACCATGTGAATGATTCAAAGAAGGAGCTCTTTGCTATGACAGGACAGGACCATTTTCATCTCAAATCCATTTGAGCCTTAAAGGAGAGAGCATCTCCAAAATGAAGCTATTGAACAAGCCTAGTGCACAGCTTAACTGCAGAAGAGATAACTTTGTCCCTGAACCTCTATAAGGAGTTAGATCATGAAGATAGATCATGTCATTCCCCAGTTGACAAATGGTCAAAGGATATGAACAAGTTTGTTTTCAGACAAAGAAATCAAAGCTATCTATAGTCATATAAAAATGCTCTAAATCACTATTAATTGGAGAAATGCAAATTTAAACAGCTCTGAGGTAACACCTCATACCTACCAGATTGGCTAATATGACAAAAAAGTAAAATGATAAGTGTTGTAGTGGATGTGGGAAAATGAGAAAACTAATACACTGTTGGTGGAATTCTGAACTGATTCAATCATTCTGGAGAACAGTTGGGAACTATGCAAAATGTGCATACCGTTTCATCCAGCAATACCACTACTAGGTCTGTATCTCAAAGAGATCATGCATAAAGGAAAAGGATTTACATGAGCAAAAATATTTATAGTAACCCTTTTTATGGTGGAAAAATATTAGAAATTGAAGGGATCACAGGGTAGCTGGGTGGTGCAGTGAGTAGAGTACTGACCCTGGAGTCAGGAAGACTTGGGTTTGGATCCAGCCTCAGACACTTAACTCTTACTGGCCATACGACCTTGGGCAAGTCACTTAACCAAAAGTGCCCTCCAAAAAGCAAAAAGAAATTGAGGGGACCCCCATCTATTAGGGAATGGTTGAAGAAGCTTGGTATATGAATGTAATGGAATACTAATGGACAATAAGAAATGATGAACACGATTTCAGAAAATCCTAGAACAACTTCTACGAACTGATGCAAAGTGAAATGAGCAGAACATGGTGCACAGTAGTAGTAACATTGTATGATGATCAACTATGAATGACTCATCTCTTCTCAGCAGCACAATGATCCAAAACAAGTACAAATGATTCAGGAAGAAAAATGCTATCCACATACAGATAACTGATGGACACTGAATGCAAATCAAAGCATACTTTTTTTCTCTTATCTTATTATTTTTTATGTTTGTATCCCTTTAAATCTGTTTCTTCTTTCATAATTGTGACTAATATGGAAGGATGTTTTATGTGATAGCACATGTGTAACCTCTATCAAATTGCCTGCTTAGAAGAGTGGGGTGGAGCGAAAAGAGGGAAAAAAAAAAATTGGAGCTCAAATTTTTATAAAAATGAATACTAAGAATTGCCTTGATATACAATTAGGGGAAAAACATATTATTACAAATTCAGGAAAATCAGAATGAAAGTCTGGCCGCTGATTCATATTGTCTTCGGTACTTTGAGTGGGTTACTTAACATTTTAGTGCCTATAAGACCCAAAGTTAGGGATTGAATGGTGATCTCCATTGGTGGAGATACGTTAAACACTAGTATTTCTCATAATAAATCTGTATCCTTTTCCTCTCTGTAAAAACTGGCAAAAACTAAATGAGATAAAATGTCCATGTCATCATATTTTCCTGACTTCTCTTTTTACATCTCTCTTATTTTTTTTTTCTTAACCCCACAGGTCACATTGCTTTCGTAAATTTTTCTTAATTAAAGCTACATGAGGATATAAAGAAGGCACTCCAAACACATGGGTGATAATCAAGTTTCACTCAAATCTTAGGTGATATTTTATATGCTTTTCTGTATATACAGAGGGAATGCTGAGCACAAAGCTGGGTGTGTTCATAAAGCACTTACACATTTGGATCCAGAATCTTTTCAGAGTGATATATCAGCAAAGAATATTCCAGGGAGGTGATAGAGAAGAAGAAAAATATTTTGGAATTACCAGCATGTATACTAAACTGGTTCTATCATTTCCCTAGACTTGTTTAAAATTCTTGAGAATTCCAAGAATGGATCCTCTCTGGTATTTTATTTTACCCATAGCCTAAGCCCTCATTTATTCTTTGGTATATTATAATCTATATAACTTTTTACAATTTCTGTTTGTTGTTTTCCTTGTGTAAGTTAGTTTACTTGATTTTCACTCTGTGATGGTCTTTTCTGTAAATAGCATTTGGTGGGAAGGAACTAAGCTGACTTCCCTTCTAAGCCAGGGACTACCTCCTTCCCTCTAAGTCAGTGACTACCTCCTTCCTTGAAAGCAATCTGGGAAATGATTTTTGTTATGAGCCTCATGTCACCTAGACTACCAGCTGAGCAGACCAGACCTTAGATCATATCAAATCAATATAAATTTTGCCTAATATCCCTCTTGAAAGCTGGAAGAAACATTCAGCCTCCGTCATGCTTGTAGTGCTTACCTGTCACTGCATCACAGATAGATTGCTATTTGTTCAAACATTTGTCTTGTCTTTTCTGCTCTCCACCAACATATGCCATTCTTCATATCATAAGTATACACATGCTGTCTTTAAGGAATATCTTATTATTTTTCCTTCATTTTTGAAGAGGACCAATGACATTATGGGGTAATGTCTTGATTCGTGTGTAAATCACATTTAAGTGATGCATCAGCCTTACTCTCTCTTCCAGAGTCATTGAAGTCCAGTGGCAAGATGAATGGCAATGGACTGAGATATAGTGGATGACTAGCATGTTCAATATCTAACCAAGCTCAGCACACTAAGGCACTTCTATATATTTAGACAACTCATGTGCATCTGAATGTTACTTGGGGAAGGGCATCTCATACCCTTGTATTCAAAAATTTATGTACTCATTGATAAAATCTGGTTAGATTAAGTTGAATCAACAAACATTCCAGGATGGGGGAGAGGGGATGGCAAACAATAGTTTATAAAATAAGTCATGATGACTGTTAAATGCAGCTATGATACTAAAGGGGTTTTGCTAATCCTTTTGGCCTTTCTTATTTGGCTTTCTCACAATTGGTACATTTGAAAATGACTGGCTCTTGCTAACCCTAAACTTGAACATTTTTTTTTGGGGGGGGAAGTAGGGCAATTGGGGTTGTGAGTTGCTCAAGGTCACATGGCTAGTAAGTGTTAAATGTCTGACGCCTGATTTGAACTCAGGTCCTCCTGACCCCAGGGTCAGTGCTCTATTTACTGTTGCACCTAGCTGCCCCGATTTGAACATTTTCAAAAGGCTCTGACTTCCTTTGTTCTGTTGACTAAAACATCATCTATGCAGCTTAATCTCATCATATTCACAATCCATATTGCATTTGTGGACAGGGCTGGTTTCTCCTGGTTGAATTTTATTATTTCTTCTGGAACCAGCACCAAAGAAATGTTATATACAGTGCCAAGAGAGAGAAAATACCTTACTCTCATTTGATCCACCAGATCCATTTGAAAATTTTCAGCAATTATTGTAATTATATCAACTGTGTGTGAGATTCTGTCTCTGGGTCCCTGAAATCCTAGACAAAGTTAGGAGATACTATTGTTAAAGAAGAAAAATATATATTACATATACTTCATTTTATAGGACATGTAAAAAATCAGGGAGAATGGTCAGTAAAATTATAAGGAATGCAGCATCAATTATCTTTCATTTTGCATCTCTAACTTTTGATAACCATTTGGGCTTTCTATTATTTCATATGTCTTTGGTTGCAGTAAAATAAAATATGCCTTGTCTTTAGCAAAAAGTCAAAAGAGAGATCATTCATATCTTGATCCTCATGTAAATCAGACTCAAATAAGTTGATACACAAATGAAGCATACTATTTATGCCTCTCTTTTCTATCTGTATTTTTGTTCTTGTGCTTCTATATGTCTTTTTCTTCCTTATTTACATGTTATTTCATTGATATAGAATACTTCTCAAGAGGAAACTCCTTCTACAAATAGAAATTAGCATATATTTTGTAACTTATGGTCACAGTTGCCTTTTTAAGTGACTAAGCAGAGTCCTATAGCCAGTGTATGGAATAGATGAGACGAGAACCACTTCCTGATTCTCTTTAGGTTTCCCTGGGTGTTCTTTAATTCCTGTGCATTTGGAATTTATTATGCTTACACAATGACAAGGATTAAGAAATTTTTTACCCCTGAAGTATATGTGTTTGCTTCTAATCTTGGCAACATACAACACCCAAAAATCTTATGGAAAAAGGCCATGGCCTTAAATCTTGTGGCATATAGCTCATGCGTGTATTTTCAATTGAGGAATAAATTATAAGTTAGAACTGACAGGAGGAGGCCTTAAACTTCTGGTCCTTCCATTTGGTGAAAGTAATTGCAGAGAAAATTATGATCATTACCTAGGACATTCAACTAGAAAGTCAGACTGCAGTAAGTACCCCCATCACACATACTTTGCAAAGACATTAAAAAGTAATATACAGTAGCCTCTATTATGAAACACTTTCTATGTTGCTTTAAAGACACAGTTTCTCAGCAGGGTTTTCATAGGAGATTTTTTTTAAGCTAGGTCGGGCTGTCTCCATAAGATTTTTGAACATTTGTCAAGAAGCTTGCAGAGTAGCCTTGAACAGCTTTGCAGTGTTACAAAATACTTCAGATGAAGAGCAGCAGTTAATGAACACCATAGCAACTCCTTCACCCACCTAAGCAAGTGTTATTATTTAAGGCAAAAGCAGCCCATAGGATCAATTTCTCTCCAAATGTTGTCATTCTACTACTTAGAGTTCAACATCATATGCACACCAAGAAACTAATTGTTCCTCAGAGTCTCACCATAGGTCTTAGTGTCATGGGGGCAAACTTGGCCTTTGGATATAAGTAGCTCGGCTATAAAAAGGAAAGGACATATTCTTCTCTCCTCCAGCATTTTTCAGGCACTGATCACTATACTTATTTGAAAAAATCTTTAAAATGTCAATATTTCTATGTAATTGTGTTGATTTGGGTGAGTGAAGTGTTATGCCCAAGACCAGTCCTACTTTATACCTCAAAATAGCAAGAAGTACATCAAATAACATAGAAGAATGAAAAGTAAAGACAAGATAAGAAATTTTTTCTGAAGACATCTAGACAGAAAACTGAAAAAAATAATAAAATTTTAATTTGATTGATAAATAGTAGGAAGAAGAGAAAGAAATGTTTAAACATTAGCAGAGAGAATAAATTCATACTTCACAAAATGGAGGCAAAACCACTATTTTTTAAAAAAGAAAGAGGGTGGAAGGATGGGGAAAATAGGAATGAGGGATAGAGGGAGGGTGGGGGAAAAGAATCATGAAAGAAAAATGAAGAGGGGAAAAGGAGGGAAGTAGAAAGGAAGGAATGAAGGAAGGAAAGACACAGAAGGAATAAGAAAGAAAAGGAAGGAAGGGGAGGGATGAAGGAAGAAAAGAAAGGGAAGGAACGATAGAGGAAAAAGAGAAGAAAGTAAAGAAAAAGATGAAGGATGAAAAGAAAGGCAAGAAGAGAAAGGGGGAATGGAGGAAGACAAAAGGAAGGGGGAGTAAGGATGTAAAGTTAAAAGGTAGGAAGAAAAGATAAAAGAATTAAAATTAGAATAGCATTTGAAATTCTCAAATATAATTTTTCATAATAAAATTATTATACCTAGAAATGTAATGGAGAATATTCTACATGAATTCTAAGAAAAGGAGGTTGGCAAATTCATAATTGAAAAATAATGAGAAAAGAGAAAAAATATCAAAGTATCTCAACAATAATTCTTTAGATCTCTACAAAGAAAATTAATTAATCTTGAAGACAGAATGTGATAATACAACAATAAAATTACTGGTATCCTCAAATAAGCAAACAACCTATGCTGTGACAAAAATCTGAATAAAATAATTAATCAAATAACACAAGGCTTGTCCTGAAATAATAAAAAAGGAGGGAAATTTCAAATAAGTAGAAACCAAGATCAGTTATTTGAGAGAAATCTTCAAGTCCATTACCTCAAAATATAATATAAATATGATTAGATAAAATATAAATAAAATTATATAATTTTATATTAGTTAGCACATCACAAGTAGAAAAAGGCCTTTCATATACCCAGAAAAACATTATTAATCACATAAGACTATCATTTGTCCATAAGAAATAAGAAAAGAAAAGGCTGAAGTACATTGGATTTAATGGACTAAGTTAAGGAAATCACCCTAAATCTGGAAAGCAAAGTTTAACCATTAATGTACAAAGATGGATTATTAGAAAATTGTTGAGATTTGAAGCATTCCTCCTGAAGGAGTCTAATGTAATGGGAATATTTAAATTGATAATTTACCCAACAAAAGAAATTAAAGAAAAGTAAATAAGACCACATACATGGAAAAACAGAAAATATAAATCAATATTTACATGCTACAAGACTTTTAAAAATAATTTTTACCTTGGCAGATAGCCTTTGGGAGCAAAAAAATATTTTATGGTTGGAATTTTCCAATAGTAAATAAAAAAATATAGCCTGAAATGAGTGGGAAGAAAAAAAAATTAAATAACTATTTCTCTGAATGGTGTATCATATGAGTTCATTTAAACATCATTTGTGATCTTGTGTAAATCATTATATCTCCCTTGTCTTCAGTTTCTTTATTTGGAAAATGGAGGTTTTGGGCCAGACAAATGTCTAAGATCCCCCTTGGTTTAAATCAATATAATATATAATAAAAAATGGGGAAAAGAAAAAAAATAAGTACAATGAAGAAATACACTTCTTTCTCATCTAAGCAAAGAAGATAAGAAACTTCCACTTTAGAAACCTACTCTGAGGTTGGTGGGAGGGGATGGCAAATACTATGGAATAAAAATTATCCTAGAAGTTACAAAGAGTAATCCGAGGTAGAAATGCATTATTTAGTTCATAGAATTAAAGATGAAGAAGAACCAGATCATATCCTACATCCTATTTTTTGTTGGATGGTAGATCCTGGTGTCAGTAAAGATGGAGTAAGAAGTAGTGCCGGTAGAGATTAGCAGAAAGACCTGTATCTTTTGACTTAAACAGTCCTTTTTCTCTACTTTATAGTGACTCTTTTATGAAATAATGTTTCTAAGATTGGTACTTTATATAAATGATTTTTCAAAGAAAGGCATAGAGGAGTAAAGGAGTTCCACAAATACTGTCCTATGTGCCCTGGCCAAAAGAAAAAAAAAATGACAATTTAAAATAAAAAGATTTTGCATGTTCCCTGAAAGTCATTTTATGAAGAAAGAGTGCATTATATTTGTAGGCAAACTTCATAAACTGGAATGAAAGAATACACTAGATAAATTAAAGGGAAGGGATATTTCTGTAAAACGGGCAACAGTTAAGAATTAGACACATAACAAAATGAGAAGATGAAGAATAGGGAGAGAAACATCTAGAGGATGGGTTCTTAACCTTTCTTATGTCATGGACACATTTTATAGTCTGTTGAAGCCCATGAACCCTTTCTTAGTATATTGATTTCAAATAATTGAAACACTAACTTTCATTTAAAGTATAGTGAAAATTAAGGTGTAATTATTTCTCCAAACCAAGGTTACCAACTATTTTAAATCAATTCATAGATACCCTGAGGGTGGGAGAGGGTTAGTCCAATGAACTCAGATTAAAACCATCAAGCATGAGCAAAATATGAAAAAATCCCATATTTTTGGAAGTCTCACCTTGTGTGAAACTCCTTATGAGAACAAAATAAAAAATACAATCAAAGGTCATGAATAGGAATCACCTTAGGATTTGAAAACAGTATGAAGAATGAAGTAATTATTCCATATATGAACTTAGAGAGAGGTAAAAGGAATTTTTATGAATGCAAGTGATTGAGATCTAATGGGTAAAAAGGGTGGTCCTAAATATTAAAGATGAAGAGTCACAGAGTCTAGATTCTGAACAGGTGATCTTTCTTTGTTTCCAAAGAATTTTCCACTTTCACGACTAAATATTGCTGGGATTAAAATATCTATATGAAAATTTCCAAACAATGAGAAAAGAAAAAGAAGAGTGGGAAAGATTTGAAATCATAGTTGCTTCACTGTTATTTTATCCATGCAATAGAGAAGAAAATATTTTTATCTTTTAGAATTCTGCCTTTCAATGAGTTTAATAAAAAGGGGCTGCTGAAATGTGTTGCTGTCTGGGAGTAGCAGGAATAGAAGGAGGAGAGAGTAAGAAAGATAAAGAGGGACAGAAAGAGAAAGACAGACCAAAACACAAAGATGATCAAATAGAAAAGAAAAACCTGTTAACTAATTTGATCCAGAAAAGAGAGAAAAGCCACATTGCCAATAAAAAAAATTACTACAGTGAAATAAGAATTGATCAATAGTGGGAGGAGTGAAATATCATAAGCTATTATGAACAATTTTATTCCAACAAAACTGAGAATTGGAGGAAATAGATTAATATCTACACACATAAAATAGTCAAATAAGCAAAAAAATGCCATATAGAAATTCTATACCAAGTATTGTAAAAAATAGTACTATCAAAACCCATAAATGGAGTCACAAAAGGAAAAACAGTAATATGACCAAATAGTTTTAGAAGAAAATTCCATCAAATATTTGATGAGTAATTAGTTCTCATACTATTTGCATTTTAGGTACTTTGCAAAAATATTTTATGAGATAAATATGATCCTGATTCCTAAATCAAGGTGAGTTAACAAAGAAGAAATATGTAGACCAGTATTACTCATGAATATTAATTCTAAAATATTATTTACAATTTGAGCAAAGAGTTTTTCAGTTAACAATATGGGTAAAACAAAGAGGCTTACTTTTTTCAAATGTTAATCTTTTTTTCCCAATAAAAAAAAAGAAAAAAAAGAGAAGAAAATATTATAACAAATATGTGCAGCAAAATAAAACAAATTCCCATATTGGCTATGTCTAAAAATGTGTGTCATTCTGCATATACAGTTCATTACTTCTCTTTCAGTAGATGGACAGCATTCTTCACAATTATTGTTCTTCCATGGTGGTTGAACATTGCTTCAACCTTGATCTTTTGGAAAGAATTCTAATTTATCCCTTTTACATTCACTATTAACTTTTAGTTTTAGATATATACTGGTTGTGGTGTCCCCAAGCCTTAGTTCACTAATCTTAAAAAAAAAAAAACTTCTTTTGGAGCATTTTGTATACACTAGTCAGTCAGTGAGCAAACATTTATTAAATATCCTTCCTATGTGCCAGGCACTGTACTAAATGGTCCTTACCTTGTTAATTGTTTACCACGAAGGGGAAAGTCCATTTATTCCCATGCTTTCTGGGTTTTTTAAAAAAAGAGATTGATATATTTTATCAATAATCTATGCATCTGTTGAGATGAATTTTTGTTGTTCTTATTAATATGGACAATTATATTCATAGGTTTCCTAATAATGAACCAATTTTACATTCTTCATATATAAATCAACCTTGTCATAGTGAATTTTTGGTGATATGTTGCTGTATCATCTTTGATAATGTTTATTTTAAATATTTGCATCAATATTTGTTAGGTCTGTTTTTTTTTCCTCTGGATTTTTCCAGGATTAGGTATCAAGATTTATTCTTTATTTTGTTGATTAAAGTGTTTTGCGCTATAAATTTCCCCTTTAATGCTGCTTTGGGTTTTATATAACAAATTTTGGCATGATGCTTTACTTTTGAAATCATATGCAATGAATTATTTATCATATCTATGATTTCTTCTGTGACCCAACAATTCTTCAGGATTAATTTATTTATTCAGCAGTTAGTCACTATATATTTTTTTTTATCAGTGACACTTTATTGAGTGTCTTTTACTGGATTCTAATTAGTAAAGTTTGTGTTTAATATTGCTGATTTACTGATATTGTGAGTGTTTTATGCTGCAATACACAACTACTTTTTACAATTGATTTTCACTCCTAACATTATGTATACTCCTTTCTATTCCCATTTAGATATTGCCAAATATCTAACAGATCATTTTTCTAAAATTCTATTCAAGTAATTAAGTTAATTTTTGTTATTTTTGCTAGATTTTTTATGTGTAAATTTATGTCTTTTGTTATTATAGTTTTGTTGTCTATATCTTCCTATAACTAATTTACCTTTGCCTTTAAGTATTTAGACAATATGTCATTTAGAGAATATATGTTAAATATTTAAATTAGATCATTTTCTAAAGTACATTTCAAGAAAATATAGTTTCTGTTTTCTGGTTTACCTTAAGCCTATCTTTGCTATTGCCTTATCTGTGAACATGGTTACTAAGCAAATTTTTTTCAGTCCAGGTTAATTGTAATAGATTGTAGTCTAATTCATGTTTCAACTTTGTGACTCATATATTCTCTGAATGTGTTTCATAAAAATAACAGATTGTTTGATTCTATTTGCTAATCCATTCTGCTATCCTCTTCCATTTTATAGGTGAGTTCATCCCATTCACTTTTACATAATTATAATTTACTATGTATTCCTCACCATCTTATTCTCCTATATTTTTCCCTCTCCCTTTATCCTAAAATTGTACCTTTCCTTTCCTTCCTTTAAAATTTTTCTTTACAATCCTTACCTCTGAAAATAGAGTTTACCATGCTTTTGAATAATTCATTATAGACTCTTGCCTCCATTATATTCCTCCTTTTCCCCTTGCACATTGAGTTCTGTTTGCATATTCAGTTGAAAACATTTTTACTGACACTAATACATTGTTGATGGAGTTGTGAATGGATCAAACCATTCTGGAAAGTGAGTTATATCTTTGCCCAAAGGCCATAAAACTGCACATACCCTTAGAACCAGCAATAGCACTACTATCCCAAAGAGACTGAAAAAAAAGTACAGGAACGGTTTGTACAAAAATATTTATAGTAACTCTTTTTGTTTTTTCAAAGAATTGGAAACTGAGGTAACCCCCCCACCCCAGTGAAGAATGTCTGAAAAAGTTGTGGTATATGATTGCGATTGAATAGTATTGTGCTATAGGAAATCATAAGCTGGATGTTTTCAGAAAATTCTTGAAAGACTTACACAAAATAATGCAAAGTAAAATGATCAGAACCAGGATAGCATTGTACACATTACCAGAAAAATTGTATGATGATTAACAGTGAATGACAAAGTATTCTCTGTAATAAATATTAAAAAAATTCTGAAGGGTTGATGATGAAAAAAATCTTCACAGAAAAAATGGAATGTGAATATAGATGAAAACTTCTTTAAACTTCTTTTTCTTGTCTTTTTTGTCTGTTTTTCTTTCACAACATGACTAATATGGAAACATGTTTTCCATGACTGCACATGTATAACCTATTTCAAATTTCTTGACTTTTCAATGAGATCAGAGGGTAAGAAGGAAGGAAGAGAATTTGGAACTTAACATTTTTTTAAAAGAATCTTAAAATATTTTGCACATAATTAAAAATAAAATATTTAAAAATATTTCTACCCTAAAATTCCTTGTGTATGTGTTTGTGTTCTGCTCCTGGGATTTGATTCCATGATTCTAGCCCACCCACATTCCACAGCTCTTGTTATGTTCACTTGACTCTCAGAATTTTCCTCTCTGATGCTAAAAGATGATATACCACTGTGATTCCCCCCCCCTACACACACACCCATGAGATTTCTTAATTACAATTACTTTTCAATATCGTATTTAGATCTCTTTGGAGCAGTCATGGGAGGGGCTGAGCTGCAATCTTTATACCTCTCCCATCTTGGCTTCTCTTCACAGGTATACACTGTGACATCCGCTATAGGAAAACTATTTAGCAGCCTTGTGAAGAGTGTAATGGAGAAAGAATAGTCTTGAAGCATGGATACCAATCAGAAGGCTATTGTGATAATCCAATCAAGATATAATTTGGACCTAATCTAGGGTGGTAACTAATTGAATGAGCAGGAGCTGTCATATGTGATTTTATTGAGATAGAACTGACAACATTTTTCAACTGATTATATACATATGGGGTGTTTGAAAGTCAACAATTAAGAATGGCCTCCCAGTTTGTTACCCTACCCAGTGATTGGGGGGACAGTGTCCTTAACAGAAATAGCAAAGATTGGAAGGAGGCTTAAGTTGAGAGAGGCAGATAATTATTTCATTTTGGAGGATGTTAATTTTGTTATTTCTATTTGACATTCTTTTGGGAATATCCTATGGTTAGGTTCTGACACAGAGTCATAAGAGAAGAAAAACATAGGTCCAAAAATCATCTGTGTGGGCATTAAAATTCCACTGATTGAAGTTTACCAGGCCACTGAAAGAAAAAGTCCATCAAAAGGAGAAAAGAAGGACCAGTTCCAAAAGTCAGAGTGACATGTTGGGGAGTAGACACTGAATAGTGAGACAGCACAGGGAACTGAGAATAAGTGGTCAGAGGAAAAAGATTGAAAAGAAAGCATTGTTATGAAAATTCAGAGAGGAGAGAGGATTTAGGAGGAAAGTGCACATTATCAAATTTTAAAGAAATATCCAGAAGATGAGTATGTAGAAGAGGTCCTCAGACTTAGTGTTTAAGAGATCACTTATGACCTTTGAGAGGACTTCCTTGGGTAATAAAATAAAGTAGCAAGCATTAAAATTATTTTAATTGTTTTAAATAGGAAAGCACAACCCTGAGTTTTCAGTTCACACATGGAAAATTAGCAAAGGCGACAAAAGATAGCAAATTAGCATTGGAGTAGTTGTTGAAAAAGAGGTTCTCTAATGTATTATTGGCAGAACTGTGAATTGAAATGGTTGTTCTGGAAAGCAATTTGAATCCATGCAAAGTGGCTAAAATGTCCATATAATTTGGCTCACTGCTTTAAATAGACCTGGGGATATAGGGGGTGAGGGTGAGGGAGGCAGTTACTGATAAAGAATAAAAGTTACCTCTATATTGAAATACTAATTAATAACAGGAATTTTTGCAGTAGCAAAGAACTGGAAACAAAGTAGGTATTCACTTGAAGAATGACTAAACAAATTATGACATATATTCTAATGGGATATTTACTTTGCTATAAGTAATGATGAATATGACAGACATTAGTAAGCATGGAAAGACTTCTATCAGCTAATATGAAGTGAAGTGAGCAGAGCCAAATAAACAACATACACGATGACTATAACATTGGAAAGAACAACTACCACAGAACAAATGAAAAGGAATGTAACCAAATTACAAAGACCCAGAATAGTCCTATAGAAGATGAATAAGAAGATATCTTCCCCCTACTCCTTTGCAGAAGTGAGGGTTCTACCAGTGAGAGAATTTAACACAACAGAATAAAAATAGGGTATTTTATCAATTAGAGGATATTACTGTTTTTTTCTCCTTTTTAAAAATAATCTTTGTTGTAAGATATAGTTTATGTGATAGGAAGAGAGAAGGATAAAATGAAAAAATGTACATGCTGTAAACACAAATTATATCAATTCTTTTTTAAAAAATAGAAAATTAGGACACTGGAACAGATTAATAATCAAGATAACAAAGAGCACTCCTATGTTTAGGAAACAATATTATGAAATGTAATTCTGAAGAAATGATAAGAGAAAAGTGTTATTTCCATAAAAAAATAAAAATACTTTTACACCATCAGAATCAATGAAGGTAGAATTAGAAAAGTTATGGATTGGCAAAAAAAATTGCTCCAAATATATTTGATAAAAAAATTTGACATACAAAACTCTTCAGGGAATTAACATAAATTTATAAATGTCATTATTTCTTAATTGATAAGTAGTAAGAACATATAAATATAAACCTTTAGTAAGAAAAAAAAATCTTCCAAATCACTAATAGCTATAGTAATTCGATTTATAATAGCACTGATGTGTCAATTCTAATCCACCAAATAGGAAATAACGATTAAAATCTCAATTTTAACATGACTATTGTATTATTGTATCGGCACTACTAAGTTGTTCAAACTTTCTAAAAAAAATTGCAACAGTTCAAAGAAGAATAGTAAACTATTCACTACATTTGATCCAGTAATTCCCCTACAGGATTTGTATTTCAAAATCAATGACAGAAAGATAGGATCCACATGTACACTTACACCAGTATTTATAGAAATATTTACAGTAGCAAAAGATGAAAAATACATTGTGTACTTGCTTATTATATAATGACTAAATATTGTGGTTAGTGAATATAATAAATTGTCATTGATGTGTTGGGAATGATGACTGAAAAATTCAGAGAAATATGTGAAAATGTTTATGAACCAAATTCAGGTGCATTAAAAACAGTAGACATAATGTAATGTCAAGCAAAATCATACTTAACTCCTATTTTCAGCTCTATAAGTGCCTTTGAGCCTCATCTGTTATGAAATCAAGTCTTTGTTGGAAACAGAACTTGTGAAGCCCACAGTGGGAGGAACATGCCAAAGACCAGAAGAGGAAGGATGTAAGAGCAGTGTGAAAAAGGAAGGAGCTGATGATATAAAAGCTCAAGCTCAACCGGGACTGAGGAGAAATGAGAGGGAGAACACTTGCATTGTTCAGCTCTCTGTTTGTCTGTTCTGTCTATGATGATTTGTGTTTGTGTTTCTTTGTCAGACAGGAATATTCTGTCTGTTGATTTGTATACTTTGTCAGACAGAAACACCCTGACTGTTGACTTGTGTTGCTTTCATAGGCAGAAAATGAATTGAGATGATAGTGCCAGTAGTGTGTGTGAGTAGTGTTGTAACTCTGCTAAGCTTGGTGTGTGGAACTGGACCTGGAGCTAGACCAGGAACTGAAGCAGGAGCTGGACTGGGAGCTGAAGAAGGAGCTGTTCAGGGATCTGGACCAGGAGCTCGACCAGAAGCTGGAAGCTGCCTACCTCTGAATCAAGGTGACAGGTAAATTCAGGCAAGAGCTGGGAGCATGGAAGAAGAACCATGGAATTTGAAAGCCAGCCTCATATCAAGATGAAAGGACTTTTACTTGGGTACTTACTGCTGACTGACAAGATTATGATTTACTGTGACCTAGGGATGGGAGACCTTTGTACTCTGTACTTTGTACCTCTTAAAGATGATTGCTTCTTAAGGATGATTGAGTTAAGGATGATTGGGAGGTAGTCTCCAAGCTAAATGATAGAAGACTTTAGATGGGTACTTTATATTGATTGATTCATTCTTTGAGTTATTGAATGATATCTTTTGTGTAAGAATGTGTGGCCATTTTAGTAATAAGTTGTTATGTTATAATGCTGTGAATATTGTACCTTGATTTCTGTGAACATTTTGTTTACTGCTGAATAAATAGAGAGTTCACTATACTATGTGTTCAGAAACTTAAAGTTATTCACAGCAGTAGTCTTCAGGATTGCTGCTTGTGCTTGGCTTTACACATAATTACTAAAATAATGTAAATGAAGACAACAGAATTCAAGTGAAATATAATAGCAAATGTTAGTTCCAGCTGACTGATATAAAATATATTTTATACCTTCTTCTTAAGAAATAGTAAACTTTATGGAAAAGTTACATGTATGGTCAGTCACAATCTCCATGTTAAACAAATTTGTTTAGCTTTTTCCTTTTTTCATATTTTAATTAAATTATTAATTTTTTATTTTCAACAATCACTTCCATAACTTTTAAATTTTCTCCCCTCCATCTCCCCTCCCTCCCTGAGATAGCTTGCAATCTGATATGGGCTCCACATCTACATTCCTATTAAACACATTTTCACATAACTCATGTTGCAGAGAAGAATTATATGAATGGGAAATACTATGAGAAAGAAAAAAGAAACATAATAAAACTAAACAAAAAAGGAAATGCTCTGCTTAGTTATGCATTCAGACTCCATAGTTCTTTCTCTTGATGTGACTGGTCTTTTCCATCATGTGTTCTTTGGAATTGTTTTAGGTTCTTGCATTGCTGAGAAGGGAAAAGTCTATCAAAATCAGTCCTCACACACTGTGGCTGTCACTGTGTACAATTTTCTCCTAGTTCTGCTCCCCTCATTTAGCATCAGTTCATAAAAGTCTTTCCAGCTTTCTCTGAAGTTCACCTGTTCATCATTTCTTATAGCACAATAGTATTCCATTACATTGATATAGCACAACTTGTATAGCCATTTCCTAATTGATGGGCATCCCCTCAATTTCCAGTCCTTGGCCACCACAAAAAGAGTTGCTATAAATATTTTTGTATATGTGGGTCCTTTTCCCATTTTTATGATTGCTTTGTGATACAGGCCTAGAAATGGTATTGAAGGTGTATTCACCCTTTTCATTTTTGATACTAGTAATTTCGTTATCTTCTTTTTCTTTTTAATCAAATTGACTAGATGCCTATCATTTTTATTGTTCCCCTCCCCCCACAAACCAGCTCTTGCTTTTATTTATTAGTGAAATAGTTTTCTTAATTTCAATTTTATTGATCTCTCATTTGGTTTTCTGTATTTATAATTTGGTATTTATTTGAGGATTTTCAATTTGCTCTTTTTCTAGCTTTTTCAGTTGCATGCTTAATCTGTTGATCTCCTCTTTCTCTATGTTGTTCATGTAAGCATTCAGAGATATAAAACTTCCCCTAAGAACTGCTTTCACCACATCCTATAAGTTTTGGTATGCTCTCTCATTATTGTCATTCTCTTGAATGAAGTTGTTTATTGTTTTTATGGTTTGTTGTTTGACTAATCATTTTTAGGATTAGATTATTTGTTTTCAAATTAATTTTTAGTCTATCTTTCCGTGACCCTTTATTACATATAATTTTTTATTGTATCATGATGTGAAAAGAATACATTTACTATTTCTGCCTTTCTGCACTTGCTTGTGAGGTTTTTATGCCCTAGTACATCATCAGTTATTATTTATGTACCATGTACCACTGAGAAAAAAATTATATTCCTTTCTATCACCATTCAGTTTTATCCAGAGTTATATCCTTTCAAACTTTTCTGAATTTTTATTCAATTCCTTCACTTCTTTCTTCTTTATTTTGAGGTTAGATTTATCAAATTCCAAGAGGGGGAGATTGAATAGTTTTTTCTACTTCTTCCTGTAATTCCCTTAAATTCTCTAAGAATTTGGATGCCATACCAGGTGGCACATATATTTAATAATGACATTACTTAATTTTCTTTTGGTGCCTTTCAGCATGATATAATTTCCTTCCTTATCTCTTCCTTATCCTTTTTGCTGAAGCATAGTTGTATCCCCCTGTTTCAAATGTGTTTCCTGTCAACAATATATTGGTAAGATTATAGTTTTTAATTAATTCTGATATTTGTCTCCCTTTTATAGGAGAGTTCATTCCATTCACATTCATATTTATGATCACTATCTGTGTCTTTCTCTCCATCATATTTTCTCCCCCTCTTTTGGTTATACTTTTATTTATCCCTTCTCCTTTCCACTCCTCAAAAGAGTTTTGCTTTTGACTGCCACCTCCCTCAATCTTCCTCCCTTTGTATCAGCCCCCCTCCCTTTTCTTTTCCTTTTCCCTTACTACTTCCTCCCTACTTTGTATACACTCCCTTCCTTTTCTTTCCATTTCCCCTCCTACTGTGTATAGGGTAAAACATATTCCTATACTTAGGTGAGTATGTTATAACCTTCTTGAACTAAAAGCGATGAGAGTAAATTTCAATTAATACTCATTTTCCTCTCTTCCTTCCCTGTACTATAATATTTTTGTCCCACTTCATGTGATGCACTTTACCCTTTTCTGCCTCCTGCTTTCCTCTTCTTCCATTACAAGTCCTTTGCACCTCTTAATTATGTTTTTATCATCACATCAATTAATTTATACTCACACCCTACATCTATGTATAACCCTTTTGAATGTCATAATAAATATACAATTCTCAAGATTAACAAGTATCATCCTCCCATATAGGGATCTAAACAGTTTGCTCTCATTAAATAACAAGGTTTTTGTTGGTTTGTTGTTCTGTTTACCTTTTCATGTCTCTCTTGAGTCTTGCATTTGAAGATCAAATATTCCATTGAGCTTTGGCCATTTCATCAAGAAGATCTGGAAGTCCCTTATTTCATTGAATGTACCTCTCTTTGACTGAAACATCATGCTTAATTTTGCTGGGTATTTGATCCTTGGTTGTAGTCCAGGCTCCTTTGCCTTATGATGTCACATTCCAATACTCAGGTTCTTTTAATGTAGAATCTGTAAGGTCCTCTGTGATACTGAGTGTAGTTCTGCAATATTTGAATTGTTTATGTCTGGATGCTTGTAGTTTTCCCCTTGACCTGATAATTCTGGAATTTGGCTTCAATACTCCTTGGCATTTTTAATTCAAGATCACTTTCAGAAGGTGATCAGTGGATTCTTTATTTTCTCTAGTTAGTTTTTCTATATCCTTACCCATTAAGCCAATTGTATTTTTAAAGGAGTTGTTCTCTTCAGTGAATTTTTTTTTTCCATTTTGCCAGTTTATTTTAAAAATAATTGGCGAATTTTTCTTCAACCTCTCTAATTTGGCTTTTAAAACTCTTCTTGAGCTCTTCCGAGAATGCTTTTTGAACTTGACACCACTTAATATTCCCTTTTGAGGTTTTGGATATGGGTATAGTGTTAATACTGTCATTTTCTGGGTGTGTATATTGATCTTCCCTGTCTCTATAGTAGAATTCTTTGGTCTTTGTTTTTCCAATTTGTTTTTGCTCATTGTGATTACCTATTTCCTGGCTTCTAAAGTGGATGCATGGTTCTTGGTCAAAGGGGGCTCTGACCCATGCTGCTTGTGCTGGAAGCTAGAGGCCTGCTTAATAGCTTTGTGCTCTGTGGCCTCTGGTTGTATCGCTTAGAAGCTATATAAGGCTGTAACTCACCTGCTACTGAGCTGGAGCTGGTTGGTGTGTGCCGAGGCTGAGGCCAAGGTCAGGTCTTTCTGTGTTTCCCTTGGGTTATACTCCAGCTCAGAGTGTGAGGTGTGGGGGAGGGGTAGTCTGACCATTTCACGTCTCCATCTGTGATAGTAATGGCCCCCTAAGCAGCCATGTCTCCTCAGTCCTTGGCAGCTCAGGGGGCAGGTCTCAAAAGTCCAGGGCAATTCAAAGTGGCCACCAGCAATTCTCTTAGTCTCTCTCTCTCCACGAGGTGCTGCTTCCAAAAAGGTCTTCCGCCTCTCTCTTGTCTCTCCAAATATACGTCACCAGCTCCTCCCAGTTCAGGACTCTCTTTTCATATCAACAAGTCCATCCCACAGGTGGGATTAACAAGCTCTGGGTTTTAACACAATCAATTTGAAAACCAAGCCAATACAGGGGAATCTTTAAATGCCATTACTATCACACCATCTCCCCAGCCCTGGGCTAGAGCTCAGGCAGGCTCAGCTGCTGGTGGCCAGTACCATGTTGATGTCTGCCAATTACCCTGGCTGTGTGTAGGGATGCCTAGGATCCTGGTGTTGGTGCTTGCTGGCTCCACCCCCCAGGCCTCAGGATGTCTTGCTGGTCCACTGAAGTGGGGCTTGCTGGGTCACCTCCTGTTATCCACTGGTCCCATTCAGCCACAGCAAGATGTAACCTTCCTGTAAATCTTCCTAGCCTCCCAAGATAAAAGACAGCTGTACCCCTTCTGCTGATTTTCCTATTTCAGGATTTTTCCTGGGGCAATATTCTCTGGGTTATTCATGGTCAACAAAGTGGGGGGGGGTGAGAGCACTTATGGTTTATTCCACCATCTTAGCTCTTAGAAGTTCATGCAGATGACTTTCAAACATCTTGATTGTGGGCTTATAGTCCAGCAGCAGCTGCTGCCACTGCCACAGGCACTGCACTTGTCTCTCACCCAGCTCTGACTGACCCCTCTTCTGCACTGAGAGGTTTGGAAATTGCCACTGCCATGGATGATTCAGTTAGTGAGGGCTCTCACCTGCTCTGCTATGCTTGAATCTCTCTGTTGGTGCAGACTGCATGCTCTGTGCTCTCCCTGCCTGCCCCAACAAATCTTTCCCATTGACTTTCTTTGTTGTCCCATGTTGGGAATCTTCCACATTCTGTCTCCTAGTGTATTCTGCCCTTCTAAAATTTGTTCAGATTCACATTTTAGAGATATCTGAGGTAATTTATGGGAGATCTCAGGTGAGTTCCTGATTTCACTCCACCATCTTGGCTCTGCCACTTTTTCTTTTAAAAGCAAAATATTATGTGATGCTTATTGAGAAGAAATTTTTATATCAAAATGTAAAAGTCAGTAATTGTATTTGAATACATAAGTTAAATCAATTCAGTGGATTTAGTGGAAAAGAGTGGACTCTTTTCTTCTACATCCTTTTTCTCACACATTTAATTTAAAAGTTCTGTTTTCAGACACAATTCACTGATGTGTAAATATGGCCATTATTATTGTTGCATCAATCTATAAGCATTTATTTAGCACTGTGTATTCACCAAAATGTACTAGGACCTGGGGAAACAAGGACAAGATAGAGCATTTTACTTGAGTTATGAATAATATTAGAGATTCTAAGTGTCAGAGGTTTGAGGGAATTCATTCCAGAAATGGGGAGCATCACATGCAAAACCTCAGAAACAGTAGATAGAATGTTCTATTCTTTCAAGGATAAAAGGTTGGTTGGAACAGCAAGTATATGAAGGGGGCACAAATTAATATGATAAATTGGGAGAGGTTAGTTGAAATCAAAACTTGGGAGACTTTAATTGGAATCCTGAGGAGTTTGTATTTTATCCTAAAGGACATAGAGAGTCACTGGAATTTTATTAACAAATCATACATGTACTTTAGGAATCTTGGCCCCTTTATGGAAAAGGGATTTTGGAGAGGAAAGCCTAGGAGGAACTAAGATAGTGTTTTAAAGGGGACATTTAAGCCAAACTCTTCCAAAATACACCTAAACACAATTTAAAAAGGTGCAGCAAGTTGAATTCTAAAGTAGAATATCCAAGAAAGGGTTAGGGTAGGACAGATTTGTTTTTGCTCATGAAAACTTAGATGGTGAAGAAATATATGGAAGTGAGATGAGGGCTTACTGGGAGTGCAGAGCTACACCATCTGAGGACTTTAAAGATAGTGGAAGTGATAGCAGCAGCAGCAGCAGCAGCAGCAATAGTACTAGGAGCTCTTATCACCCAGTGATAGTATGGCAGTTGAACTCTTGGTTAGAAAAAAAAGGTTATAGGCAACACTTATGCTAAGACTAGACATAGACAAATGCTTTGCCCATTACTCAAATCTAGGTCACAGTTCACAGTTCCATGGTGGATAGGAGCATTTTGGGTTGGTTGGAGGGGAGCAGGCACACTACCTAGATAAGGACCAGAGTACAGACCAGGAGAGCCATGACCCTCTTGGAAGCATTTAAATGCTACAGACCCCCCCCTCCCCCCAGCTAGAGCTAGCAGTGAATACAACATGGAGGAAAAAGCCCAAATCTTAGGATAGTTTCTCTATATCCCCATTCCCACAGGAATTGGCAGAGCCAAACTTTAACATAAAATTCAAACTCAAGAAAAAGGCCAGAGAAAAAAGATTGAATAACAGCAACAACACACCCTAAAAAGCTTTATGTTGAAAGGAAACTTTGAGACAAAGTCTCAAAAGACAACCAAGTGAAGACATCTATAAGCAAAATCATGAGGAAAAATGCATATTGGGAAAAGAACAATAAAAATTTCTAAAAGGACTAAAGAAAGAGAAAGAAAAAAGAATGAAAACTCTTAAAAGTAAATGAAAATTGGGGAAAGAAATGAGAGGAACATACAAAGTTTATGAAAAGAGAATTAACATCTTGGTAAAAGGCACAAAAATAACGAAGACAATAACTTCCTATAAAGAAAAAAGTCAATTGGAAAAAAGAGGTGCAAAATCTCACTAAAGAAAATAATACCTCAAAAATTAGAAATGATCAAATGGAAGTTAATGACTCCATGAGGCAGCAAGATAAAATAAAACAAAGTCAAAATAATGAAAAAAATAGAAGAAAATATGAAATAACTTTGGAAAAACAACTGACTTGAGAAATATTATAAGGAGAGATAAAACTCAGCATAATAGCACCCTTTCTTCCTCCATAGTGGTCACCTATGACCCCTGACTCCCCAGCAGCCATATCAAAGGGACCCATAGTTGACATTGATCTTGGCACCACTTACTCCCATGTCAGAGGCTTCCAACACGAGAAAGTGGAGATCATTAATAATTAGCAAGGAAACGGAACACTGCAACATAAATCACCTTCACCAAAACATAACATTTAATTGGTGAGGGCTTAGAATATCATATTCTGGGAGGCAAAGAAATTAGGATTGCAAGCAAGAACAACCTCTCCAGAAAAATAAAAAAACAACTCAATTTAATTATGCAGAGGGAAAATGGCATTTAATGAAATAGAAAACTTCCAAGCATTTCTAATCAAAAGACCAAAGATGAATGCAAAATTTGACTTTAAACACAAAACTCAACAGAGGCACAAAAGGTAAACATGAGTGAGAAATAATGAGGAACTTGATAAAGTTAAATTATTTACATTCCCAAATGGGAAGATGTTACATGTAACTCTCAAGAACTTTATCATTTTTTTAGGGAACTTTGAAGGAGTCTACATAGATAGAGGGCATAGATGTGATTCTATTATGTTGCGATGATCTACAAAAAGTGGAAGTCTGAGAAAGAGAGATGTCCTGGAAGAAAGAAGAAGGTAGAGGAAAATGATGTTTGTGGGGGGCATATTTCACATAAAAGAAGTATCCAAGAAAGAGGTTTTATAATGGAGGAGAAAATAAGGAAGCTGTCGGTATTTGAATCTCATGCTCAACTCAAGTAGTTCAAAAAGAAAAGCATATATAAATTTTTAGCTGGGAACAGAAATCCCTTAATAGGGAAGTAGGAGAAAAATTTGTTAAGAAAATGGGGGATGATAAGAAGGGCAGATCAAGGGAAGCAGTTATTGAAAGCAAAACAGATTTTTGAGAAGAAAGAGGGTTAAAAAGAGAATAATAAACAAAAGAAAATAGGATAGAGGAAAAGATACAGTTATCAGTCATTACTGTGAAAGTGAATGGGATAAACTCACTCATAAAGCATAAGTGGGTAGTGGAAGGGATTTAGAAACCAGAATAAAACAATAAATTATTTACAAGGAAAATACTTGAAGCAGCAAAACAAATGCTGAGTTAAAATAAGGGAGTGGGATGCAATGTATTATGCTTCAGCTAAAATTTTAAAAGACAGGGATAAAAATCATGATCTTAGACACAGGAAAAGCAAACATATACACAATTAAAAGATATAATCAAGTAACCTATATTTTGATACCAAGTACCACAGATAAGAAAGTAATATTAATACTAAATATATGTCCCAAACAACATAGAATGCAAATTCCTAACGGAAATGCTAAATGAATTATAGGAGGAAATAGTCAATAAAACAATACTAGTGGGAGTTCTCAGTTTAACCTTCTCAGAACTAAATAAATCTAACCATAAAATAAGTAAGGAAGAAGTAAAGGAGATGAATAGATTTTTAGAAAAATTGGATATGATACACCTCTGGAAAAGTTGATATAGAATGGAATATACTTTTTTTCTCTTCAGAAAAATTGACCATACATCTGTAATGGGAAGGGAATTTGAAGATATTCCCTACTCCTTAATAGGTCTAAGGAATTTGAAAATCTTCCCTGCCCATTAATGCGTCTAACTTAGAGCCCAATGAAAGAAGCTTGCTTAGGGGAAGCTTGTTTTTTGGGAAGGCCCACACCTTTTGTTACTTTGTAATTAGGCAGTGAGTCATGAAGGTTGGGATGTCCTCTGACCCTGGAAAAGGTGAGATTTTGCTTTGAGGCTCATTTATGGGAAGAGTTGTGTGATTTGGCCAGATGAGACTCTGAGTAGCTGTTGAGCCCCCCAACTTTGAAAACACAGATGTTGGTGCTTCTCTCTCTGGTAACTAAAGTTATATGTACGTAATTGTCAGACAGCTAGATGCCCTGTCTGTCTGTCTGTTGAATCGTGTAATTTTAACTGTCTGTATTTGTTGTTTGCTTATAATTTGTTTGTATTTTCTGAAGTTCAGGGTGCTAACTTTTCCCCTTGAATAAGTGAATGATATATATGTTTGATTAAAGTAAGGTTGTTAACCTTTTTTTTTTTTTGAGTTGCTTTCCTTTAGAAGAGCAGATAAATGAACCTGTACTAACAGCCATCCTGGATATTAGACTACTATTTTGGGGACAAAGAAGAGCAAAGCATGGAGCAGGGGGAAGAAAGTGAAGTAAAAACTTCTGCAACAAAAGCTTCAAAGGAAAATACGAGCTGGTTACAGGCCACAGAGGACCTTAAGAAGCAGATAAGAGAAGTGGAAGAAAAATTGGGAAGAGAAATGAGAACGATGCCAGAAAATTACGAAATGAGAATCAACAGCCTGACTGAGGAAAATCACACCTTAAAAAACAGACTAACTCAAATGGCAAAGGAGACTCAAAAAGGCAATGAGGAGAAGAATGACCTAAAAAGCTAAATTTACCAGATAGAAAAAGAATCCCAAATGTCCACTGAGGAGAATCATTGCTTCAGAATTAGATTGGAGCCAATGCAAGCTAATGACTTTATGAGAAATCAAGATGCTGTTAAACAGATCCAAACAAATGAAAGAATAGAAGGTAATGTGAAATATCTCATGGGAAAAACCATTGACCTGGAAAATAGATCCAGGAGAGATAATTTAAAAATTATTGGACAACCTGAAAGCCATGATCAAAGTGAGAACCTAGAAATCATCCTCCAGGAAGTTCTCAAAGAAAACTGCCCTGATGTTTTGGAACCAGAGGGCAAAATAGAGGTTGAAAAAGTCCACCAATCACCTCCTGAAAAAGAAAACTCCTAGGGATATTATAGCGAGGTTCCAGAATTCCCAGATTAGGGAGAGAATAGTACAAGCAGTCAGGAAGAAACAATTTGAATATTGTGGAAACAAAATCAGGATATCCCAGGATCAGGCAGCTTCTACACTGAGGGATCAAAGGGCTTGGAATACGATATTCTGGACGTCAAAGGAGCTGGGATTAAAACCAAGAATCACCTACCCAGAAAAACTGAGTATCATGTTTCAGGGGAAAATATGGATATTCAGTGCAATAGAGGACTTTCAAGCATTCTTGATGAAAAAGCCAGAGTTGAATAGAAAATTCAACATTCAGACACAAGAAGCAAGTGAAACATGAAAAAGAAATCATAAGAAGCTTATCAAAGTTGAACAATTCGTATTCCTACAAGGAAAAACAATAATTGTAACTGATGAAACTTTTCTCAGTATGAAAATAGTTGAAGGGAATAGAAATATATATGTCTATATATGAGTGTATATGGGCATATGAATACATATGTGAATGTGTGTATATATGTTTACAGGTATACATAGAGGGCAAAGGACCAATTTAACAGGAAGGGATGATAATTAAAAGGTGAAATTAATAGGTGGGAGGAATATAATGAGAGGAGATGGGGAGAGACAGAATGGGGTAAACTATCTCATATAGAAAAGGCAAGGGAATATGGGACAATGGAGGCGAAGAATAGGAAGGCAAAAGGGAATGCATCAACTTTATTCCCATTGAATTTGGCTTGAGGAGGGAATGAAATATGCACTAAATAGGGTATGTCACTTTACAGGAGAGTAGGGGTGAAGGGGATGAGAGGGGGGATGATGGAAGGGAGGGCAGGCTGGGGGGAAGGGAAGTTGGAAGCACCCACTTTTGAAAAGGGATGGGATCAAAATAGACAATAGAACAAGTGGGAGGTGAGATAGGAGGGAAGGAAATATAGTCAGTCTTTTACAATATATCTACTATATTATTGTTTTGCATTAGCTCCACATGTACAACCTGTACTGAACTGCTTATCTTTCCAGTAAGGGTGTGTATATATGTATACACTTATACTATTATTAATACTATTTTACATGTAAATGGGAAATAACATACACAGGCACTGGGGCATAGAGATCCACCATGCCCTACTGGAAAGGTCGAAAAGGGTATGGGAGAAAATATGGGAGAGAGCAGAATGGAGGAGGGGATATCCTGTGGGACTGCAATTTTTGGGCGGTGTGTAGGGGAAAAACGGGGAGAAAAATTTGTAACTCAAAATCTGGTGGAAGTGAATGATGTAAATCAGAAGTTAATAAAGCATTTGAAAAATGAACAAAAAAAAATAAAATAAATGGGATTTCTCTTTCTATCCCTTGCTGTTTGATTTCATTAGAAATATATAAGAATACCGAAGATTTATGTGGGTTTATTTTATATCCTGCAACTTTGCCAAATTTGTTTATTGTCTCAAGTAGTTTTTTACTTGATTCTCTAGGATTCTCCAAGTATATCATCATATCATGTGCAAAAAGTGATAGCTTAGTCTCTTCTTTGCCTAATTTGATTCCTTCAATTTCTTTTTCTTCTCTTATTGCTACGGCTAACATTTCTAATACCAGATTGAATAAGAGGGGTGATAGTGGACATTCTTGTTTCACCCCTGATCTTATTGGAAATACTTCTAGCTTATCCCCATTACATATAATACTTGCTGATGGTTTTAGATAGATGTTACTTATTATTTTAAAGAAGACTCCACTTATTTCTATGCTTTCTGGTAGTTTTAATAGGAATGGGTGTTGTATTTTGTCAAAAGCTGTTTCTGCATCTATTGAGATAATCTTATGATTTATGCCAATTTTATTGTTGATATGATCAGTTGTACTTATGGTTTTCCTAATATTGAACCATCCTTGCATTCCTGGAATAAATACTACCTGATCAAAGTGTATTATTCTTGCGATAAGTTGCTATAGTCTTTTTGTTAATATTTTATTTAAAATTTTTGCATCTAAATTCATAAGGTAAATTGGTCTATAATTTTCTTTCTCCATTTTGTTTCTTCCTGATTTAGGCATCAGTATCATATTTGTGTCATAAAAATTATTTGGTAGGACTCCACCATTTTCCCAAATAGTTTGCACAGAATTAAAAAAAAAAATTCTTTAAATGTTCAATAGAATTCTCTAGTAAATTGATCTGCCCCTGGAGATTTTTTTTCCCAAGGGAGTTTGTTGATGGATTTTTTGAATTCTTTTTCTGAGATGGGGTTATTTAATAATTTTCTTCCTCTTCAGTTATTCTGTACAATGTAAATTTTTGTAAATATTCATCCATTTTACAAAGATTATCAAGTTTATGTGCATATAATTGGGCAAAATAATCCCTAATTATTATTTTAATTTCTTCTTCATTGGAGGTAGATTCACCCTTTTCATTTTTGATACTTGTAATTTGATTTTCTTCTTCCTTTTTCTTAGTTTTAAAATTTTATGTTTAATTCTTACATTTCCACAAGATTTTAAGTTATAAATTTTCTCCCTGTATTTCCCCTACCTACCAACCCAAAGCAACAATCCCACTGTATACCCCCTCCCCCAATCTGCTCTCCCCTATATCTTTGCCCATGTCCTCTCTGACATTCCAGTGGGGCAAAATGGATCTTTATAGCCCAGTGCCTGTATCTCTTATTTCCCAGTTGCAAGTAAAATATATAATTTTAAACATTTGATGTTAAAACTTTGAATGACAGATTCTTTCCCTTCCTCCCTTGTCACCTACCCTTTTTGGGAAGATGGACAATTCAATATAGGTTGTACACATGTAGCTACACAAAATATTTACTTCATGGATATATTGTGAAAGGCTGATTATATTTCCCTCCATTCCATCCTGCCCCCTACCTATTCTGTTCCAACTTTGACCCTGTCCCTTTTCAAAAGTATGTGCTTCTAACCTCCCTACCCCCCAATGTGCCCTCCCTTCCATTATCCTCCCTCTCATCCTTTCACCCCCTACTCTCCTGTAGCGTGAGATACCCTATTTGGTGTGTATGTCATTCCCTCCCTTAGCCAAATTCAATGAGGGTAAGGTTGTCCCATTCCCTTTTGCCTTCCTGTTCTTCCCATCCATTGTAAAAGTTTTGCCTTACCTCTTCTATATGAGAAAATTTATCCCATTTTGTCTCTCCCCATCTCCTCTCACAATATTCCTCCCTCACTTCTCCATTTCACCTTTTAAATATCATCCCTTCCTATTCAATTGGTCTGTGCTGTCTGTTTATATATACATGTACACATACATACACACACATATATTCATATGTCCAAATACCCATCGATAAAGAAATATGAATGTATGAATGTATATATGTATACACACATACACACACATACATATATATACACACACACACACACACACATACACATTTATATTCCCTTCGACTATTCACATACTGAGAAAATTTTCATAAGTTACAATTATCGTTTTTCCACGTAGGAATGTAAATAGTTCAACTTGAATAAGTTCCTTATGATTTCTTTTCCCCATTTACCTTCTCATGCTTCTCTTGTTTCTTATTTCTGAATGTAAAATTTTCTATTCAATTCTGGTTTTTTCATCAAGAATGCTTGAAAGTCCTCCACTTCATTGAATGACCATATTTTCCCCCTGAAACATTATATTCAGTTTTCCTGGGTAGGTTATTCTTGGTTTTAATCTCAGCTCCTTTGACCTCTGTAATATCATATTCCAAGCCCTTCAATCCCTCAGTGTAGAAGCTGCCAGGTCCTGTGTTATCCTGATTGTGTTTCCACAATATTCAAATTGTTCCTTCTTGGCTGCTTGTAATATTTCCTCCTTGATCTGGGAACTCTGAAACCTGGCTATAATATTCCTAGGAATTTTCTGTTGTGATCTTTTTCAACAGGTGATTATTGGGGGCAGCCAGGTAGCTCAGTGAGTAAGAGCATGGGCCCCAGCATTGGGAGACCAGGGATCAGTTCCGGCCTCAGATACTCAGCACCCATACAAAAATAACTGGCTGTGTAACCTTGAGCAAGTTACTTATCCCCAATTGCTTAAAAAAAAAAAGGTGATTAGTGGATTCTCCCCACCTCTATTTTGCCCTGTGGTTTAAAACATTGGGGTAATTTTCCTTGAGAATTTCTTCTACGGTGATTTTTTGGTTCTTTTTTTCATCTTGACTTTCAAGTAGTCCAGTAATTTTAAAATTATCTCTCCTGGAACTATTTTCCAGTTCAGTGGTTTTTCCAATGAAATATTTCACGTTGCCTTCTATTTTTCCATTCATTTGGATCTGTTTAATAGTATCTTTATTTCTCATAACGTCACTAGGTTCCATTTGCTCCAATCTAATTCTGAAGGAACGATTCTCTTCAGTGCGATTTTGAGATTCTTTTTCCATCTGGCAAATTCGACTTTTTAAGGCATTCTTCTCCTTATTGACTTTTTTAAGCATCTTTTGCCAGTTGAGTTAGTCTATTTTTAAGGTGTTATTTTCTTTAGTCAGGTTGTTGACTCTCATTTCATAATTTTCTTGCATCATTCTCATTTCTCTTCTCAATTTTTCCTCCACTTCCCTTATTTGCTTTTGAAAATCCTTCTTAAGCTCCTCTATAGACTATAAGCAGTTTATATTTTTCTTGGAAGCTTTTGGTGCAGGAGTTCTGACTTCATTGCCTTCCTCCTGTTATCAATGTTGTATTTTGTCAAAAAGCTTTTCTACATCTATTGAGATAATCATGTGATTTCTGCTGTTCTTATTGTTGATATGATCAATTATACTGATGGTTTTCCTAATATTAAACCATCCTTGTATTCCTGGAATAAATCCTACCTAATCATATTGTATTATTCTTGTGATATATTGCTCTAGTCTTTTTGCTAATATTTTATTTAAAAATTTTGCATCTGTATTCATGAGGGAAATTGGTCTATAATTTTTTTTCCACTTTATCTCTTCCTGATTTAGGTATCAGTATCATATTTGTGTCATAAAAAGAATTTGGTAGGACTCCTTCTTCACTAATTTTACCAAATAGTTTGTAGAGTATTGGAATCAATTTTTCTATAAATGTTTGATAGAATTCACTAGTAAATCCATTTGGCTCTGGAGATTTTTTTCCCAGGGAATTCGCTGATGGCTTGTTCAATTTCTTTTTCTGAGATGGGGTTATTTAAGTAATTTACTACCTCTTCAGTTAATCTTGGCAACTTTTTTTTTGTAAATATTCATCTATTTCACTAATTTTGTCAAATTTATGTGCATACAATTTGGCAAAAATCATTCTTAATCATTGTTTTAATTCCCTCTTCATTGGAGGAAGAATCACCCTTTTCATTTTTGATGCTCATAATTTGGTTTTCTTCTTTCTTTTTTTCATATTGACTGAGGGTCTATCAATTTTATTGATTTTTTCATAAAACCAGCTCTTAGCTTAATTTATTATTTAAATAGTTTTGTTAATTTCAATTTTATTATTCTCTCCTTTGGTTTTCAGTATTTCTAATTCAATATTTAATTGAGGATTTTCAATTTGTTCTTTTTCTTGCTTTTTCAATTGCATGCCCAATTCATTGACCTCCCCTTTCTCTATTTTATTCATGTATTCATTCAGTGATATAAAACTTACCCTAAGAACTGATATTGCTTAAGGGCACAAGTTTTGGTATGTTGTCTCATTATTGTCATTCTCTTGAATGAAGTAACTGATTGTTTCTATACTTGCTGGTTTGATCCACTCATTCTTTAGGGTTAAATTGTTTAGTTTCCAATTAGTTTTAGTCTATCATTCCATGGCCCTTCATTGCATATGATTTTTATTGCATCATGGTCTAAGATTTATGCATTTAATATTTCTGCCTTTCTGCACTAATTTGTGAAGTTTTTATGCCCTAGTACATGGTCATTTTTTGTGTTTCTGCCATGTACCACTGAGATGAAAGTATATTCCTTTTTAACCCCTTTTAACTCCAGAGATCTATCATATCTAGCCTCTCTAAAATTCTCTTCAGCTCCTTAACTTCTTTCTGGTGTATTTTGAGGTTAGATTTATCAAGTTCAGAGAGCAGTGTATTAAGGTGCCCCACTATTACACTTTTGATATCTATTTCTTCCTCCAATTCCTGTACTTTCTTCTGTAGGAATTTGGATGATATAGCCCATATGGTGCATGTATGTTAAGTAATGATATTGCTTCTTTCTCAATGGTTCCTTTTAGCAGGATATAGTTTCCTTCCTTATCTCTTTTAAATGGACCTATTTTTGCTTTTGCTTTATCTCAGATAAGGATTGCTAAGCCTGCTTTTTTTTTTACTTTAGCTGAAGTATAATATATTCTACTCCAGACTTTTAACTTTAACCTGTATGTATCCCCTTGTTTCAAATGTGTTTCTTGTAGACAGCATATTGTAGGATTATGGTTTATAATCCATTCTGCTATCTGCCTCTGTTTTATGGGAAAGTTAATCCAGTTAACATTCACAGTAATGATTAATATCTGTCTTTTTTCCTCCATCCTATTTCCTCCCCTGTTTATGTTTTTGTTTCTTCCTTCTCCCTTCTCCTCCTTAAGGGTTTTCCTTTTGACCACTACCTCCCTCAGTATTCCCTCCCTGTGACCCACCTCCGTCTTTACCTTACCTTTCCTCTTGCTACTATTTCCCTCCCTTCTAATCCTCCCTTTTTATCCCCCTCTTACCCATGCTTCTGCCTATAGGGCACAATGGATTTTTTATACTTATCAGAGTATGTTATTCCCTCTTTGACACCAAACCAATAAGAGTAAATTTTTTACAGTGCTCCTCTCACTCCCTCCTTTCTCTCTATTACAATAAGATTTTGTATCTTTTCATGTTAGAATCTTAAACTTAATTGACTATGCTCATCCCTCTTTGAACCAGAACCAATGAGAATAATGTTTAAATGATGTTCATCTCCCTCTCTCCTTCCCTTTCAGGGAAAGTACCTCTTTCAGGAGGAGTCTGGCGAATTATTTTGATAACAATTTTACCTTCTGATTCTAGGACTTCAGGACAGTTTTCTTTGACAATCTTTTGGAGGATGTTGTCCAGTCTGCTTTTTTTCATCATGGCTTTCTGGTAGACTAATAATTCTTAGGTTATCTTTCCTGGATCTGTTTCCAGGTCAGTTGCTTTTCCAGTGAGATATTTTACACTTTATTCTAATTTTTCAATCTTCATGTTTTGCTACATTGACGCTTGGTGCATCATAGAGTCCTGATCTTCAATTTGACTGATTCTAATTTTTAGTGAATTATTTTCTTTAGTTAGTTTTTGAAGGTCCTTTTTTAGGGAGATATTTTCTCCAATTATGTCACAAATTTTAATTTTTAAGGATTTGTTTTCTTTAGTGAGACTTTTTTTCAGCTAGAGTTTACTTTGCCATCCTGGACCCTGGAAAATCAGGTAGGTGATTTTTAAACTTGAGGCTGTGGGCTGAGAACCTCTGGAGAAGTTGCTGTCTCTGCTTGGGGCCCTGTGCTTTCTCTTACCCAGATCCGAATGAACCACCTTTCCCATGGTGAGATGCTTGTGAGATGGCTGTATATTGCCCTTGGGGCTGGGGCTCCTTCTCTCTTCACTGTAGTCTGCTCTGTAGTTCAGGCTTGTGCAATCCCGCATGCTCTGTGCTCCCCCTGCCCTGACAAATGTGGGCACTTTCCTGGGCTGGATTCTGCCTTGCTACCTCTACCAGTGGATTCTGACATTCTAAAATCCATTCAAATTCACTTTTTAAAGTTTAGTGATGGGATTCATGGAGGAGCTTAGAAAAATTACGGCTTCCATTCTGCCATCTTTGTATGTACTTATATATAACCCTTTGGGCATAGTTCCAGATTGTTCTACAGAATGGCTGCAACAGTTCACATCCCTACCAATAATGCATTAATGTTCCATTTTTTCCACATCCTCTCCAGCATTTATCATTTTCCTGTTTTGTCATCTTAACCAATCTGGCTGGTGAGATGGGGTAGCTCAGAGTTGTTTTGATTTGTATGTCTCTAATCAATAGTGATTTAAACAATTTTTCATATGCTTATTGATATCTTTAATTTCATCTTCTGAGAACTACCTGTTCATATCATTTGACCATTTATAAGTTGGGGAGTGGCTTGTATTCTTATAGAATCAACTCAGTTCTTTGTGTATTTTAGAAATGAGGCCTTTATCAGAGATACTTGTTGTAAAACTTCTTTTCCTATTTTCCACTTCCCTCTTAATCATGGTAACATTGGCTTTATTTGTACAGAAGTTTTTCAATTTAATGTAATTAAAACTATCCATTTTGCATTTTATAATGCTTTCTAACTCCTGTTTTATCATGAAATATTCCTCTCTCCATAGATCTGACAAGTAAACTATCCCTTGTTCTCTCAGATTGCATACATTATCAGCTTTATACCTAGATCATGCACCCGTTTTGACTTTATTTTGGTGTATGGTGTTAGATTTTGTTCTATGCCCAATTTCTACCATACTATATTCCAGTTTACCCAGTAGTTTTTGTCAAATATTGCCTTCTTATCCCCAAAACTGGGGTCTTTGGGTTTATCCAACAGTAGATTACTATAGCCATTGGCTGGTGAGTCTCATGTCCCAAATCTATTCCATTGATCCACTATGCTATTCCTGAGCCAATACCAAGTAGTTTTGAAGACTGCTGCTTTGTAATACAGATTAAAATCTGGTATGACTAGTCCACCTTTCCTAGTATTTCTTTTCTTTAATTGTCTTGATTTTCTGGATCTTTTGTTCTTCCAAATGAATTTTGCTGCTATTTTTCTAGTTCTGCAAAGTAATTTTTTTGATAGATTGACTGGTATAACACTAAACATGTAATTAAATTTAGGTAAAATTATCATTTTTATTATATTAGCTTGACCCAGCCATGAGCAATTGATGTTTTTCCAATTTGTTCGATCTGACTGTATTTGTGTGAAAAGTGTTTTGTAATTGTGTTCAAATAAGTCCTGGGTTTGTTTCAGCAGGTATATTCCCAAATATTTTATAATGTCTACTGTAACTTCAAAGGGGATTTCTCTTTCTATCTCTTGCTGTTGGATTGCATTAGAGATATATAGGAATGCCGAGGAATTATGTGGGTTTATTTTATATCCTGCAACATTGCCAAATGTTTTTTTTTAATCTCAAGTAGTTTTTTTTCCTTGATTCTATAGGATTCTCTAAGTATATCATCATATCATCAGCAAAGAGTGATAGCTTAGTCACTTCTTTGCCTAATTTGATTCCCTCAATTTTACTTATTGCTACTGCTAACATTTCTATTACCATATTGAATAAGAGGGGTGATAGTGGACATTCTTGTTTCACCCCTAATCTTATTGGAAATGCTTCTAGCTTATACCCATTATATATAATACTTGCTGATGGTTTTAGATAGTTGCTACTTATAATTTTAAGGAAGACTCCATTGATTCCTATACTTTCTAGTGCTTTTATTAGGAATGGATGTAGTATTTTTTTTCAAAAGCCTCTTCTGTGTCTATTGAGGTAATCATATGGTTTCTGATAATTTTGTTGTTGATATCATCAATTATACTGACAGTTTTCCTAATATTGAACCACCCTTGCATTCTTGGAATAAATCCTACCTGATTAAAGTATATTATTCTTGTTATAAGTTGCTATAGTCTTTTTGCTAATATTTTATTTAGAATTTTTGCATCTATATTCATAAGGGAAATTGTTCTCTAATTTTCTTTCTCTGTTCTGTCTCTTCCCGATTTTGGTATCAGTACCATATTTGTGTCATAAAAAGAATTTGGTAGGACTCCTTCTCCAATTTTCCCAAGTATTTTGTTAAATATCGGAGTCAATTGTTCTTTATATGTTTGGTAGAACTCACTAGAAAATTCATCTGGCCCTGGAAATTTTTTCCTAGAGAGTTCATTGATGGCTTGTTCAGTTTCTTTTTCTGAAATGGGGTTATTTAAGTAATTTACTTCCTATTCATTTAACCTGGGTACCTTATATTTTTTGTAAATATTCATCCATTTCACTAGGATTGTCAAATTTATATGCATAAAATTGAGCAAATAATTCCTAATTATTGTTTTAATTTCCTCTTCCTTGGAGGTTGGATTCACACATTTCATTTTTGATACTCATAATTGGTTTTCTTCTTTTTTATCACATTCATTAAAGATCTATCAATTTTATTGGTTTTTTCATAAAAGCAGTTCTTAATTTTATTTATTAATTCAATAGTTTTCTTAAATTCACTTTTATTAATCTCTCCTTTGATTTCCATTATTTCTAATTTGAAGCTCCTTTTCCATATGTTTAGATTTCATTTTTAGGGTGGTATTTTCTCCGTTTAGGTTTTGAACCTCTTGTCCCAGTTTACCAATTTTACTTTTTAAGGATTTGTTTTCTTGAGTGAGATATTTTTCCAGTTTGATCACTGTAGATTTAAATTTATCTTTTCCCTCTTTAATTTTAATTTTAAAATCTTTCTTGAGCTACTCCAAGAATGCTTTTGGGGCTTGAGACCAATTCATATTTTCTTCTGTGGTCTCAGTGGTGAGTATAGAGTCCATGTTGTCCTCTGAATTTGGTTGTTCTTGCTCACTATAAAACATATTGTTCTTGATTTCACAGATTCCTTCTTTCCCATTGTGATTGACAATGTTCAGAATTTGTAGAATTGTTATCTATTTCTGGGGTTCAGATGTACCACATTTCTCAGCCTGGGAGGTAGGGGTTTGGTTGTAAACTTTGTGGGCTGTAGGCTCTGGGTGTCTAGACTGAGGCCAAGGCAAGGACTCTCAGTGTTTCCCCTGAGTTACTCTGAGGCTCCCAGGGTAACCTATGGGGGAGGGGTGGTCTGGCCACTTCCGGTTTCTGGCTTTGTGTCCCTGGGCTCAGGCAGACTCAGAAGCCGGCAGCCAGCAGCACTCATGTCTGTAGATTCCCCTGGTGCTGCTAAGGCACACCTGGGCTTGTGTTGTAAGAGCTTGCTGGCTTCACCCCCCTTCCCAGGTTGTGGGAGCTCCTGCTGGTGAGCTGAGGTGGGGCTTATTGGGACACCTCCTGCTTCAGTTATGCCCTTCTTCAATGTCTCCCAAGGAGGCTGTTTCCACTTATTCTGGATTATACTGTGTGTGGAACATTTATCTCTGGGTTTTCTGTGTCAGGGAGGGGGAATCAAAGCAGCTAGGGTTTATTCTGCCATTTTGGCTCCTAGAAAATCAGGTAGGTGATTTTTAAACATTGAGGCTGTGGGCTAGTAGCCCCAGGAGAAGCTGCTATTGCTGCTACATGCCCCAAACTTTCTCTTACCCAGCTCTGACCTATCCTCCATCCTGTGGTGAGATCGCTGGGAATTTCCCTTGGGGTGGTTGAGTCTGCTGGCTGGGGCTCCTTCTCACTCCACTCTTAGGTCCACACTGGTACAGCCCTCATGTGCTTCACACTCCCCCAGTCTAGACCTAAGTGGACACTTTTCTGGGCTAGGAATCTGACATGCTCCATCTCCCAATGGGTTGTGTCACTCTTAAATCCATTCAGATTCACTTTTTAAAGTTTAATGACAGAATTCAAGGAGGAGCCTAGAAAAGATCCTGCTTCCTTTCTGCCATCTTTCTGCTGCCCCCTCACCCCAATAATTTCTTGAAAGATGATGTCTAGTCCATTTTTTGATCATGGCTTTCAGATATTCTAATAATTTTTCAAATTTTCTCTCCTAGATCTATTTTCCAAGTTCATTGTTTTTCCAATGAGATATTTCACTGTCTTCCATCTTTTCATTTTTTTGGCTTTGTTTCATTGTTTCTTGATTTCTCATAAAAGACATCAGCTTCCATTTGTTCTATTCTAACTTTAATTTGTTTGTTTGTTTTTGCTTTTTGACAGGTGCAAGGCAAGTCAATTGGGGTTAAGTGACTTGTCTAAGGTCATATGGCTATTAAGTGTTAAATGTCTGAGGCCGGATTTGAACTTAGGTCCTCCTCACTCCTGGGCCTGTGCCTATTCACTGTGCCACCTAGCCACCCCTCTATTCTAATTTTTAAAGAATTATTTTCTTCAGTGAGTTTTGGACCTCCATTTCCATTTGGCCAATTCTACATTTATCAAAGTTAGTCATCACACAGTGTGACTACAATTGTGTACAACATTCACCTGGTTCTCCTCCTCTCACTTAGCATCAGTTCATATAAGTATTTCCATGTTTCTCTGATGTCCAGCTGCTCACCATTTCTTATAGCACAATAGTATTCCATTACATTCATATACCATAGCTTGTTTAGCCATTCAACAATTGTTGGGCATCCCCATAATTTTTAATTCTTTGCCACCTCAAAAAGAGTTGCTATAAATATTTTTTACTTATGGGTCCTTTTCCCATTTGTATAATCTCTTTGTAATACAGCCCTACAAGTGCTACAAGTGGCATCCCTGGATCAAAGGGTATGTACATTAAAATTTTTTTTCCCCCTTTTTGGAGGGCAATTGAGTTAAGTGACTTGCCCAAGGTCACATGGCTAGTAAGTGTGTCAAGTGTCTGAGACCAAATTTGAACTCAGGTCCTCCTGACTCCAGGGCCAGTGCTTTATTCACTGATCCACCTAGCCTCCCAAGAGCATGCACATTTTTAAAGTCCTTTAGGCATAGTTCCAAACTGATCTGCAGAATGCTTGCATCAACTCACAACTCCCTCCAACAGTGCACTAGTGTTCCAATTTTTCCCACACCTTCTCCAGCATCTATCATTTTCTTGTTTTGTCATGTTAGCCAATCTGAGTCGTGTAATGTGGTACCTTAGAATTATTTTGATTTCTATTGCTCTAAATCAGTGGTGATTTAGAGCATTTTTATATGACTATAGATATCTTTAAATTCTTCCTCTGAAAACAAACTATTCATATCCTTTGACCATTTTTCAATTGGGGAATGACTTGTATATTGTAAATTTGATTCAGTTATCTATATATTTTAGAAATTAGGCCTTAATCACCCACTGGTTGTAAACATTCTTTCCCTGTTTTCTCCTTCCCTCCCAACCTTGGTTGTATTGGCTCTGTTTGTACAAAACCTTTTCAATTTAAAACAAAATTATTAATTTTGCATTTCACAATATTTTCTATCTCTTGTTTGGTCAAAAATCCTTCCATTCTCCATAAATCTGATAAGTAAACTATTCCTTACTCTCCAAGTTTGCTTATAGTATCAGCCTTTATTTCTAATACACATACTTATTTTGACTTTATTTTACAACATGATGTAAGATATTGGTCCATGTCCAGTTTATGACATACTATTTTCCAGTTTTCCCAGCAGGTTTTATCAGATAGTGAATTCTTATTTAGAAGCTGTAGTTTTTTTAAAGAGTTTTGTTTTTTCTTCACTGAATTTTTGTTCCTCTTTTTCCATTTGGCCAAATCTGCTTTTCAAGGCATTCCTCTCCTCATTGGCTTTTTGAACCTCTTTTACCACTTGGCCTACTCTGTTTTATAAGGTGTTATTCTCTTCAGTATTGTGTGTGTGTGTGTGTGTGTGTGTGTGATCTTTAATAAGCTATTGATTTATTTTTCATGATTTTGTTGCATCACTCTCATTTTTCTTCCCACTTTTTTCCTTTGCCTCTCTCACTTGATTTTTAAATTCCTTTTCAAGTTCTTCCATTGCCTAAGACCAATTTATTCATTTTTTTCTTGGAGGCTTTGGATATAGGAGCTTTGATTTTGTTATCTTCTGAGTATGTGTTTTGGTCTTCCTTGTTACCATAGTAACTTTCCTTGGTCAGAATATTTTTCTGTTGATTGCTCTTTCCCCCAGCTTATTACTTGACTTTTAACACTATGGCTCTGCTTCCTGGGTGGAGGGCACACTGTCCCAAGCTTCAGTGGTTTTGTGCATCTGTTTTTAGAAATCTGTAAGTTTTCAGTTCTTCCAAGGTGGTATGATGTAATGAAGGTGTTTACTACTCTCTGTGATTTCTGAGTGATCACAAGCATTCTTTTCTGCCTGTTACTGTGAGGAGGGTAATTGCTGTAGTGTGGCTGCAACGTTTGGTGTGTAAGTACTCCTCCTAGCCTTGGAAATGCTACCCAGGACCGCCACCCAGACTGAGTATGGGCAAAGCAACAGAGTCCTGCCTCAGTGCTAGCAAAAAAGATTCCTGTAATCTCCTTTTGAGCAGTTGCTCTATCCCCTTACCATCTGTGGGTTGAGAACTCTAGAAGCAGCTATGACTGTTGCTGATTCAGTGGCTCCCAAAGATTGCTCCTGGTTTGCTGGGGCCCATTCTGTGGTGGCATGATCTCTGCTGGACTTTGCTGTACTGTGTTCCTCTTTCACCCTGGTGCAGTAGACCTTTCTTGCTGATATTTTAAGTTTTCCTGGACTGGAAAATTATTTCCCTCAGGTTTATTGTGGCTTCTGACACTCTAAAATTTGTTTAGAGTCATTATTTCAAGGTATTTGGAGGGGTTTGGGGAAGAAAGCAAGTGAATCCCTGCTTTTACTCCACCGTTTTAGCTCTACTTCTGGAACTTTTCTTAGAATGCTAAGTAATAGCTATCTAAAATAAAGAGCAGATATTATCTGTAATGGAGATAAATTAGAAGCTATCTCAGTAAGATTAAGGGTCAACAAAGGATGTCTATTAAAACCATTATTATTTCATATTTTACTGTAAATGCTAGGTATAGATTTAATACAATAAAAAGGAATTAAAGAAATAAGAATAGACAATGAGGAAACAAAAGAATCACTTTTTTGCTAGTTTAAACAATAAGCAACTTTAGCAAAGTTGCAGGATATAAAATAAACCTACATAAATTAACAAGATTTCTATATAGCACCATTAAAACCTAGTAGGAAGAGACAGAAAGGGAAACTTTATGTAAAATAACTGAAGCAAGTATAAAGTACTTGGGAATCTATTGTTTAAGACATACCCAGGAACTACATAAACACAAAATACTTCTTTTTTCACACAAATTAAGACAGAGCTAAACAACTAGAGAAATATCAGTTGTTCACAAGAGGCTGGATCAATGTAATAAGAATGACAATTATATCTAAATTAATTTATGTATTCAATGCCATACAAATCAAATTACCAAAGTATCATTTTATATAGGTATAAAAAGAATAGCAAAATTCATCTGGAAGATAAAAGGCCACAAAATTTCAAGGGAATCTGTAAAAAAAAAGGTTAAGGAAAATGTCCACATAATAATAGACTTAAAACTATACTATAAAGCAGTAATCTTTAAAACAATCTTTTACTAGATAAGAAAGAAAGTGGTTTTGTGTAGCTGTTTTTAAGAATCTGTAAGTTTTCAGTTCTTCCAAGGTGGTGTGATGTAAGTGGAATAGTTTAGGTTAACAATAAGCAAAAGTAAATGATCACAGTGATCTTTGTTCAATTATTTCAGTCATTTCCATTTCTTCATGCCTTCATAAGAGCTTTTCTTGGCAAAGATACTGGAATGGTTTGCCATTTCCTTCTCTTACTCATTTTACAGATGAGAAAACTGAGGAAAACAGGGTTAAGTGTCTTGACCAAGGTCACAAAGTCCTATCTATTTTGCCACCTAGCTACCAATCCAGTATTTGATAATCCAGTATTTGATAAATTCAATGATCAAAACTTTGGATCCAGTGATCTAAGAACTCAATATCTGACCAGTAAATATTTAGAAAACTGGAAAGAAATATGGAAGAAACTAGGCATAAACCTACATTTCACACTATATACCAATAGAACCTTCAAATAGGTGCTTTTTTTAGACATGAAGGGTAATAGCATAAGCAAATTATAGGACCATGGAGAAAAAATACATGTCAGATCTATGGTCTTTACACTGGATGGGCCCATGCTACCTTCAGATGCTAATAATAGTACTTCTCTTGGCCCTGGAGCTGTGACCAGGATCCTTGTTCTCTTGTGACTACTCACAACAGCTCCTGTACATACTTGAACTGTGACTCACAACTGCTTATAGGCAATAGAGTTGCCAATTAGAACTAATTGAACCCAGCTCCAACAAAGGGTCCCCTGTGATCTCTTTCTGATCTATTGCTTGTTCCCCTTATTATCTCTGTCTTGAGAGCTCTCAATCCTTGTGCTGCTGCTGTTGTTGCAGCCATCAGTAAGGCCCTGGCATTCCTACCATGTTCTAGGGCTTGCACCCCACTCAGTGTTACAGAAGCTCCAGTTTAGCCCTTCTAAGTTGTCTTAGGCTGGAAACATGTCTCTTTCTGACCTTTGTTGGTTCTGCCACTGCAACATTCCATTTGAGCCATTATTTTAAAGTTGTTTTCAGAGCAGTTTTGGGAGAATTCAACTGTGTCCTGGGTTTATACTTTGTCATCTTAGCTCTAACAGTTAATTTTGGAATGAGTTTTACATGACTTCATATCCATAATGGGTCTTATATTACTTACCTACTCAGTTGGTGATTGTGGAACTTTCACAAGGATGAGGCTTTTGAAATCAAAATTAAAAAAAATGAAAATAAGAAAAATAATATATAAAATAGAGAGGAAGATCCAGATGCAGGGAGAAGTGAATAGACTATTGCAACAGTCCAGGCGAGAGGTGTTGAGTTCCTGAATTATAGCGGTGGCTCTGAGTTGAGAGTAGAGGATAAATTTAAGTGATATTCAGAAGCAATTGTTCAGATTTGCAGAATGAATAAAAGCAAAGACTCAAAGATAACTCTGAGGTCATGAACTTGAGTAAGTGGAAGGATGATGCTAAGCCCTAGAGAAATACAGGCAAGAGAAGAAAGGAGTGTGTAGAAAGGAAAGAAAATTGAGTTCTCTTTTAGTCATATTCTTTTTGAGATGCCTACAGAATATTCAGTTGTAATTTTTCATTGAGAATTGATGATTTGAGACTAGAACTCAAGAGTGAAACCAGTTGGATAAAAAAAAAATCTGCTAATCATCCTCATAGAGAAAATTGAAGCAATGAATGTGGAAGAGACTATTAAGAGAAAAGATATAGAAAGAGAAAAGAGAACCCTTGATCAGAAACAGAAGGCTCCTATAGTTGACATTGGATATAGTTTATGATCCTGAAAAGGAAACTGGGATATTTAGGAAGAGAATCAAGAGAGAGAACAACTATAAAATTCATAGAAGAAAGAATGGCAGGGAGAAGAGGACATTCAGTATTATCAAGTGCTCCAGAGAGCTTAAGAAATATTGAGACAAAAAAAAGGTACCAAGTAGGGAAATTAAGAATTTTTAAAATGAGTTTGGATAGAGCAATTTCGGCAAGCATTGAAATTAGGAGCTGCATTTCAAAAGATTTAAGAAGTGAATGAGGGAAGAAGAAGTGTAAATAACTATAGATGGATTATTTTAGGAGTTTGTGGAAGGAGAAATGATTAATTATGATATATTGAGAGGATAGAGGGTCAATTTATAATTTATTTTAAGGATAGCAAGATCTGTCTGTGTTTGTAGGGAACAGGGAAAAATTCAATAGATAAAGATTAGAAAGGGCTAGAGCTATTGACATAGAGTATCTGTGAAAAAGAGAGGAAGGTACAAGTGGAAAGGGTTAGGCTTGACGGTCACTTTTTCATCATAGATTGGACTAGTGAATGGGGAATGTAGTCAAAGGGTTTTCAGATGTAAAATAATAGGCAAGAGGGCTATAAGGGTGACTTACCTTCATTTTCCCAGTAGGTATGAGGCAAGGTCCTCTGCTGAAGAGCTCAAGATATCAAGAGTTGGGGGATGAATAAAAGTCAGAAACAGCTGCTGTTGGAGTATGATGAAGACAATTGTTTGTCCTTCATTCCTGAAGAGGACCAATAACATCAGGAGGCTGAGGTCTTGACTAGCAAGTGAATTGAATTTTAATGAGGCAGGGCTGTTCAAAGTCATCAGCCTAATTTTCTCCTTCAGAGTCATCTGAGTCTTGTGGCAAAACATAGTTCAGGAGGACTGGCGGTGGCCCTGATGAAATGGGCAACCTTGGCCTCCTTAAGCTAAGGTCTTTCCCAGGTCTCAGTTTGTCTGAGGCAACACCCATTCATTAATTTAAGGCTAGGTAAGAATTGAGGCACAAGATGGCCTCATTTGCCTACTTACAAGAATCAGTCTGGAAGGGGAAGACCTTTAGGGTTTCTGGACAGAAGAGAAACAATTTCTATTTACATTCGCTCTGAGCCTTCAAAACCCAAACAGTGAGTAAGTGAGGCTTGGGCTTATACCTATTATTGGCCAAACAATTAGAGCCAGAGTGATTTGGCATAGTAAAATAACTCCACTTGAATCCCATTGGGTTTTATCAAAGCCTAGTTTTCCAGGTCTCTATGTCAGGAAATCAGAAATGAAGACTAATAGAGACAAAAGAGTTAATTGTTCCAGTTTTTTTTTTTTTTGGGGGGGGGGTAAACAAACACAATAGAATAAATAAGTAGGGAAGAAAAAAAATCCAAATCCTAATGTATCTTTCAAGGTTTAAGCAATTGTCAATCAGACTAGAACTGACCTCTAACCTGGGAATGACCAGAGGCAATTAGAGCAGGACAGAGCCAGTGTGTCGCAACACAAAAAGAAGTTTAATTTATTTCGAAGTGAGGAAAATGACTAGAAAGTAAGGACACATGTGCTGGAACCCTGGCCCTAATAGGAAGAACCCTCTTTAGTGTGGGGGCGGATCTTAACATTTGTACCTATTACACCATAAGCTGTAGCCCTGACAATAAGGGGTGACAGCAACGATGTAATTAGTTTGATTCATAGAAGGACTTCATGTTTAGAACACGGATACAGTAGGTGGTTTGTCCAAGCTCAGAGCACACCTGGTGCTGGTAGGAAATGATTCTAGAATTTTATGGTGGCTGAGGTCATCACAGCCTTAGCACAAAGGATTGTTGTTTTGGCAAGCTCAGGGCACAGCCGGCTTCCTGGGTCTTAGTTGTGGAATAGATGATGTCACAAAATATCTTGATACACTGAAATTCCATATTCTTTGGAAGATCACCCAGATGTAAGGACATGTGGACCGAGGGAGAGGAGGAGGAAGGAAGGAAGGAAGGAAGGAAGGAAGGAAGGAAGGAAGGAAATAGTAGCATTGCCCAACTGGAACTGGCCATTTGGGTCCCCAGTGAGGTAGCTATTACAACTCACAAATGATGGACGTCAGTTAGTAAGAAAGAAAGTAAACTTCTACAATAATGAGAGCCCAGTTTTGTTATTACTTACAATTGATTTGCAGAGGCTCCAAACAGCATAGTTTTCTGAGTTTCCTCCAGCACTATTCAGCCTCATGTACAGGAGCAAAAGAGGCAGATGGCTGGATAAACCAAAGTTTTATCTGGGGAAGGGCTTTAGAGTAAGGGTAGATAGTTGAACTCATGAATTAAAAAGGTAAAGACTGGGAAGGAAAAAAAAAATAATCTGTAGACTTCCTTTAATGTTTTATTTAAATGCTTTTATTAACTTCTTCTGTCTACTGATGTATATCTTCTGAGGGTTAATGCTATGAATTAGTGTGTAAATTCTAAAACATATACAAGGTCTGTCTTATCTGCAAGCCAAAAAGCTAAATTCATTTTACAACTAACTATAAATAATCATTGCATTGTAAGTTCTTTCTTCTACTGTCAAAATTAAATAGAACAGATTTCATGAAATAAATACTGAGGTTAGCTACTGCATACACTTCAGGAGGGTAGCAACTTGGGTTTGGTAGATTTAGCAACCTTCATGAAGAAGAGATTGTGATTTCTATAATTGGCTAAATCACTAAACCTCTCTGTACTGGTTTATATCATTATAAATTAACTCATACAGTTATTTTAGAAATGAGTTGCTATAATATTAAAAATATTTATGCTGTAATGAATATATGAATTTTAGTGGCTTCTTTAAAAGAAATGTTTTAACAATCCATTGTATGCAACTTAAAAAAATCACTTTTTGGCTATATTGAAAAAAAAAACCTTCCTAAATATAGTTTTTTGTTTCTTACCTAATATCATCATTGAGCAAAAGGCTCTGTTTCTGCTACCAAGGTTTATTAGGTTCATTCATACTGAACAGCTGTTTAAAATACAGATTGTTAACCTGATTGTGTACATAAATATATTTACCAGACTTTTAAACTGGATATTATTGGCTCCATAAATAGTGAGGTCTTCTTTGGAGCTATAAGGCTCTGTTGTGTAAATCTTGTAAATACAAATTTTATATGCAAATCTGTTGCATGGATCATCACAATGTTACCATAGCCCTGTGCATTACATTATGACATATGTTACAGGGCTTCTAAAAAGACTTGAGATTTTAATTCTTTAAATTGAATAGGCTTTTTATTTGCAGATGCACAAATTAAAACTCATTTTTTTCTGTATTCAAATGCCATAGATAGGCTTGAGAGGGTGTTTTGGTGTCTGCTTTAAAAATAATTCTTTAAAGAATATGTTCATTCTGGGGCTGCTTTCTTTTCTTGTTCCCCTCTCCCTTTATCCTACTTATATACTCAAACTGTTCTTGCTTCCACTCAAGTTCCAAAAATCTATCAATAAGAAATTATTAAGTACTTACCATATCCCAAGTACTATGCTAGCCTCTGGGGATATAAAAGTGAAAGTCCTTGTACTCGAACTTTCATTATATCGGGGCACATATATGGATACATACAAAATAAATAAAATATACATATATAAAACCTTGACAGGGAAGGCTACTATAGATAGACCTCATGAAAAGGGTGTCTTGAATATTAAAGCAAACCAAGAATTCCAAGAGGCAGAGAAGAAAGAGTATATTTCCTAGTTTTAAATAAAGCCAATGAAGAGATAAGGAGTTGGGTGATGGAGTAATAGCAGCATGTGAAAAATAACAAGAAAGTTTGTTTAGCATGACTATAGAGTACATGGAGGGGAGTAATGGGAAATAAGGCTTTAAAGGCATGAGGCAAGCAGGTTGGTAGGAAATTTTAATAGTCAATAATGAATTTTTAATTAGTTTTTAAAGACAATATAGAATCCTTGGAGTCTATTGAGGAGTAGAATGCCGTGATCAGACCAGCAATTTAGGGAAATTGTTTTGATGATTGTTAAAAGGACTTGAATTGTGGAGGACTTGAATCATAGGGACCCAGAGACCTAATAAGACCACTGCAATAGTTTTATGATAGGTGATGAAGGCCTAATCCAGAGTGGTAGCTATTTATGTGGACAGATATTAAAGATGTTGTGAAAGTTGTCAATGAAATCAGAATCTGTCTCTAATCTGCGGGTGGCTAGAGTCAAACAAAGCAGGCTACAGACAGGAGAGTCAGGAATCAAACAGAAGTTTAATTAATTTCAGAGTGAGGAAAATGCTTGCAAGCAGGTGTCCATCTCCCTGATAAGGAGGGCTTAACTTGTTGGGACAGGGTAGGACTTACACATTAAAACCACAAAAGTGCTGGACCACAACATAATCATTCTTAGGTCTTCAGTAAACAGTTCTGGTGGCAGGCCTGTAGCAACAGTTCCCAAGTTGATTTTCTCAAGCCTTAATGGTTGTTGAGTCTTCTGATCATTCAGCAAGGTACAGAACCAGAGTTAGTGTGGCAGGAACAGAACGTAGTGTAGCATGACTATGAGTGCAATATCTGTTTTTGTTCACTTCCCAGTTACAAAAAACAGGGGTTGTGAGCTTGTCAGGAGATGTGATGGATGACTTTAGACTGCAGCACATCAACAACTGCTTCTGACTTTTAGGTCCCTGGGAAATAGGGGGAGCATCAACATTTCTAAAGTTATTGATTAATATGAAAATCACAAATCCCTCAGCAAACATGTAGTGCTGGTCAAAGAAATATGTTTTCCAGAGGGTGACATCACCTAGAGTGCAAAAGACTTTAGTTATGCCAAGCTCAGGACAAAGTCTCCTTGCTGGGCCTTAAATCTGGAGAAAAGGGTATCTCCAACTATCTTGGCAAGGTAGAAATAACAAGTTTTTGGGGTCAGAGCCGAGATGTAGGGTAGAAACAGGACTTCCCCATGGCTCTGGCTTCCACCTCCTCCAATACATGTGAAAAAAATGAGTCTAAACAAATTTTAGAGCTACAGAACCCACAAAGTGACAAAGAGAAAGAAATCTCCCACTGAAGGTAGCTGGGTAGGCCGGAAGGAAAGGTCAATTGAAGCACTCTGGGAGCCAAGCCCATCCCCTCATGAGCCATGCGTTTTTGACCCCAGGGCAGCCCTGACCAGCAGTGACCAGAGCAGACTTCAGGAAAGTGAATCACTAGGAGCTGTGGTTGTTTCCAGAATTCTCAGCCCATAAATGCCAAAGAGCAAGTAAAAGTTCAGTCTGGAAATCTGCTGTAAGAAGGAGTCAGAAGAGCATGAAATGATGGAGGCATGGTAGCCCCAGCTACAGCCACATGGCTGCCTCTAGAGCTCCTGGCCTGGAGATAATAGGGGGAACAAGCAAACATTCAGAGGGTAATCACTCTTGCTTTAACCTGCTTAGATCTGGATCATGGTCTTGGGTGGAGGTGCTGGGGTGTGTGGCCAGGTGCCAGAGCTTATGGGGGATGCAGAGAAGACTCCCTCCTAATTGCTCCAGTAGCTGCAAAAACCCCAGCAATTTGGGACAAAGCTCTCTCCATTCTGAAAGCAGAGTTCTACCTTGGCAAAGAGCTCAAAAGTCAAGTAATTGACTGGCAACATGACCAGGCAGAGGAAACGCTATCCTACCATAGATTCCTTTTTCAGGGACAAAAAGGATCAAAGCATGGAACAGGAGGAAGAAAACAGCGTTAGAACTCCTGCATCAAAAGCCTCCAAGAAAAATATGAATTGGTTACAGGCAATGGGGGAGCTAAAGAAGGATTTTGAAAATCAAGTAAGAGAAGTGGAGGAAAAATTAGAAGAAAAATAAGATTGATGCAAGAAAATCATGAAAAGTGAGTCAAGAGTCTGACTGAAGAAAATAACACCTTAAAAAAATAGACGAACTCAAATGGCAAAAGAGGCCCAAAAAGGTCAATGAGGAGAAGAATGCCTTAAAAGGCTAAATTTTCTAAATGGAAAAGGAATTTCAAAATCTCACTGAAGAGAATAATTACTTCAAAATTATATTGGAGCAAATGGAAGCTAATGACTATGAGAAATCAAGATATTATGAAACAGATCCAAACAAATGAAAGAATAGAAGGCAATGTGAAATAACTCATTGCAAAAAGGACTGACATGGAAAATAGATCAAGCAGAGATAATTTAAAAATTATTGAAATACCTGAAAGTCATGATCCAAAAAGAGCCTAAACACCATCTTTCAAGAAATTATTAATCAAAATTGCCCTGATATTTATAGCCTGATATATGTGGGCCACCTCATAGGAAGGTGTGAATAATAAATATGGGCCAGGTGGAAAATGCAAGCAAGTTGCAAGCAAATTAATTTATTCATCTGAGGGTCAGGAATTATATAGGCAAAGCATACATTGTTTTATGGCCACTCCTATGGGACATTTCTCAATACAGTAAGGGAGTGACTCCTAGCATGGTAGTCAAAGTTCAGGAGGATGGGTGATCTGAATTCCATCAGTAAACACAAACAAAAGCAAGATCCATTTCTTAATCAATGCACCAGGAATGAGATGGTGAGCCAACCGTCCTGAGATAGATTGAGCCCAGAGGGAAAGAACAGACCACGAGCAAAACTCTGGACTGGACTTGACTGAATCGACTCCCTCAGTGATGGCCCTTGACAGATATTCGAGAACCAGAGGGCAAAATAGAAATTGAAATAATTCACCAATCGCCTCTTAAAAATTATCCCCAAAAGAAAACTCCTAGGAATATTATAGCCAAATTCCTGATTTCCCAGGTCAAGGAAAAATACTGCAAGCAGTCAGGAAGAAACAATTTGAGTGTCATGGAAACACAATCAGGATAACACAAAGCCTGGCAGCTTCTACATTAAGGGGTTGAAGGGCTTGGAATATGATATTCTGGAGGTCAAAGAAGCTGGGACTAAAACCAAGAATCACCTACCCAGAAAAACTGAATATAATGCTACAGGGGAAAATATAGTCATTCAATGAAATAGAGGATTTGCAAGCATTCTTGATGAAAAAAAAAAACAGAGCTGAACAAAAAACTTGACTTTCAAATACAAGAAGCAAGAGGAGCATGAGAAGGTAAACAGGGAAAAGAAATCATAATGAACTTATTAAAGTTGAACTATTTACATTCTTACATGGATAAAAAACAATATTTTTACCTCATAAGACTTTCCTCAGTATGAGCACAGTTGAAGGAAATATATATATATATATATATGTATATACATATATATATGTATGTATACACACATATATATGTATGTATAGGAGTGTATAGGTATGTATAAATATATGTGTGAGGGTGCACATATATACATGTATACATAGACAGAATGAGTTGAACATGAAGGGATGATATCTAAAATATAAAATTAAGAAGTGAGAAAAGACTATATTAGAAGAAGAAAGGGAGAGATACATTAGGTTAAATTATCATATAAAAGAGGCAAGAAGAAAAATACTGTTACAATGGAGGGGAAGAGCAGGAAGGTGAAAGGGAATGGAAAAACCTTACTCTCATTGAATTTGGCTTAAGGAGGGAATAACATACATACTCAATTGGGTATCTTACCCTACAGGAAAATAGGGGGAAGGGGATAAGAGAGGGGATGATAGAAGGGAGGGCAGATTGGAGGAGAGGGTAGTTAGAAGCAAGCACCTTTGAAAAGGGACAGGGTCAAAAGGAGAAAATAGAATATGTGGGTGGTGGAATAGGATGGAGGGAAATGTAGTTAGTCTTGCACTATATACCTACTATGGAAATGTTTTTGTAATTACACATGTACAGGCTATATGGAATTGCTTATCTTTCCAGTGGGGTTTGGTGAGGATGAAAGAAGGGAAAAAATCTGGAACTCAAAGTTTTAAAAACAAATGTGTATAAAACAAAATTTGTTTTTTTGAAAATGCAACTGGGAAATAACATATACTGTCACTGGGGTATAGAAATCCATCTTGCCTTACTAGAAATTTGGGAGGGGTTGGGGGAGGATATAAGAGAGAATAGCTTTAGAAAAGGGGTATTCAGTAGGCTAGATATTTTGGGGTGGCGTAGGGCAAATATGGAGAGAAAAATTTGTAACACAAATCTTGTGGAAACGAATGTTGAAAACTAAAAATTAATAAATTGGAAAAAAAAAGAAATGACAAGTTTTTCTCAGTTACTTGGATGGGCAGATGAGTGATAGTGAAGCGAGGAGGATAATGCCAGCTATAAACCTGAGTGACTGGAAAGATGTTATGCTCACAACAGAACTAGGAAAGAGTAGAAGAGAGGAGTTTGGGGAGAAGCTAATGAATTCTTTTGTGGATATTTTGACTTTGAGATTCTTTAACAATATCTGTTCATAAAAGTCCAATAATGAGTTGGTGTTGTGTAATTAGAGCTCAAGGAAGAGATTGAGATGGCATACTTAGATCTGGAATTTATTTCCAATAAGATGATATGGTGGGGTGGAACCAAGATGGTAGAGTACAGGCAGCAATTCAGATGAGCTCTGCTAATATTTCCTATTATAAACAACTATAAAAACCACCAAAAATTGAATTCTGTGGTGTCATTGCCAACAAAAGATGAAGGTGAAACATTTTTTTCCAACTCAAGACAATTTAGGAGGTTGGTAGGAGATGTCTGTGATACCAAGGTGAGAGCTGATCCAGAGCACAGCGCAGACTATCGAAACATCACCAGCAGGCTTAAAGGTAGCTGGGAGAGTGGAAGCAGCAGCTCCTGGAGCTCTCCATGAAGAAAGGTAAGGGAGTTGGACAACTGTAGTGGGAATGTAAATTTTAAGATCTTCCCTGCCCCTAGGCTAAAATGCACTTGGAGCCTGGGGTGGGAGGCTTGTTTTTCAGTAGATACTTCTTGATTGGCCAGTGAGTCAATAAGGTTGTTACATTCTCTGAGCCAGGAGAAGGCTATATAAGCCCTGATGTGTAGCTTTGTTTTGGGGCTCACTTTGAGAAGTGTTCTGTGATTTGATCAGATGAAACTCTGGAAAGCTGTTGTCCAGAGGCCCCCCCGGCTTTGAAACCCAGATGTTGTTTGGTATGGATGTAATGGTTGGACAGTTTGGAAATCTGTCTACTTGATCTGTTTTTGTCTTGATAATTCTGTCTGTATACTTCGAAGTTCGGGATGTTGACCTTTTTCCCCTGAACTAGGTGAACAGTACATATCTGACTGATTAAAGTAAGCTTGTTAACCCATTTTGAGTTGCTTTCCTTTGTCAAAGCAGATCTAAGAACCTGTGTTGGCAGACACCCTGAGAATGCTGGGGTGCTTGCTGCTACAACAACTGAACAGAAAGAGGTTCAGGGGAGTCTTTGCTAACATTGGGTACATTGCCCAAACAACATTCCTAGTTGCAGTTCCATGGTGAAAAGGAGCACTAGCATTTTTATTGACAAGAGAGCAGAGGCTTTAGTCACAGTTCTAAGGCAGAGAAGAATGACTCCAGGAGAGCAGAGGCCTTTGTCACTGTTGTCAGGTGGAGAAAAGTCCTTGTGGTAGCACACAAATGAGCAGGGACCCTAGTCTTTGTTCCAAAGTTGAAAAGACCATTAACATTTGTGGCTGCAGCAGAGCAGGGACCCTTCCTGGCCAGGGGAGCAGTAACCACACCTTTCCTTGGATCATACCACCTTGAAAGCACTGAGAAATTGCAGATACCCAGAACTAGCTCAAAAATAGCAGCACAAACCCCCTAAGACTTGATACATGCTGGGAACAAAGTTCAATTTTAATATAAATTTAAGTAAAACAAAAATAGCCTGGAAAATGATTTTAAAAACCCACAAAAATAAACAGAACATAAAAATTACCATGGTGATAGGGAAGATTAAAACACAAACTCAGAAGAAGATATCAGTATCAAAACAAATACAAGCAAAGCCTCATAAAATGTGAATTAGACACAAAACCAACAAGAATTCCTGAAAGATCTCAAAAAGAATTTTAAAAAATCAAATAAGAAAGGAAGGGGGGAAATGGAAAGAGACATGAGAATGTGCAATAAAATTATGAAAAGAGTAAACAGCTTTAGAAAGAAAAATACAAAAAAGTACTTTAAAATAGCACTTTTAAAATGGAATTAACCAAATGGTTAAAAAAGCATAAAATTTACTGAAGAAAAGAACTTCTTAAAAATCAGAATCAACCAAATGTAAAAAATGTACAAAAACTCACTGAAAAAAATTTTTCCTTAAAAATTAGATTTGAGGAAGTGGAAACTAATGACTCCAGGAATTACCAAGAAATGATTTTTTTAAAAAGGCAAAAGAATGAAAGAAGAAGAAAATGTGCAAAATCTCAGCAGAAAACAAAACAAAACAAAACAATGAGTTCTGGAAAACCAGACCAACGAGAAATCATTTGGTGTTTGGAGTGATGAGGCATCTGATATGTCCCTTGGATTATCATTGCACAATCCAGTACCTTTAACTATTAGGAAGATTGCCTAAATGTTTCTTTAATTGGTTTCATGCCATTACTCCTAGTAGTTTTATGCCCTTAGATTTAGCCCCTCTCTTAGTTAGCAAAAATACATTGATGCACCTCTTCAACCTTCCTATTCAGTGAAATAAATGCTATCTACTTAATTACTGGGTACTATACAGTTTTCTCTCTCACTAGTTAACAACTTAAAAATGTGGGAAGAGGAACTGATTTGAGCTACAATGACCTTTTTCTCACCAGGTGTATATGGGCCTTTATTCAAGATGGTCACTGTGTTTGTCTTGCTTGAGTAGCAAGTTTTTAAAAAGTTGGTACACAGGATTTAAAAATGACTCTACAGATGCTGAAGCTTTTTGATAAGCAAATACAAACATATTTTTTCCCTCCAAAGAGCAAAAATAATTTATATAAAATTATAATAGTAACAAGAACAGATTGTGCAACCCAAAGAAAAGTTCTTCTTCCTATAAGCTGTACATGACATAACCATAGCAAACACTCAAGTGTTGTTTTATGGTGTTGCAACAACTCAAATCACTTCTGCATTCTTTATATTTTTTGTGGAATATTTTTTTGGGAAAATAGCACATTATATTAAATAAAATTAACAAGCTGTGATTTTTCTAAATCCTTTGAATTCTGTTTTTTTTTCTCTTTAAGTCTATAATTACACATCGAGAAATATACTGTAAGTCTCATGACAAAACCTGACAACTGATAAATCATTGAACTTTCCCCTCACAGAAATAATTATCTACTGATATATCTGTATGTGATGGGTCCATGAAGTCATTTGAGAATAAAATTACAAAGATGGCAAAAGAAGCAACATCTTCAAATTTTTGCTAATATAGTCTCAGGAATACAATCATAATTTGAATTTTGATTTCTGTAACAGTGAACTACAATTAAGAAAGTTACTGTAAAAAGTGAGAATATCAAGCTTTTTATTTTTCCAGACAATCTGCAGAGCTAATATATTTCACATAGTGTCTACACACCTGTCCTTCTAGATGACAATTTGTTCATTCACTATTTAAAAACTGCCTAATAATCAAGTGAGAGCAGTATAGGATAATGAATAGAGAACTGTCTTTTGGGGTAAAGATGACGTGGGTTCAAGCTCTATCTCTGACACTTACTGGCTAAGTGATCCTGTAAAAATCATTTAACCACTCCATGCTACAGACAAATTTATAACAATACATGTTAAAGAATATGTGCTGACCTAAATCCATATAGTTTCTTCACTTGAATCCAGCTCCATTAGCTATTGTCCTTTACACTCCCGTGTGTGTGTGTGTTTGTGTGTGTGTGTGGCTAAACTCCTAGTAAAAGGTGTCAACAATCACTGGTTCCATTTCTGTTTTTTTTTTTTTTTCCATTCTCTTCTTTCTTTACAATCTGGCTTCTGGCTTCACATAGCTAAATCTACTCTCTCCAGAGTTACAAATGATCTCTTTATTGCCAAATCTAATGGACTTTTAAAATAAATTTATTTTCAGTTTCAAATTCACTCTTTTCTTTCACCCTTCCCCTATATATTGAGAAGGCAAGAAATATGATGCATGTTATACATATAAAGTCATGAAAAACCTATTTCTAAATTAACCATGTTCTGGGGCAGGGGCAGGGCAAGAAAACATGCTTTAATCTGTATTCTGAGTCTGTCAGTTCTCTATCTGTAAGTCGATAACATTTTTCAGCACAAGTCCTTTGGAGTTGTTCTATATTATTGGGTGGATCATTATACTGATAAGAGATACTGAATCTTTCACAGTTGATTATCTTTATAATATTGTTGTTTTATATATATATATACACACACACACACACACACACACACACACACACACACACACACACACACACATATATATATATATATATATATATATATATCTTGTTCTCCTGTTCTGTTCACTTCACTTTGCATCAATTCATATAAAATTTCCCAGGTTTTTCTGAAACCATCCTCTTCATATTTTTTTTATAATACTATAGTATTCCATCTCATTCATATACCATAACTTGTTCAGCTGTTACCCAATTGATCGATATCTTTTCACTTCCAAAATATATCACAAAAATTGCTGCTATAAATATTTTTGCACATATATACGTACTTTCTTTTAAAGAATCTTCTTAAAGAAACCTAGCAGTGGTAATGCTGGTTTAAACAGTATACACATTTTTATATTTCTTTTATCATAGCTCCAAATTGTTCTCCAGAATGGTTGGAATAGTTCACATTTTAACAATAATGCATTAGGGCACCTATTTTCCTATATCCCCTTCAATATTTGTTATCTTCCTTTTCTGTCATCTTATCCAGTATGATGATTGTGAGGTATTTTGTTTAATTTTTTTCAATTTTCTATTTATTAGTGATTTTTCCCATGTTTAATCTAATGATTTTTTCTTAATAGTCACTTTTCCTGACCCATCTTCACCTCTGACACAGCTAAATTAACCTATGGTTATTCTAAGCTTTCCTGACAGAATTTTCTCTTTTGGTGTCCACCAAGACTTTTCCCTAGAACCTCTTCTTTTTGCTTTGTATATACTATTTCATTATTTCCCAAGAATTCAATTATCATTTTTATATAGATGATTCTAAAATATACTTATCTAGTCCTAACTTCTCTCTTGACTTCTACTCTTGAATCTCCAATTTCCTATTAGAAGTCTCAAACTGTATTTTCATAGCTATCTCAAATTCAGCATGCCCAATCTGAACCCAATATCTTTTCCCCAAAGCCTTCCTCGCTTCAAAAATTCCATATTATAGTCAAAGGCACCACCATCCTTCCAGTCATCCAAGCTCACAAGCCAGGTGTCACTCTACTTCTCACTCTGTACCATTCCCTTATACAACTTATTGCCAACTCTTGTCAATTCCACTTTCTCAGTCTCTCACATACATCCTATTCTTTTCTCTGTCACCTCTATCACCTTGGTGCAGGCACTAATCACCTCCCACCTTGACTAATATAATAGTCCTTTTGTTGGTCTCTCTGCCTCAAGTCTCTCATCATTCCAGCCTATATTCTATTCAGCTGCCTAAAGCACAGGTCTGACCACATTATTCCCCTGTTCCAGTACCTTTGGTGGCTTCCTATTACCTCTAGGATAAAACAAATAAGCAAACAAAAACACCTCAGTTTGCTTCCTAAAGCCCTCGGTAAACTAACCTTTCCCTAACTTTCCAGTCTTTTCCAATTTTTTTTCACTTCCACATATTCTTCTATCCAGTGACATACCTCCTCTTTTTTTCTCACATAAAACAGTTTATTTCCCAATTCCATGCATTTGCGGTTATCTTACATGCTTGAAATGTTGGAAAGCAATATGGCAGAAACTGGATATAGACCAATATCTTACACCATTTATCAAGATAAGGTCAAAATGTATATATGACATAAATATAAAGAGATTTTACAAGAAAATTAGAAGAGTATGAAACATTATTTATCAGAATCATGGATAGGTGAGCAATTTATTCAAAAAAATAGAGAGCAAAGTTAGGTGTAAAATGGATAATTTTGATTGTATTAAATATTAAAAAAAATTTGTACAATTAAAACAAATGTAGCCAAGATCAGAAGAAAAGCAGAAAGTTTGGGCAAAATTATAGACAGTTTATCAAATAAAAGTCTCATATTTAAAATATAAAAAAAACTTTCAAATCTTTAAGAATATGAGTCATTTCCCAATTGATAAATGGTCAAAGGACATGAAGAGACTATTTCTCCTTTCAAAAGAAGAAATCAAAGCTCTCTAAAGAGACATAAAAATGTTCGAAATCATTATTGATTAGAGAAATGCAAATTAAAACAACCCTGATATAACATTTTACACCAAGCAGATTAGCTAAAATTATAGAAGGGGAAAGTGACAAATATTGGAGGGAATGTGGAAAAATTGGAACACTAATTCATTGTTGGTGGAATTGTGACTGTTCCAATCATTTTGTAGAGCAATCTGGAATTATTTCCAGAGTTATTAAACTATCTATACCCTTTGACCCAGCAATACTCTTATTTAGTCTATTACCAAAATGATTAGGGGAAAAAGAAAAGAAGCTACATATTATAAAATGTTTCTAGAAGCTTTCTTAGTGGTTGAAAAGAAGTGGAAATTGCAGGGATGCTCATCAGTTTGGGGAATGATTGATCAAGTTGTGGTAGGTGATTGTGATGGAATTCTATACTATAAGAAATGAGGAGCTCAATGAGTTTTAGGGAAAAAAATGGAAATAATTCACAGAATAATGAAGACCAAAATTAGTAGAACCAGGAGAACATTGTATATAGTGACAACAATATTGTTTTAAGAATGACTTTGAGTGAATAAGTAACTTTGACTATTATAAATACCCAAATTAATTATGAAGGACATATAAAGAAAGATATTATATGTATCCAAAGGAAAAAAACCTGATAAATACATAGAAGTATGTATGAAAACAATTTTACATGTATGTGTGCGTATACTTACTTGTGTCTACTGGTAGCCATCTTTAGGGTGGAAGTGGGGGGGAAGGCAAAAAAAGAAATTCTCATGATTAATTTTGTTTTGTATTTAAAAGGAATGGCTAGTTGTGCCTGGTAAATCTGCAGTTTCTTACACAATCATCATTTTATTATGCTATATTATAATAATGCTTTTCTTATTACATAAATTAAAAATTTTTTAAATAATTTGATTAAAAATGATTCTAGTGACTTCTCTCTGAGATTTATCTCTAATTTGTCCTGTACACATATTGTTTTTGTAGAGTTTTACTATACTAATCCTCCATTAGAATTTGAGCTCCTTGAGTATGAGAATTCTTTTTTTTTTTTTTTTGGCCATTTGTTATATATCCAACTCTGAGCACAATGCCTAATACATAATAAATAATTAATAAATATTTGTTTATAGACTGGGATTTCCCTATATCTAAGAAATTAGAGGTTCAGTCCTCAGTCCCTCCGAACCAAAAAACAAATTAAAACACCAAATCAAGGAAGCAGATATTAATTACATTTAAAAGGAATTCTAGAGGCAGAAAGAAATAGTTGAGGATGAAGCAGATTTGGAACTTGGCCTCCAAGATACTAAAGAATAATTTGTATACTTTGTATGATAATGAGACAAAGCATGCCTCATTTTAACCTAGTCTTAATCACTGAATGGGCTTTGTCTCAAACAAACTAAGACCTGGAAAAGACCTTAGCTCAAAACAGACAAGGCCTCCCACTGCATCCAGGGACTTCTCAGTCATCTTGATCTATATCTTGCCACTGGTCTCAAGTGACTCTGTAGGAAAGAGCTGAAACCTAGGAAAGTATCTTGGTGTTTACAAGTTAGATTTCTTCTTTATGGACAATGCCTTAAACGAAATCACTTCTGGTTCTCACTGATTGGCCAAAAATAGGTCTGAGCCCAAGCCTCAGTTGGTCATTGTTTGGATTCTGATGGCTCAGACTGAGTGTAAATAACAGTTGTTTCTGTTTTGACCAGAAACCCTGAACATCTGCCCCTCCCAGACTGATTTATTATTGACTTGGTAGAAGAGGCCCTTGCTTTCCTGAGGTCATGGTCCTCTTCAAGAATGAAGGACAAATAGCACAACAATAATAAGAACATAAAATGAACTCTGACTGTTGACATAGAACTATTTATTAGACATTCTGCATAAGTTGAATGAAGACTCACATATTCCATGATTTAGGCCATAGAAACTTTCTTTTTCAAAGGAAAAGATAAAAGATTTCTAACAGAACAGAGATATTTTCTAGTTTTGAATCCACTAACATGTTGTCAAGTGTTTAAAAATAAGTTAACCTGACTTTTGCAATAACTCCTTTTGGATAATCTTAGAATAGGTATTTACCTACTCAAAGTGATTCAACAAACTTGTTTATTGTAACTGAGGTAGGGAAAAATAAATGACTCCTTATGCTGCTTATAATGTTCATTCTTCTACATATTGTTGATTAAAATGGTAAACTGAAGGTTGAAGTCTGCCTTGGCAGTCCTTACTGTGGCCTGCCTTAGATAAAATCTAAGGTAAAGCAAATTCTACCCAATCTGGCTTTGTTGAAATATCAAAATCATTTAAACCAACATGTCTTATGGTGCTGTGTGAATTGCTTGAGACAAACAATGATTTTGATATGGTTTTATTTTGTGACAGTAGTGATCATTTCTGTGCATTTTTACATTCCTTAGGCTGCTTCCAAATCTGTGATCTTGATTAGGTGAAACTAGATTAATCTAGTATCTCTGCCTAAGGTAGTTCTCTCTCACTAGAGTGCTAGATGTTATGCCATACAGATATATTACATTTCTCTTTTCGTGAATTTTTAGAATACACCAAATAAAGGTGTAACTCTTAAAGTGAACACACTTCAGTGCCTGTTAGACACGTCACAGAGACACTGTCAAGCATTTCAAGAATCATCTAATCTCCAAAAAAGCATTCAATAAACATGATCAATTGTACTTGAGTGCAAAGTGCAGTTGAAAATGAAAAAAAAAATTATCCAAGTACTAACAAAGCATTTCTTTAAATCAACCAATTTGATTTTCAGAAAACAAAGGCATACTTAGAGACCTGTTAGCTGAATTGGATGTTAATAATTTCTCTATCCATGTGGTATAAATTTCTTGAATTTGGAAGAACAGATTTTTTTAAAGAGCCACTAATATTTGTTGTGAGAAAAAATGCATTTAATTGTCAAGACAATAGAAAGACTGGAGCAGACCAGAAAATGTACTTGTTTAACTCACTTTTTCATTCAAGACTATATCAAAATGATTTTCATAAGATATCCAGCTAAATATTTAAGATCTAGATATCTTTATCTGACTGTTAAAACTGAATCCCCAAATTTTGTTGTGATTTATATGCATGTGCATGTATGTGTGTAGATATATGTATCTATGTACATATATATGTATTATATTTGTGTGTATGCATGTATATGTGTATGTATGTAATTTCCACTTCCTCGAGGCTTCTGGGAAGCCTGATCCATCATGATGGAATGATTAACTTTAATGTTAGTATTAAATAGCAGGAAGAAAGATTGCTCCAGAATTACAGAAGATCCCAAAAGGAAATGGAATGCTGTAATGTAGCTTTTGGCATGCCACATATCATGAAATATTAAGCTATGTATCTGAAAGATGGAATTAAGCATACTTCATTATCCTGGAAACTCATTTGACCTCTGTAATGCCAAGCAAAGGCAACTTCCCAAGGTTCAAAATACCAGCATAGCTGCTCTCCATTTTATTCAATGACAAATTAAGGACAGAGAAAATCAAAATACAGCATTCACAAAGAGTAATTCAACCAAATACTACTCCACCCCTGGACAATACATTCATTTCATCAATCACAAAGTCCCTCTTCCAAGTACTACTCCACCCCTGTACAGTACATTCATTTAGTCAATCACAAAGACCCTCTTCTCAAATGGAGATTAGTTTCCAATCATAAACAAAGTACATTCATTTGGTCAGTCATAGAGCACAAAAGAAGTCAAAAGTTTCCCACCCCTGGATCACAACTGAATAGGCCATCTACCCCAGAGTTACAAAAAGCTTAAGATATAGTCACAACATTTAATACCCAAAGAAAGGTCTTTTCTTCATCTTGACCCAAGGCAAGTTTTCAGCAATCTCTGTTCCTGGAGAGAAAAAGCTAAACAAGGCCATAAGATACATTGCCAGTGTCCTCATTAATTCATTCTCTGTCTGCAGAACAGCCTTAGGACACCTGAAAACATCAGCAAGACCCTCTTCCAGGATTTCTGTAAACATACAACAAGAAAATCCTTCAAGGCTTCTGAACCAACAGCAAGGTTTCAGGACCTCTGTAACAACAGCACTGTCCTTCACCAGTGGACAGAATTCACTCTCTGTCTGCAGAAAAGTCTCAGGAACTCTGAACTAACAGTAAGGTTCCAGGACATTGATATATATTTATATATATTTTTTAATTTGATTTAAAACTTTGAATTCCAGATTCATTCCCTTCCTCCCTTGACACCCACCCTTACTGGGAAGATAAGCAATTCAACATAGGTTGTACATGTGTAGCTATGCAGAACATTTACATAGTAGATATGTTGTAAAAGACTGTATTTCCCTCGATCCTATCCCACCTCCCACTTCTTCTTTTCTCTACTTTGATCCTGTCCCTTTTCAAAAGTGGGTGTTTCCAACTTCCCTCCCCCAAAGCTTCTCACCCTTCTATCACACCCTCTCTCATCCCTTTCCCCCCTACTCTCCTGTAGGGTGAGATAACCTATGTAGTGTGTAATTTATTCCCTCCCTAAGCCAAATTCAATGAGGATAAGGTTAACCCATTTCCTTTTGCCTTCCTGTTCTTCTGCTCCAATGTAATCATTTCCCCTTGCCTCTTCTATATGAGATAGTTTACCCCATTCTGTCTCTCCCAATCTCCTCTCATTATATTATTCTTTCACCTCTTAAGTTCATCTTTTAAGAATCATCACTTCGTATTAAATTGGTCCTTTGCCCTCTATCTCTGTATACCTGTACACATATATACACACACTCACATATGTATTCACATGCCCATATACCCTCCTATATAGACATATATATGAATGTATACATATATAGACATACATATATATGTATATGTACATATACACAGACACACACATACATACATACACACACATGCACTTTTCCCTTCCCTTCACCTATTCTCATACTGAGAAAAGTTTCATAAGTTACAATTATCATTCTTCTATGTAGGAATATAAATGGTTCAACTTTGATAAGTTCATTAATATTTCTTTTCCCTGTTTACTTTCTCATGATTCTCTTGCTTCTTGTATCTGAAAGTCAAATTTTCTATTCAACTCTGGTTTTTTCATCAAGACTGCTTGAAAGTCCTCTATTCCATTGAATAACCATATTTTCCCCTGAAACATGATACTAAGTTTTGCTGGGGAGGTGACTCTTGGTTTTAATGCCAGCTCCTTTGACCTCTAGAATATCATATTCCAAGCCCTTAGATCCTTCAGTGTAGAAGCTGCCAGATCCTGGGTTATCCTGATTGTGTTTCCACAATATTCAAATTGTTTCTTCTTGGCTGCTTGTAATATTTTCTCCTTAATCTGGAAATTCTGGAAACTGACTATAATATTCCTAGGAGTTTTCTTTTTGGAGTCTTGAGGTGATCAGTGGATTCTTTCAATCTCTGTTTTGCCCTCTGGTTCTAAAATATCGGGGTAATTTTCCTTTAGAATTTCTTGAAGGATGATTTCTATGTTTTTTTTTTTGATCAGGGCTTTCAGGTAGTCCAATAATTTTAAAATTATCTCTCCTAGATCTATTTTCCAGTTCAGTGTTTTTTCCAATGCAATAATTCACATTGCCTTCTATTTTTTTCATTTCTTTGGATCTGTTTAATAGTGTCTTCATTTCTCATAAAGTCACTAGCTTCTATTTGCTCCAGTCTAATTCTGAAGGAATGATTCTCCTCAGTGAGCTTTTGAGATTCTTTTTCCATCTGGCAAATTTGGCTTTTTAAGGCATTCTTCTCCTCATTGCCTTTTTGAGCCTCTTTTGCCATTTGAGTTAGTCTATTTTTTAAGGTATTATTTTCTTCAGTCAGGTTGTTAATTCTTATTTCATAATTTTCTTTCCTCATTCTCATTTCTCTTCCCAATTTTTCCTCCACTTCTCTTATTTGTTTATCAAAATCCTTTTTACGGTCTTCTATGACCTGTAACAAGATTGTATTTTTCTTTGAAGCTTTTGGTGCAGGAGTTCTGACTTCTCTATATTCCTTCTGTTCCATGCTTTGATCCTTTTTGTCCCCCAAAATAAGAGTGTAAAGTTGGATTGCTCTTCTTTCTTTGCTTCCTTTGCTTGCTCATGTTGCCACTCAATTTACTTGACTTTTGAGCTTTTGGCCACAGTAGGAATCTACTAAAACATAGGGGAGCATTGTCTCAAATAGCTGGGGTTTTTTCAGCTGCTGGTGATATTAGATGGGTGCCCTCTCTGAGCCTTCACATGCTCTGGCACATTGGTCATGCACCTCAGGACCTCCACTCTAGACTGCAATCCAGATCTAAGCAGGCAAAGCAGGAGGGATTATCCCTCAGATTGGTCACTTTGTCCCCCCACAATCTGCAAGCCAGGAGCTCAAACTGCCACGTGGAGGCACCTGCATGACAGCGGAGCCTCAGCAGCTTCTCCTTACAGGTGGTAAAACTGGGTCACACTCCCAAACTATCGGATCCCAAAGTCCATACTGCACTCACCTCTCACTTTTTCCTTAGCATCTATGTTTTGATAATTCTGGAAACTCCCAAAGTTGCTGGTGATCCATAGTCCCTCTGCTTAGGCCACCCTGAAGCTAAAACCTTGATTTTGCATGGGGTGGGCTCAGCTCCCAGAGTGCTGTACTGGCTCCTTCCTGTCAGCCTGCCGGACTGTCTTTAGTGGGAAGTTAGCTGCTCTCTGTCATTTTGTGGGTTCTGTAGGTCCAAAGTTTGTCTACAGTAATTTTTTACATGAATTAAAGGAGGTGGAAACCAGAGCCACACAGAAGTCTTGTTTCTACTTTGCCATCTTGACCATTTATTAGGATTTCTATATATTACCAATAAACCACTTCAAGAAGAGATAGAAAGAGGAATTACATTTAAAACAATTGTAGACAATATAAAATACCTGGGAATCTTACTCTAAGAAAAATCCAGATTACTATTTTTACAAAATACTTTTCACTCAAATAAATACTGAACTACTGGAGAAGTATTAATTGCTCATTGGGTGAAACAAGTCAGCATAATAAAAATGACAATGCTACCAATTTGCATATTTGCTGTCATACCAAGCCACCACAAATTATTTTATAGAACTAGAAAAAAATAACATTAAAATTCATCTTTAAAAACAAAAGGTCAAGATCATCCAGGGAATTAATGAAAAAAAATGCAAAAGAAGGTAGCTTAGCAATACCAGATCTCAAACTATAATACAAAGCAGTAATCATTAAAGTTATCTGGTACTGGATAAGAAATAGAGCTGTGTATCAGTGGTATAAATTAAATACACATAGCAGCAACAAAATATTCATATCACTGACAGTGACTACAAATATGCTGGCACAGCTTTCAATCACAAAATATAACAATAACATACTCTTCATATATAGAAGACAAAAGCAAAAAAAATTATTCAGACACCAGAAAACTGAATCCCCAAATCAGACAGTCAAATTCATCATAGCAATAAATAAGTTTATATAACATACCACAGCAGAGAACCACACCATCTTTTAGTGTTCCCACAAGCAAATATACATAAGCCTAGTTGTCTCCTTGAATGTGTCCTCTCCTACCTCCAGCTCTAGCTTCTCTTACTCCCAGCTTTCTCTGGGCTCTTTTCCACCCTTCAGCAGACTCCTCACACCACTGACTCTATGTAATTATATTCAGCCTATTAGAGGGCAAGAAAGATCTTCAAATCAGGGAAGATCTTCAAATTCCCTTAGGCTCATTAAGGGGCTGGGAAGATCTTCAAATTCCCATTACCATTACAGTACACAGTACACAGTAGGAAGTAACTATAATAATCTAATGTTTGATAAAAGAAAAAGTCCAAATCTTTGGGGTAAGAACTCAACATTTGACAAAAACTGCTGGGAAAATTGGGAAGCATTTTGGCAGAAACTAAGCATAAAACAATATTTCATATTGTATACCAAGATAAGGTCAAAATAGATAAATGATTGAGACATAAAGGACATCATAAATAAATTAGGGAGCATGGAAAAATGTACCGATAAGATCTATGGGTAAGAGAAGACTTTATGACAAAACATGAGATAGAGAGGATCCCAGAGACTAAAACCGGAAATTTTGATTACTTGAAATTAAAAAAAAAAGTTCTGCACAAACAAAACCAATGCAGCCAAAAATATGAGGGAAGCAGGAAACTTTAAAAATGCATTTCTCTAATAAATACCTCATTTCTCAAATATATAGGGAATTGAATCAAGTTTATAAAAAGTAAGAGCCATTTTCCAAATTATAAATGGTCAAAGGATATGAACAGGGAGTTTTCAGATGAAGAAATCAAAGTTATCAATGGTTATGTGAAAAATTCTTGTTCTTCTTAAACTGTGGGTTGTGATAAGAAGCACTGAAGGCATCGAGTGTTGAAAAGATTTACCTGCTCTGGATCACTATTCATTAGAGAAATGCAAATGAAAACTTTTAGTTATTATCTCATACCTATCCGACTAGCTAACATGACAGAAAAGGAAAAAATGACAAATCCTGGAGGGAATGTGGAAAAATCAGGACACTAATACTCTCCTTGTGGAGTAATAAACTAGACTAACCATTCTGGAGAACAATATACAATTATTCCCAAAGAATTGTAAAACTGTGCATAGCTCCAAACTACTGTTGTTGCTGTTCTTGACTCATTTATGACTCTGAGACCCCCTGGACAGTAGCACATCAATTTTGGTCATGAGCTTTTCTTGGCAAAAGTCCTGGAGAACTTTTTGGATTAAGGCAGAGATTAAATAAATGACTTGCCCAGGGTTACATAGTTTGTAAGTGTGTGAGGTAGAATTTGAACTCAGGAAGATGAATTTTCCTGACTCAAAGTCTGGCATTCTATCCTCGAAGCCACCAAGCTGCCTTTAAATTTAGAACACCTAGGTTCTAATTATGCCTCTGAAACACAGTGCAAACATCTCAGACACTTGCTGGAGGTCAGTCAAGGCAAGGTATTTAAGGAACTTGTTGAGGTAGGGAGATTCAGACAAGCCCCTGAGCACCACTAGGCTGGTAACTTTTTTCTTCAGTCTTCAGACATGTGACAGATTGGAATCATATCTACTTGAAAGACACTAACTAATGAGCTATTAGATCTCTACTCCAGACTCAGTGCTCTATCAACTGAGCCAGGTAGCTCACTAGTAGGTCTATAAGCCAAAGAGATCAGAAGAAAGGGAAAAAAAGACCTATTTGTACAAAAAAATTATGTATAGCAGTTCTTTTTGTGGTGGCAAAGTATTTCAAAATGATAGGATGCTCATCAATTGGAAAATGGATGAACAGTTGGGATATTTGATTGTGATGGAATACTATTAGGCTATAAGAAATGATGAGCAGGAAAAACCTGGGAAGACATGAACTGGAACTGATATAAAGTTAAGTGAGCAGAATCAGGAGGAAAATGTACACAGTAACAGCAATAAAGATCAACTCTGAAAGACGTATCTACTGTGATCAATACAGTTATTCAAGACAATTCTAAAGGACCCAAGATGAAAAATGCTGTATATCGAGAGAGAGAGAGAGAGAGAGAGAGAGAGAGAGAGAGAGAGAGAGAAATGAAGAATTATGAGCATAAGTTGAAGCATATTTTTAATTTTATTTATCTTCATTTTTATGGGTTTTCTTTTGCAACATGGCTAATATGGAAACATATTTTTTCTAACTTCATTTATTGAAACACAGCACTGAAGAAACCGGCTTTTACAAAGCCCATTGGGATTAAAACAGAGCTACTTGAATAAACCTTAAACCCAAATCAGTCTGACTTTCACTGACTGGCCTTGGTCTTTATTTGGGTTTTGATGGCTCAGAGTAAGTGTAAATAGTAATTGTTTCTGTTGTGACTGAAAACCCTGAGGGTCTTCCCCTTCCAGATTGAGTTTTCTTTTTTGAGTAGGTAAAAGAGGCCATTTTTTTGCCTCACTTCTTACCTACCCTTAATCACTGAATGGCTGTTGCCTCAGATAAACTGAAACCTTGGAAAGACCTTAGTTTAAAAAGAACAAGGTATCCACTGCATCCCGGCAATCTCCAGGTGTCCTGATCTATATCTTGCTACTGGAGCTAGACGACTGGAGGAGAGAGTGAAGCTAGCGATTTTGTACAGCCCTGTCTCACTTAAATTCAATTCATTTCAAGTCAGGATATCACCTTCCTGATGTCATTGGTCCTCTTGGAGAGTGCAGAAAAGCAACATTATTGAAATATGTTTTTCATGACTTCACTTGTAAAATTGATATTTTATGCCTTCTTAAGGGATGGGTGAGCAGCAGGAGGGAGAGAATTTGGATCTCAAAATTTTAAATATATATATATATATGAGAAATATTTAATGTAATAAATAAAAAAATGTATTTTATGCAGGATGAGAATAGAAATTTATTTGTTAGTTGTAACTTAACAAAATTCAAATTTTAGGGAGAGGCAGTATGAACTTGACAAAAGGAGGGATAAGAGAAATATTGGGTCATCTAGTATTAGATGATTATTAATTTCTACTTGTACTCCTTACTGCTACTTCCCACAGGATTATTAGAAGGGCAACAAATACACCAGTCTAAGTTGAGTGCGTGTTCCAAAGGAAAATATATATGTTAATATGGGTTGTGTAAATATGGCTCACAAGAAATATTGATAAATATTATATGGAGTCTGGACTATGCTTGATATAGGAATAAAGCCAGCAGAATTGCTGAGGGGTCAAGGCAGGGTATTTGAGGAAGTTGTTGAGGTAGGGAAATTCAGACAAGCCCCTGAACACCGCCAGGCTGAGCACTTTCTTTTTTTTTTTTTATTTAATTTTTTTTTTTTATTTTTAAGCAATCGGGGTTAAGTAACTTGCTCAAGGTTACACGGCCAGTTATTTCTGTGTGTGGTGCTGAGTGTCTGAGCCCGGGATTCGATCTCCAGGTCGTCCCAACACTGGAGCCGGTGCTCTTACTCGCTGAGCCACCTGGCCGCCCCTCTGAGCACTTTCTTCTTCAGTCTTCAGACATGTGACAGATTAGAATTTTCTCTACTTGTCCTTCTAAATACTGATGATTTTGGAGTGAACTGGGTTCAAAACAAAATCCATTTCCTTGATTGCTCTTTAGGGGTGGTTGCCCCAAGTTTGTTCCTGCCAGTTTCCCATTACACACACATAATCATAAATAATTAATAGTAGAAAAATTCATTTATCCAAATAATTAGTAAATATTAATTGGGGAAGTTTTAAAGATTTAAATGTTCCAGAAAATGTTCTGATCTCCTCCAAGAGAAAATTCTCTGAAGTCTCTTGGGAGACAGGCTAAAAATCAAGTATGTGTTGAGGACACAACATTCTCTACATGTTTCTTTATCCACATGTCTAGAGTCAGTTCTGAAGAGAACCCCATTCAAAGGCAAATTACTTGAAATTCTGGGTTCTATTTTTCTTTACATTTGCATCCCCACCATTTAGCCCACTGTCTGGCATGTAGTCAGCACTTAATAAAAACTTTTTGATTAATTGATCTCTGAAGATCTTTTTAGATTTCTTCCATTTCTAAAATTGTATGATCCTAAATTTTGAGATCTTGAAGACTGTGGTGAATTACCCAATCACATGAATGCAGGTTCTTTTGTGGGATTTGAGTAGAGCAAAACAGTAGCTAACTTGTTTTGAGCTCATTGAAAATCGTTGAACAGCTGATGTCCATAGTAACTTGATAGTATATCTTTTCTTTCCCCCTCAGAATTTTATAGGAGGGTTTATAATTTAAAATGCTTTTAAAACTTTGGTAAAAGTTGATGAAAATGAACGAATATTGCACTGCACTCTGAAAGGTAGCTTCTAGTTTGTTCAGGATATTTTTTTTTCCTAGAGCCCATCTGCAGTCCTTCAAATGAGATGATAAAATCACCAAGTTCCATGATCCCCTGAGCAATGATGCTTTTTTATAGCTTAATGTAGAGTGTCTGCCCTCAGAGGCCCCGAAGGATGACACTCATAGACATGCTGGGCATACTCCACTAATGTAGAGGAAATAATCAAAATGTCATCTAGTTCTATGTCTATGAAACTGTCAAGGAAGTCTCTAAGGATGTCATTAACAGAGTTTTGGAAGGCTGCCAGGGCACTGAATACTTTCAACAGCATAACACAATATCACAAATGTCCATACCCTATCTATAGTGCCATTTTCTGCTCATCATGTTCATGCTAGACAGCATGGTATGGATAGAGAACTGGCCTCAGAACCAGGGAGACTTGTGTTCTAGTGTAACTGTGGGTACATGTTAGCTATGTAACTATGGAGAAGTTCCTTAACTTCTCAGTGGCCTAGGCAATTCTCCAAGACTTATATGGTTCAAAGAAGATGCCAGTCTGCATGGATAGAATTTCCTCACATCCAGTCCCTATCTGTATTCATTTTCCCACATATAGACCAAGCTAGAATATTCTCAGAAGTTTGGATCAGTTGATAATGAGGACATTCACAAAGACTAATGTATATATTCAGAGAGAGATTTGGAATAATGGACAGCTGGTGCCTGTTTTCAGTAGTGAGCTATTGAAATGACATGTAATTTGTGAAATCTGTGATCTTCCATCTTATTTTTGTTTTTAGTAAAAAAAAAGGAGATCTTTGGCTGTGTTTATGATGGAAGGGATAAAAACTTACTGGATTTTTTTTAAGTTTCTAACTCTAGTCCTACCATGGAATACGTAAGGCCCTATTCATGACAAAGAAGTTTCCAAGTGATAGGTAGTTGGGGAGCAGGTGAGCACCTGTCTTGTACAAAATCAATCAGCAAACAGTTACTAATCAATCACCTACAATGTTCCAGGCACCATATAAGGTGCTGACAAAGTGAGCAATAGCCAGACAGATTTAAGTTCCAAAAGTAAGACAAGGTTGGAAGGGAATAACTGGTTTAGGAGTACTGCCCTAGTGAATAGCATTGTGACATCTAAATCTAGAGCAATACTAACACTGGTTTTTGAAAAAAATTAGTGAATCAATGGCAGAGGCAAAAAAGAAAGCAGATTTCTTTGTCTTTCCCTCAGACTAAACCAACTCCCCAAACCCCTAAATGGTCTACATCTGTGCTGAGGGCATAACCATTACTTCAGGCACTCTTGTTTGTAATGTAGGAGTCATCCCCAACTCTTTATTCTCCCTTGTTCCCTTCTCCAGGTAAGTCTTGTCATTTCTTCCTTTACAACATTCTTTTTATTTGTTCCCTTTTCTCTACACATAGTACAATAACCCTCATTCAGGACCTTATCACCTGGTCAATTAAAATGACTTCCTAATCAGTTTCTCTGACTCAAATATTTTACTTCTCCAATATTTTCCCATGACAACCAAAGTCATTTTCCTAAAGCACAGGTCTGACCATATCCTTCCCTTACTTGATTATCTCTAGTGGCTTCCAATGACCTCTAGAATTGAATACTGTACCTATCTGTCTATCTATCTTCTATCTATCTATCTATCTATCTATCTATCTATCTATCTATCATCTATCTATCTGTCTGTCTGTCTGTCTATCTATCTATCTATCATCTATCTATCTATCTATCTATCTATCTATCTATCATCTATCTATCTGTCTGTCTATCTATCTATCTATCATCTATCTATCTATCATCTATCTATCTATCTATCTATCTATCTATCTATCTATCTATCTATCTATCTATCTATCTATGTGTCTGTCTATCTATTATTACTCAGAGCTCTTCACAATCGACTCATCTTTTAATCCAATATTCCTTCCCTCATGTATTCTACAGCCAGACAAATTGACCTTCTTGTTGCTACTCACACAGGACATTCCATTTCTCATGATGAACTCTTCTGCAGCACTGTCCCCAGGACTGGAATGTACCAACTTCTCATGTCTGCCTCTCAAAAATCCCTTTGTTCCTGCATTGTTTAGCACAAGCATTACCTTCTTTAAAAAATCTCAATTTCTCAAATGCTACCAATTCTTCCTCCAAATATCTTATATTTATTGTGGATATAGTTATATGTATGCATGATATTTCTCTCAGTAGGATGTAAATTTTCTGAAGGTGGGGGCTATTTAATTTTGTAATTTTATATGCAGTATTTAGCACAGTGCCTGGTACACAATAGGAATAAATAAATGACTACTAATTGATTCAGCCACACTTTCTTGATTTGTAAAATAAATGGAATAGCATTAGATGCTTTCTAAATTTCCTTCCAATTCTAGATCTAGACTTCTGAAACATTAGCTACATTTCTCATAATGATCCTATGTACATAAGAATACATAAACTTTGGGCAATATTTGCAGAATTCTTCAGTTACCTGTTTTGATGATAGAACAATAGTTTTTCCCATGGTTTTTTGGTTGTATATTTATTTCTTCAATTTTTGTTTATTTATTAAAGTTTGTTATCTGATACAAAGTGAGAACCTGGAGAGCAACTTATATATTAGCAATGACATTTCCACAACTTTGAAAGACTCAAGAACTCTGAATCTGAATGCTGCATGAACCAATCACAGTCATATGGGACTGATGATGAATCATGCTACCCACCTTCTGATAATAAAGTCTGCTAAAATTTATTAAAACAGAAATATGATGGACTCAGGATGCACAATGAAACATGCAATTTTGGATGTGCCAATATGGGAATTTATTTTACTTGATTTTGCATATTTATTACCAGTTTTAAAAATGTTTTAATCTTTTCCCCACATTCTTATGAGTTCCTCCTTTCAGATTTTTGATAGCTGATCCCTAAATGCATTCAAAATTGTACTGACTTAAATACTTATCTCTCTGTATGTATGTATTCAAATCCAATGTCTCTTTCAGATTTCATCTTAAATGCCATCACCATCCTCACATGAGTGGTCTGGGTGTGTAAATGGTGGTAAATGCTAGCAGATTTGTTTAATTTCTCATCTACTTGTAATCTTCTATTTATTTTCACCTACAAAAGGCTCTCAAAATGGTCTGTTTCAACTAAATCCCATGCCTAGTGTTCAAGAGGATTGTTTTCTTCATATGTATTATATATGTATGCAATTTTTTGAGAAGATATTGGTAATAATTTTCCATCCTCCTTCAACATAGTGCTTCATGAATACACTTTTACTTTAAACTGTCATTGCCTTTGAGAATCATATCTCCTAGTCAAAATTTTTAAAAAAGGTAGATGACTGAGGGTTTTTTTTTGTTCTCTTTTATCCTCATCAGGTTAGCTAATTATTCTACCTTGGTTAAGTTTATCTAATAAATGCCGATAGAATCAATGTATTTTATCTATTTGTCATTTTCTTTCAGTCCATATTTTGTGAAGCAACATAGTATACTGGATTTGGAGTAAAAAAAAACAAACAAAACCATGCTTTTTCTGGTTGTGACCCGTACTGTATCACCGTGCCCAAGTTACTTAACATTTCCTGTTTCCTTACATGTAAAATTGGGATACTTATCCCTCCTTCTTAGGGCTGTTGTAAAGAAAAAACATTCAGTAAACCATAAAGTACTATACTCTCTCCTGACTCTCAGGCTCTTACAATCTGCTATTTAACCCCATCATTCCACTAAAACTGTCATGTCCAATGTTACCAATGATCTCTTCATTGCCAAATCAAATAGCTTTTAATCAATGCTCATTCTCCTCAACCTCTCTTTGCCCTTTGGCACCATTGATCACTTTTTCCTTCTTGATATTTTCTTATCTCTAAGTTTATGGGATACTACTCTCTGTCTCCTTTGCTAGATCCCTGTTCAGATTATACCTTCCAACCATCCTTGTCAGTAACAGTTCTGTCCTAGATTCTTTTTTTCCCCACCATATTACTTCAATTGATATCCTCATCAGCTCCCATGAATTTTATTCTCAGATCTACATATCCTTCCCTAACATCTCTGCTGACCTTCACCAAGCATCTCCAAGTCTTTTGCAGACAACTCACACTGTATTTACACTGTATTTTCAGTGGACATCTTAAATTCAAAATGTCCAAAATAAAAACCAATTATTTTTCCTCCTAAACTTTCCCCCACTCCCATATTACCTACTAACATAGAGGACAAAGCAATCCTCCCTGTCCTTCAGACTTATACTCTAGGAGTCATTCTGGATTGCTCACCATCTCTCAATCACACCGCCCCCCTGCCCCCCATATCTAAGCTGTTGCAAATGTCTGTTGCTTTCACCTTTGCAACATCTCTTGAAAATTACCCTTTCCTTCTTCTGACACTGCTACCACTGTAGTGCTTGCCCTCATTACCTCATAACTAGATTGTTTAAAGGGCCTGCTGGTGGATCCGACTCCTTCAATTCACTTCCAACTCCAATCTATCTTCCATTCAGCCACTAGCATGATTTTCCTAAAGCACAGTGCTGACCATGCTATTTTCCCCTTACTACCTAAGCAGTAAATGCTAGTGGTTCCTGTCCCCTCTAGGACCAGACACAAAATCCACTGTTTGGTATTCAAAGTGCTTTCTACCTGTGCAGTCATTTTCTTTTTAATATCACACTCCCCTCCTTGCACTCTTCAAACTAATGTCATTGGCCTCCTTGCAGTCCCGAGCACAAGACACATAACCTCTTGGAAATGAGCATTTTCTCTGGATGTCTCTTATCCTTGGAAAGCTCTCTCTGCTTATCTCTGCCTACTCACTTATCTGACTTCCTTTAAATCCCAACTAAAATCCATTCTTCTATGGGAGACCTTTCTCAATATTTCAATTCTATTTCCTTCCTTCTGGTAACTCTTTCTTTTTTATTTTATATACCTTGTTTGTACATAATTATTTGCTTGTTGTTTCCCTCATTGGAATGTGAGCTCTTGAAAGGTAGGGACTGCATGTTTTTCTAGGCTCAGCACTCAGCACAGTTCCTGGCATGTAGTGGGCATTCAATAAATATTGATTGATTGACTGACTGACTGACTGACAATTTTGAATTGTTATACTTGAGAAAGGGCAGGTCAAAGCTGCTGTGATTAGATGAAGAGCTTTTTGCTTTCTTTAACCTTTGTTAAAATCTGTTACCTAGACTAACCCCTGATCAAACAACCACTTTTCTGTATGCACAAAAAAACGAATTCTGCCTTCATTCTCACATAGTTAATGAGATTATTTTTCTTCTTTCTATTCAGATACAAATTTCCTATTCTTGTGATGTTGCTCAATGTGCCTAGGGGAAGCTAGGTGGCTCTGGGGATAAGACACCAGGCCTGGAGTCAGGAAGACCTGAGTTCAAATGTGACTTCAGTTCCTAACTATCAGGGTGGCTCTATCCAAGTCACTTAACCTTTGTTTCTGTTTGTCAACTTTAAAACTAGGATAATAACACCTCCCTCTTGGGGTTTTGTGAGCATCAGATGAGGAAATACTTGCAAATCCCTTAGCACAGTGCCTGAAACATAATATATCACTGTTGTTTCCTGCTCCCTTACATCTAACACCTTCCTACTCTGTTCTTGCAGAAGTATTTCTGATTTATAGCTATGTGTCTTCTGAGTAATTTTCACACCTTTGGCCTCTTGCATTTCTTAATCCTGAAACATATTTTATAATGTAGTTTTAACTACCATTCCAATACTGACCTTCTAACTGAAGTCATTGTATTTTAAGATTATCTCTGCAATGTCTCACAATAGAATGCCCAACCTTTAGATGATCCTTCTCCCTTAGAGAAATCCAGTGATATCTTTAGAGGCTGTTGACAGCTACCTTTATCATTTTTGTTTGCGAACTGAAATGCAAAGCTCCTCTTTCTTAAGTTTAGATGTTGCTGTATCTTTTCTTTCCCTCTGCTGAAGGAGTCCAAGATGCTGTTAACTATAATATCTGCCCACAGAACTCCTGTTGCTATCATTGCCCAAACCACACTGTTTTGCTTTTGTAGGAAGGGGTAGTGATGTTCCTTGATGGCTAGTCAATGAGAGTGATTTTCTTTTTCCTTTTATTCAATGAAAAGACCACCTGGAGTGGTTTAGGCATAATATTTGGGTGTCTGGCTCTTCTTGGAAGTCTTTATCAATTTGTGGAAGTTTAAGTACTTATGAGTTTCTTCTTTGTCAACAAAGGGGTTGCTGTTCTTCCCTCCTCCCATACTTGTCCAGTAATTTCTAGATTTATAAGGAATAGTTCCTGAAAGCTTATCTCTAGATAAACCAGTCATTTACTATGTACAAATAATAAATATGTATTTATTGATTAAGTCCATTTGATTTCTCCAGCCACTCTTTTTTTTTTATATATTTTTAAGCAATCGGGGTTAAGTAACTTGCTCAAGGTTACACGGCCAGTTATTTCTGGGTGTGGTGCTGAGTGTCTGAGCCCGGGATTCGATCTCCAGGTCATCCCAACACTGGAGCCGGTACTCTTACTCGCTGAGTCACCTGGCCGCCCCTAAGCAATTGGGGTTAAGTAACTTGCTCAAGGTTACACGGCCAGGTGGTTTCTGGGTGGGTGCTAAGTGTCTGAGCCCAGGATTCGATCTCAAGGTCTTCTCAACACTGGAGCCGGTGCTCTTACTTGCTGTGCTACCTGGCCGCCCCTACTCCAGCCACTCTTAACACTGATAGCTCAGCAGAATGTCGGATTCAGAGGATTTGTTATTGACTTTTGTTTCATCCAGGACCCAACTTTGTGTTCTGGGCCAGGCTTGACTGAGGCTTGTCTAGTGATTTGAGCTTGGGATAGGAACAAAAAAGAAGAGATTCTTTTTGACCATCTAATAATTAAGGCAAAGGACCTGACTTAATAATATGATGGAAAAGTTATTCATCAAGGATATAGCATTTATGCAGTTGGATGAAGCTTTCCTGCCTCCATTTTTTTTTTATTAAAGCAATTGGGGTTAAGTAACTTGCTCAAGGTTACATGGCCAGTTATTTCTGGGTGTGGTGCTAAGTATTTGAGCCCGAATTTGATCCCCAGGTCATCCCGACACTAGAGCCAGTGCTCTTACTCTCTGAGCCACCTGGCTGCCCCTTCCAAATTTTCTTAAAGGATACTACTTATCAGTAGAGTATGCCAAGATTGAGAAGCCTCAGACTCCTCTCATTTTACGATCTCATACTTAGACAATCAAGAAGTTTGCTCATCAGTCTAATCCTTAGTCTTCAAGTCCTTGACTTGAGAGACAATTTAATTGCCTTCAAGGGAAAAATCAAACTAGTTTCCATGAGATTGATGTTGATCCTTCCATGCTATGTGACCTTGGAAAAATTAACCTCTCTAGAGTTTTGCTTCCTCATTAATAAAATGATGAAGTTGAGCTTCTGAGCTCTGTGTTCTCTTCTAGATCAAATAGTGTGTGATCTATAAATCTATAGGGCTTGGTACAGTTATGCACCTCTCATGATGGTCTTTTTGTTCTTTTTTATCTTTTATCTCTGAAAATTCATTAAAACAAAAGATTAGGCATGAGGAAAAGAATGTAGAAACTCATAGTGAGAATGAATTCTGGGGCTAACCAAAGGATTTAAGATTTAATTTCTCCCTAATTGGTGTGGAAAATCAAGAGATACAGTCACTTTTATAGGATCCATACATATAGCTGGTACATAGATATAGCTACCTTATGTCCATTTATGGTAGAGATAGTACATTATCTCTCTTCCTTTGTCCTTTTTCCTTCCCTCCCTTGCTCTCTCGTACAATTTTCTTATACTATGGGTAACAGCTAGCTGGAAAACTTCATAGAAAAAAAGCAGGAAAACTCCTTTCTTTCTTCCTTGTCTTTGGAATGAATAGTCATCCATCCTGGCCAGAAAAAGAAACCATGGGGTCCTGTACCCTTGCCAGAAAAATATTTTACCAGATTCATCATGTCTTAGCTTTATGTAACATTTAGAGAATCTTATCATAATTGCTTATGCTACATAGAAAGATACATTAAAATATAACTTAGGTGATTTTCCCAGAATCATGGGTGCCAGCATAAATTCCATGTGCTTTTCAAAGCAAAATAGTACTCAAAAGGATACAGCATTCTATTAAATTGCATTAAAATTGCTCCCTTTGACATGTTTTCTTGGGGGGGGGGGGGGAGACAGCTACACTACTTATCATTTGTTTTTACAGAAGTGCACATGTTATTATGGAAACAATTGAATACTTATCTAAAGCAACCCTAAGAATCTACCCCCAAAATGTTTTGGATATTAAAGTAAACACGGGATCTCAGAACTGAATTTTTAAGTTAAATAGTCAATTTAGACTATAAAGTCAAAAGCCAATATCATTACTCTTTCATTCAGAAAGGGGAATATGTGATTTTCATTACTAAATTTAATACCTATGTCAATAAATTAATCAGTTTACTTATATGATACATGTTTTAAATAGATAATTTTTATTTAGCCTAAGCTCCCTCTATTGCTATGGTTATTTCAGGTAAATATATGTTAATGCTTGTACGTTAATACATGTACACATATGCATGCAAACACATCTCACATCTATGCATGCAAGTGCACCTCAAAATAGCATTCCAACCTAAACTTATTTGGAGACTCTCTCATGAATCAGACGCTGGTATCTTTCTCATCTTTCTTCAGTAAATCTTCTAGCTATTAAAGATACAATGTTTCCCCAAGGAAGCACATGATATAATGTTAGAACTATCAAGAAAAAGAGCCTACTCTTTTCATGTAATCCCCTTAGAAAGCCTTCCTTCATCTACAAAATATCACCTAGTACGAGAGAACCAGCTCAGTGTACCAAGCAATACATTCCATTTTGCATTGCTCTCCAAAAAAAGACACATCGGCTGCAGAATTTAGGCACAATAATTTACTTTTGAAGCAAAATCATATATCATCTGTATCTTACTTTACTTGTCCAACAGAAAAAAACAGAGAAAATTTCAGGGTGTACAGTAGATGTTTTCTTTTCTTTGGAAATATCAATTAAAAGTTGAGTGAAGCTGAGACAAAAGGATGAGGACATATGCAGCCTCTTTTGAAGCAGGCCTTCCTTTCACATAACCTGGTAGTTGAATGCTTGGTACCCCAGCTGCCTTCCTAATGCCCCTGCTGACAGTTATAATATTGCTTTAAAAAATAACCTGATTTGTCCTTCAGTTGAAGGATATGATGTCCCAGTATGGTTGGTTGGTTACAATGTGTGTTGACTTATTCAGCATATGTGAACTCAGCAAAGGAAAATTTCACCCATACCTTTCCTTTGACTTCAAAATCTATTTTCTACCCCCTTGAAATTTCAGTGAAAAAGTGTTCGTTCCATCTGCTGTCAAGGAAACATCACTGGAGTTACATTTCTAACGTCTGGTGCATGCTTCAGTGACAGGGTCTTGTTGATGGAACAATTCTAACGAGGCTGGAAGGCATGGCCCCTGAACTTCCATGCTCATTTGCCAGTTGACCTCTCAGTGAAGGGTGATGAATTGCTTGTTACTCTCTAGGTTTCTAGAGACAGAGAAAAGACCCACAGCTCTCAAAAGATGACTTCAAGTATAGTTTTGTTTAAAATCATCTCACTGGTGATGAGTTGAAATTGAATTTTACATATTTGTGTCCTGTCTGGTCACGGATTAAGTGGCAAGCAATATAATTCCTCAGATAGTATCAATTTAAGTTGATGTGCACACACATATAAATTATTACCTTTTTATTAACTGACACTGATTAATTACCTTTTAATGAATATTTGCACACAATGGAAATAGCAAGAATAACTATAAATACATATAATGCTCTTTGGTTAACAATACTTTATATCTATTACCTCTATATATAATACCTTTATATCTATTACCTCACAAAACAACTTTGTGAGATACATAATGTAAGCATTATTATCCTTACTTTGCAACTTAGGAAATGGAGCTTCAAGGAGTTTAAGAGATAAATCTAAGGTCACATAAACCATATGTTCCATGATTTTGGAGTAAAATAATATCATCAAAAAGTAATCCAGTAACTGATGCATTATCTTTACCTCTTATGGTAAAAAGAAAAGGTAAAATACTAGTGGATTGCCTGCAGTTTAGTCTTCAAGAGTTGTACTATAATATAAGCTCATGTATGACTTGAAGAAGGGTTTAACAGATATGGCTTTATCAGACCACAGAATAGCATTGGGAATATAAGATTCTAAGACTAACCTATCACCAAATCCAACAATTCAGGCAATAAACACTTTTATGTTGAAATGACTAATTAAGAAGTAGAGAACTGAATCAAACAGTTCAGTGTTCTTTTGGCATATAGACATCAAATGCATATGTCACATATATGACTTTGTATACTCCTTTATCATCTTTTTCTGAGTCCTGTTCCATGAAACATCAGTGTGATATACCAGATATGACCCTGGACCAGGAGTCAGGAAGACATAGGTTCAAATACTACTTCAGATACTTACAAGTTATTTAACCTTAGGTAAGTCACTAATCTCAGTCATATTCAATGTAAGAGGGTTGGACTTGATGTTCTTCAAAGTCTCTTCTAGCTCAAATACTATGGTCCTATGATCTTTTGTAGTTCTATGATTAACAATTCAAAATTTTATGTATTAACTCTGGCCTGGTTAGGATACATAAGCCTGAAGGAGGCTTAGCATCAATATAATAGCATTTTGGAACTGGCATAGGCAGAGAATATTTATTTACACAATAAAAAGACCAGCTCTGGCAAACCAAAAGCAGCCCTGTAAAAAATGAAATCCCTTGGTATGTAAAAATGAAGAATCTAGATATGAAAATTTTGAATCTTGGCCCTGATGTTTAGTATTTATGTGATTTTAAGCAAGTCAATATACCTTTGAAGGCTTCAGTTCCATCATCAATAAAAAGAGAAGTTTTATTTAGCTCTCCAAGGCCCCGTCTAACTTTAAATTTATGATTCCTTGATTCTTAGTCACATTCTACATTTTGCTTTTCTCATCAAATATAGATTCCTTAAACCTTGAATCACTCTTCCATAACCCTTCCAATAATCTCACCTTCACGAATGCAAGCAACTTGATGATACTGATCGAGTCTGGAATTTTAAAGTTTTTAAGTAATATTTTATTGATATGATTTGTTTATTCACATCACTGAAACTTCTCTCATCACCCCAGCCTAAGAGGACAACCACAAAAAAAATTATTTTAAAGAAAAAATAAAAGAATGAACAGAAAAAACATCAGCAGAACCAATTAATACATTAAAATCTCTGAAAATATGAGCAATATACCACATTCATTGACCTTCCACCTTTGCAAAGCTATGGGGAGGCATATCTTCTCATATCTTTTCTTTGAGTTCATGATTATTTTTTGTAATTTTGGAACATTCTTTTTATTGTTTTATAGATGTTCTTCTCTTTTACATTGTTATAGTCACAGAGTATATTGTTTTCTTTGTTCTTTTTACTTTACTCTGCATCAGATCATGCAAATCTTTCCAGGTTTCTCTGTATTCATCAAATTTATTGCTTGTTATAGAACAATAACATTCCATTATGTATATGTACCAAAATTTACTCAGTTTTCCCTAGTAGATGCATAAATCATATACTTTGTTTACAATTTTTTGCTACTACAAAAAGTGCTGCTGTAAATATTTTAGTGTATATGAGGACTTTCTTCTTATCAATTATCTCCTTTGGGTATAAAACTAGTAGTGAAATATCTGAGTTCAAAGGCATGGATATTTTAATTGCTTTATTCATATAATTATAAATTGATATACAAAATGGATTGCAGATTAACAATTTACCTAGCAATACATTAGTGTGCCTGTATTTCCACAATCCCCCCAATATTGATTATTCCATATTTTGTCATCTTTATCAGGTTTCAGGGTTGTTATAATTTATATTTCTTTTATTATTCATGATTTGGAGCATTCTTTCATGTAGCTCTTAATGGTCTCCAGTTCTTCTTTGGGGATATTTTTGTTCATGTCCTTTGACAATTTATGTATTGGATATTAATTTTTTATTATATCTACATATGTGTATCCATAAATATGCATTATATGTGCATCTATATAGTATAAATAGCATATATATGTTTATATATGTAAAGATATAGCTAATAAAGCTTTTTCAAGTGCTTACTATATGCAAGGCACTGTAAATAAAAATTAAAAAATAATTTAGACATTTCTTTCAAGGAGCTCATATTCTAAAGGAGAAGACATATTTGCAAGGTTTAAAATGCAAGTGAGATGGAAAAGTTCCAAGGTCCTTACTTGGCAGTATTAATAATGTCTCTTTTTAAGTTATTTCCATTGACAAAACCATGTCAATTTCTCATGTTAAACAATTTGTCATGGTGAAGGATTTTATTAGCAAGAACTTTCTTTTATGGGTCTTCATATATAATTTTGTCAAAGCCATTAATTATATCAATTAGTATAGTTGTTGATTACCTAAGATTCTCTACGTAAACCATCATTTTATCAAAAATAGGGCTAGTCTCATCTCCCCTTTGTCTATTTTTAAATTTTTAATTTGCTTCTTTGTTTTATTGTTATCACAGCCATTTCCAGAAATATGTCAAATAATATCAGGCAGAGTGGACATCCTTACTTTACTCCTGCATTTATTGGAAAACCTCATTGTATATGAAATGATTTTGTTTTATATACTTTTTTAATATTAAAAAAAGATCCCTCTATGCCTATAGCTTGTGAAGATTTTATCATAATTGGGTATTGTATTTTGTCAAGGGTTTCTTTTCCACATTCACTGAGATAATCATGTGGTTTGGTATGATTGTTCTAAATATAATTATATTAATTATTTCCCTAATTTTTTGAATAATCCTTGCAACTTTGGTCTAAATTGAACTTGAGCATAAGGAATAATTTCCTAGGTAAATAGCTTTTATCTTTTTGATGACATTTAATTTAACATTTTTCTATTGATACTAAATGATAATATTTGTTTAGCTCTTCTGTGCTTTATCCTTCCCTGTTTTCGGTATTAGGATGGTAATTATCTCACAAAGGAAATCTGTTATAGTTATTCCTTTCTCAATTTCTTGCAATACTTTGTCTAGTATTGGTATTGTTTTTCCTTTAAAAGTTTCATATCATTTTTCTGTGAATACACCAGGATTCATTTAATGCTTATTCGCCTTCCAACCCAGCCCCTTTCTCCTAGATCTTAGGTGAGGATTATTCTCATGATTTAAGGGCTTATCTATCATCCATAATGCATAAAACTCTGTCTGCAGTAGACCCCAAGATGAGCACTCAACCCTTCAGATGAAATGAAACCACCACCATGACAAGTTCCTTGAAATGCATCATCCGCTTGACTAGCCTTGAACAAATTTAAAAAAATAATAACAGCAATATCTCCAAGAATATTTTGTATGAGGAGATGAAATGATAATAACAAGCAGGGAGGATATACTAAGCTATTTAACAATGTAACAAAAACTATATCTAAATAACATGCTTTACCTATAGGCTGCTATAACATAACATCTGAAAAAGAGTGAACTGGCATATAGAAACTTAAAAAAAAAACAACTCTGTGTGAAGTCTTACATCTGACCATGAATTTAGCGTGAGCAAAGACAGAAGTAGGGGTAGCTAGATTGCTCAGTGGATAGAGCTCTGAGCCTGGAATTAGGAAGACTTGAGCTCAAATCTGACCTCAGATATTCCCTAATCCTGTGACCCTGGGCAAGTCATTTAACCTTTTTTTGCCTTAATCCAAGGAAGAAGGAAATAACAAATTACTCCATTAACCTTGCCAAGAAAACCCCGTACAGGGCCACAAAGAGTCAGACATTACTGAATGACTGAATGACAAAAGAACAGGAGCAGCAGCTTCAGTCACAAATCAATAATTTGTACATAATATAAAACGACTTGTAGCTGTCCATTGACCTCTTTACATCCTCATAGAGAGACAGCAATCACTGTCATTTTCAAATATAAATTATAGCAATATATCATAGAATGGCTAAAATCCAAGTTCTGGTTATTGCCAACATAAGTTGGCAGAGAAATCAATCTGTATTATTGGCATTCAGTTTAAAGCAGTTCAAAAAGCACATCATAAGGTTTAGAAAGTATCAGTACAAGGAGGGAAGTCTACCTAATGTTAAATTTTGCAACGAACAAACATATTTACAGCATGATTATCACTAATTAGGATCATTAAAGACTGGCAATTATTAACACTTCAGGAATGTGAGTGATTCCTCTTTAAGCCTAGTTAATGAGCAAACCCTCTGTGTTTGTTCTTAACAAGATTTCAATGTGAGTCAGACGTGTCTGACTAATCTAAGATATGTTGGTTAATATTGATGTTAGCCAAAGTAAATATAGAGTCACTTCCTAAGTTATGAACAGTTGCTTAGAATTCACAATTCATTTTATCATAGAAACCATTATATTAATGGTGGTTCAGTTTCAAGTGTAATCCATAAGATGTTAGCTTTTTTTTCACATACATTCTTAATTAAGACATTTCAAGCCTGCCTTGGGATCCTCACCACCATTTTTTTTATCAGCCTCTTACTTAATCCAGTCATTCTGAATATTTACTGCACTAATGAATGAATGTGCCTTGGATGAGTGGAAAGGGAACTATATTTGAAATCAGAGGAACTGGATTCAAATTATAACTCTACTATTTACTATCTGGCTAAATTTGGGCAATACTCAACCTTTCTAAGCCAGTAAAATTAAAGGATTCAACTGTATGCTCTTTCAGCTTGAAAACTATGATCCTAGGGACATATAAACCAATATTTGTAGATGAATACTCATTTGAAGTTCCAAATCTAAAGTTTAGAATTTTCCTGGATTATTTTTGCATTTTTTTTCCAGTGCAGTGACTAGTAAAACATATTTTTTAGAGAAACTTCTGTGGGTATTTCAAAGGTAGGGAATTCATCTGTTGTGCTTGGTGGAAGGAAAGACACCCAGACAGAAATAATTGTTATAAGCACTGAAGGAGGAAAAGTATGAATGCAAATACACTGGAGAGAAGGAAGGGAAACAATTATAAATCTACAGATCCAAAAACTTGGCCTCATTAATCTTCTATTCCCGTTTTCACTCACTGACAACCAGCACAAGTGAATGTAATTTATTAGAGCTAAGTTCCTATCTGATCTAATGCCTTCATTTTTGTCTCGATGATGAAAACTACATCTGATCTCAAGTCATGCCCTTCTCTGTCATTGTTGCCCTCTTTGGGACATTCTCAAGCCTATCAATATTCTTCACACACCTTGATATGGAAACTTAAATCTCAGCTATAGTCTGATAAATACAAAATATAACAGGACTATCACCTCCCTTGTTCTGGAGATTACACATTTCTTAATGAAACTTAACTTTGCATTAGTCTTCATGGGTGTCATATCACAGAACTTCAACCAAGCTTCAACATCTCATCAGGATGTGGAGGTGATACTTGGTTTATCAGGGCAAGTCAGTAAAATCCAAGTATGTCATGTTCTACTATGATTATAAAGTTTTGAATAAGGTTGAGGGAAAGCTAAATACAGTAAAAACATCAATGAGTGAGGGCAAGATGACTGGGCAGCAAAATTCTCCCAACATTCTCCTCTTTACAACTTTAAAATAATGCCTCAAAGAGAGTTCTGGAGCAACAGAGCCAAATAAAGGTCAGGGTGAAACATTTTTCTAGCCTAAAACAATTTAGGAGGTTTCCAGGAGAGTCTGTGACACCTAGCAGGGCCAGTCCAGAGTGCATAATAAAGCAGCAACAGGAGTGGGCCTTGGTAGTAACTGCAACAGGAACAAGCAGCTTCAGGAGACCTCAGTCTAGATCAGATAAGGGGACAGACAACTAGACAGAAAGAGATTACAGGGGACCTTTTTTTGGCACTGGGTGAATGTCCTTTTGTTTAGCAACTATAATACCCATATTCAGTTTCAAGTCAAAGTTTCGAGGTGAAGAGGAGTAGCTCTGGTTGGTCACCAGGAAGCAAGGACCAACCTCAAGGGCAGAGAGAAGCACTAACCCTTGTGGCTATAGGAGGGCAGGAAATTTGGTTCCAGTCACAGGGCTGAAAGGAACACTAGCAGCAAGGGACCTTCTTGGGTAACTGATTAAAAAGCAGAATTGACCAAATGGAAAAAAAAAAAAAGAATAGAAGCACGCCGAAAAAAATTCTACTCCTAAAGAATGACTGGATCAAAGAACAATTCATCAGAACAATCTATAATCTCCCTAAAGAAAATGACAACACTTACCCAACATGCTAAAACTTGTGGGATGCAATCAAAACAGCACTAAAAACTTACATGAATAAAATAGAGAAAGAGGAGATCAATGAATGGGCATGTAACTAAAAAAAGAAAAATAATAGACAAAAATCTCAAATTAAAAAGCAAATTAGAAATTCTGAAAATCAGAGGAGAGTTTAGTAAAATTGAAAGTAAAAAAAAACAAACTATTGATCTAATAAATAAAAGAGTGGATTTTATGGGGAAATACAATAAAATAGATAAACTTTTGGTTAATTTGATTAAAAAAATGAAAACCAAATTACCAGAATCAAAAAAGGAAAGGGTAAATTCACCATAAATGGAAGAGGAAATGAATGCAATTATTAGTGAAATGGATGAATAGGAGAAAAAAAATATAAATTGCTTAGACTAATGAAAGAGGAAATAGAATACTTAAATAAATTCATGTTAGGAAAAGAAATTGAATGCCTCACTAAAAACAACAGGACCTGATGGATTTAAAAGTGAATTCTACCAAACATTTAAAGAACAATTAATTCAATAACTCATAAACTATTTGGAGAAATAGGCAAAGAAAAAATCTTACCAACTTCTGGGAGCCAAGATGGTAGAGTATGCAATAGACTGCAGTTTCTCTCCCATTCTCATCCCCCAACACCCACAAAACAGTGTGCCAGAACAGACCATGGAAAAGTGGAGCCAGCAGAAAGACAGGGTAAAGTAGTCTTTTGATCCAGGAGACTTAGAAGATCAGCAAAGAAGGTCCTTATCACTTGGAAAAAAAGGGGAGCTAAATCCAGGAAAGGAGGCATCGCAGTAAACCTGCAGCAGGTTCCACTTCAGCAAACCAGTGGGAGATCCTGAGTCCCAGAGTGGTAGAGCAGGCCAGTGCTAACACCAGCCCCCAGCCCCCCACAGGCCTAAGCATAGCCACAGTAACTGGCAAACTCCAGGTTAAAGACCAAACACATATACTTCACAGCACCGGACAGGCAGGCATCCTTTAGTAACTGAAAATCCCATGCTTCAGTGGAGCCCCAGGTGGACAGACATCCTACAGAAGTGAGCCTTCACAAGCCTCAGCTCAGCCCCAGGGGGACAGGTGTCTTCCAGTAGCTGAACCTTACCATTCTTCAGCTCATCTCAGGGGAAACAAAGAAAAACCCCACCTGGGCTCAGCACATGCCAGACACCACTTCTAAGACCCTAGTTCAGCACCAGGTAACCTGGCAGACCCTTACAGCCTCCAGTGGCCAGGACCTGAGGCCTATGGCACAAAGCCAGTTACCTGGCCCCATGAAGACATCAGAAGGAATTTGAGACAGTCACCCCTGTGCTTTAATAGGAGAGCTCAAATTTAAAAGACAGGAAATAGTAAAATATCATGAGCAAGAAGCAAAAATGGACACTGACCACAGGCTCTTTCTGTGGGGACAGAGAAGATCAAAACACAAACTCAGCAGAGGAGAGCAGTGTAAATATATCCACATCCAAAACTTCAAAGGAGAGTATGAACTGATCTTTAGCCCCAAAAGCCTTCTTGGAAGAGCTCAAGAAAGATTTTAAAAGTAAAATAAGAGAGGTAGAAGAAAAATTGGGAAAAGAAATGAGAGATATGCAAGAGAGAGTAAACAGTTTAGAAAAAGAAAGACAAAGATTGACTGTAGAAAACAATTCCTTAAAAAATATAATTTGTGGGGGCAGAGTCAAGATGGTGGCCTAGAAACAGGACTTCAACACAGCTCTGGATTTCACCTCCTCCAATTCATGTGAAAGGTGACTCTGAACAAACTTTGGAGCTACAGAACGCACAAAATGACACAGAGAAGCTAACTTCTCGCTGAGGACAGCCAAGCAGGCTGGGACTAAGCGGCCAGTGCAGGGCTCTGGGAGCTAAGCCCAGCCCCATACAAGCCAGAGGTTTTAGCCTCAGGGAGGACTGACCAGTCACTGGCTGGAGGGACTTCAGATCACCAGCAGCTGTGGCAGTTTTCAGAATTACCAACACATAGATGCTAAGGACAAAGTGAGAGGTCAATGCAGTATGGACTTTGGGATCCCATAGTTCAGGAGTGTGGTCTGGCGTTTATCCCCTGGAGTGCAAAGCCACTGAAGTGCCATGGCCTTGCAGCCACCTCCACATGGCAGCTACCGCTCCTGACTTGCAGATTGTAGGGGACCAAGCAACCAATCTGAGGGGTAATTGCTCTTGCTTAACCTGCTTGGATATGGATTGTGGTCTAGGGTGGATGTCCTGGAGTGTGTGACCAGCTTGCCAGAGTGCATGGAGGCTTCAGAGAGGGCACCCAACTAACAGCTTTTGCAGCTGAGAAAACCCCAGTGAATTGGAACAAAGCTCTGCTGCAGCAAGCATTCCAGGATCCCCAGGGTAGGTGCCAACACAGATTCTTAGATATACTTTTCTAAAGGAAAGAAACTCAAAATGGGTTAACAGTCTTGCTTTAATCAATCAAACATATCATTTACCTAGTTTAGGGGGAAAAGTCAGCACCCCAAACTTCAGAGTATACAGACAGAAATATTTCAAGCAGACAGGCCTCCAACTGTCCAACTGTTACATCCATACCAAATCACAATTACCAGAGAGGGAAGCATCAACATCTGGGTTTTTCAAAGCCAAGGGGCTCTCAACGGCTGCCCAGAGTCTCATCTGGTCAAATCACACAACACTTCTCAAAGTGAGTGCCAAAATAAAGTCTCACATCAGGGAGATATATAGCCTTCTCCTGGGTCAGAGAATGTAACAACTCTCTTGACCCATTGCCCAATCACAAAGCACCAAGGTTTGGGCATTCTTGAAAAACAAGCCTCCTACCACAGGCTCCAGGTGTACTTAAACTAGGGGCAGGGAAGATCTTAAAAATTTACATTCCTATAACAAGCCCCCCTGTCTGGAAGCAGAGTCCTACTGTGACAAAGTTCAAAGGTCAAGTAACTGAGTGGCAACATGATTAGACAAAGGAAGCAGAGCAATCCAACTTTACATGCCTATTTTGGGGACAAAAAGTATCAAAGCATGGAACAGGAGGAAGACAACAAAGTCAGAACTCCTGCACCAAAAGCTTCCAAGAAAAATATGAGCTGGTTACAGGCCATAGAGGATATTAAGAAGGATTTTGAAAACCAAATAAGAGAAGTGGAGGAAAAATTGGGAAGCGAAATGAAAATAATGCAAGAAAATTATGAAATGAGAGTCAACAACCTGACTGAAGAAAATAACACATTAAAAATAGAATAATTCAAATGGCAAAAGAGGCTCAAAAAGGCAATGCAGAAAAGAATGCCTTAAAAAGCTGAATTTGCCAGATGGAAAAAGAATCTCAAAAGCTCACTGAAAAGAATAATTCCTTCAAAATTAGATTGGAGCAAATGGAAGCTAGTGACTTTATGAGATATCAATATACTATTAAGCAGATCCAAATGAATGAAAGAAAAATAGAAGGCAATTTGAAATATCTCATTGGAAAAGCCACTGACATGGAAAATAGTTCCAGTAGAGACAATTTAAAAATTCTTGGACTACCTGACAGCCATGATCAAAAAGAGAACCTAGAAATCATCCTTCAAGAGATTCTAAAGGAAAATTGCCCCAAAGTTTTAAAAGAGGAAGACAAAATAGATGTTGAAAGAATCCACTGATTACTTCCTGAAAAATATCGCCAAAAAGAAATTGCTAGGAATATTATAGCAAGGTTCCGGAATTCCCAAATCAAGGAGAAAATATTACAAACAGTCAGGGAAAAGCTATTTGAATATTGTGGAAACACTTTCAGGATAACACAGGATCTGGCAGCTTCTAAACCGAGGGATAGAAGGACATGGAATATGATATTCCAGAGGTCAAAGGAGCTGGAATTAAAACCAAGAATCACCTACCCATCAAAACTGAGTATCATGTTTCAGGGGAAAATATGGTCATTCAATGGAATAGAAGGATTTCAAACATTCTTGATGAAAAAAAAATGAGTTGAGTAGAAAATTTGTCATCTGAAACAAGTAGTAAGAGAAACATGAGAAGGTAAACAGGAAAAATAAATTATAAAGAACTTATCAAAGTTGAAATATTTACATTCCTACATGAAAAAAAATGATAATTGTGACTTATGAAACTTTTCTCAGTATGAGAATAGGTGAAGGGAATAGAAATGTATGTATGTATATACATATATGTGTGTAAATTAATACATATATATGTCTACATAGGAGGGCATATGGGAATATGAATACATATGTGAATGTGTGTATATATGTGTACAGGTATACATAGATAGACATACACAGGACCAATTTAATAGGAAGGGATGATCCTTAAAAGGTGGAATTAAAAGGTGAGAGAGGAATAAAATGAGAGGAGATGGGGAGAGACAGAATGGTGTAAACTCTTTCATATAGATGAGGCAATGGAAAATGATTACAATATAGGGGAAGTAAAGGAAGGCAAAAGGGAATGGGTCAACCTTATTCTCATTGAATTTGACTTAGCGAGAGAATGACATACATAAATAGGATATCTCACCCTACAGGAGAGTAGGGGGAAAGGGAATGAGAGAGGGGATGATGGAAGGGCAGGAAGGCTGGGGGGAAGGGAAGTTGGAAGTATCCACTTTTGAAAAGGCACAGTATCAAAGTAGAGAAGAGAACAAATGGGAGGTGGCACAGGAGGGAGGGAAATATAGTCAGTCTTTTACAATATATCTAATATGGAAATGTTTGGCTTAGCTACATATGTACAACCTGTATTGAATTGCCTATCTTCCATATAAGGGTGGCTGACAAGGGAGGAAGGGAATGAATGTGGAATTCAAAATTTTAAAATCAAATGTTTAAAAAAGGTACATACATACATATATATATATGCTATTATTAATATTATTTTACATGTACCTGGGAAATAAGATATACAGGCACTGGGGCATAGAGATCCACTGTGCCTTACTGAAAAGTTGGAGGGGATATGGGGAAAGATATGGGAGAGAGCAGATTGGAAGAGGGTATATGCAGTTGGATTGCTATTTTGGGGTGATGGGGGGAAATGGGGAGAAAATTTGTTACTCAAAATCTTGTGGAAATGAATGATGTAAACTAGGAGTTTATAAAGCATTTGTTAAAGAAAAAAATATATAAAAAGAGAGAGAAAAGTACAATTTGCCAAATTGGAAAAAAAATACTAAAGAAAACAAATCCTTGAAAAGTAGAAATGGCTAAATGGAAAAGGATGCACAAAAGCTCACTGAAGAAAACAATTCATTAAAAGTTAGAATTGGGCAAGTTGAACTTAATGGCTCTATGAGATGCCAAGAATCCATCAAATAAAATCAAAATAATGGGGAAAAAACACAAGAAAATTTAAAATATTCATTGGAAAAACAACATGGAAAATAGTTTCAGGAGAGATATTTTTGGAATTATTGTTGTTCCTGAAATCCATGATCAAAAAAGAGCCTGGACAACATTATTTTTGATATAATTCATATTATTCCAATTATCAAGGAAAATTGCCCTGAGATCCTAAATTAGAGAATATAATAGTCATCGAAAGAATTTACCAATCATCTCCTGAAAGAGACCCCAAAATGAAAATTCCAAAGAATATTGTAGGCTAATTCGAGATTTATCACATTAAGGAAAAACATACATCAATAACCCAGAAAGAAACAATTTAAATATGGTGGATCCACACTCAGGATTACACAGGCATTAGCAGCTTCTACATTAAAGGATGACAGGATATAGAATATGATATTCTGAAAGGCAAAGGCACTAGGATTACAAACAACAATATCTATCCAGGGAGACTGAGTATAATCCTCCAAAGAAATATATAGATATTCAATGATGTAGAAGATTTTTAGTCATTCCAGATTTGAAAAACAAAAGAAAACAGAACTTAACAGAAAATTAAATCTTCAAATACAAGACTAAGAGATATACAGTAATATAAACAAGAAAGAAAAATTATATATTATTTAACAAGATGATACTGTTTACTTCCCTACATGGAAGTTATAACTCTTGAGAACTGCCTCTTTATTATGGCATTTAAAAAGGGTATTCATGGACAGATGGCATGGGAATAAGTTAAATTTTATGTGATGATAAAATAATTAATTAAAAGTTAAAAAAAGCATTGTACTGGGAGAAGAGGAAAGGAGGGGCTAGAATAAGGCAAATTGCACCATAGAAAAAGGTTCAAGGACCTATTACAGTAGAGGGGAATAAGGGAGAGGCATAAAACATTGTTTGAACCTTGCTCTCATTGGATTTGGCTTGAAGGAATAACATACTCATTCAGTTGGCTATACAGACCTCTTACACTTTATAGGGAAGTAGGAAGAGAAATGGGAAAAAAAGGTAAGAGATGAAAATAAGGCAGGGAAGAAGGAAATGAAGAAATGGTAGGGGAATGAAAAGGGGTGGGTGATAAAATGGAGAAGAGTTAAAGGAAGGTGGTGAACAGAAACAAAAAAAATTGGTGAGGATGGGAAAAGTAAAAAGAGAGAAAAAAGTACAAGTGGCAGAAAATAGGATGGAAAGACAGAGTAAGTAATCATAACTGTAAATGTGAATGGGATGAACTCTCCCACAAAATGGAAGTAGATAACAGAATGGATTAAAAATTAAAATGCTACAATATTTTATTTACAAGAAACACATTTGAAGCAGAGAGATATGCAGAGTAAATGTAAAAGGCTGTAGCAGAATATATCATGCTTCAGCTAAAGTAAAAAAAAAAAAAAGCAGGGGAAGCAATCCTGATCTCAGACAAAGCAATATCAAAAATACATCTAATTAAAAGACAAGGAAGAAAACAACATACTGCTACAAATGTACCATAGACAATAAAATAAAAATCAATAATAAACATATGTGTGACAAATAGTATTGCATCCAAATTGTTAGAGGAGAAGTAAAGTGATTTGCAGGAAGAAATTTACAGAAAACATTATACTAGTAGGGAACCTCCACATCCACCTCTCAGAACTAGATAAATCTAATAACAAAATGAACAAAATAAAAGCTATATATGGTAGACCTCTGGAGAAAATTGAATGTGAATATACATTTTTCTCAGTTTTACATGCCACTACACAAAAACAGACCATATACTAAGGCATAAAAACCTTACAACACAATGCAGAAAGTCAGAAATATTAAATGCATCTTTTTCAGATCATGATGTAATAAAAATTACACATAACAAAAGTCCATGGAAAGATAGATAAAAAATTCATTGGAAACTATATATGCTGTCATATATATACCAAAACTCATGGCATACAGCCACAGCAGTTCTTAGGAGAAATTATATGTCTCTAAATGCATACATGAATTAAATAGAAAAATGAGAGATCTATGAATTGGGCTGGCAATTAAAAAAAAACAACTAGAAAAAAGAACAAATTAAAACTACCCAATTAAATACCAAATTAGAAATGTTTAAAATCAAAGAAGAGATAAAATTGAAGCCCCCGAAATAGTAAATAGAACTAAGAACTGGTTTTATTTTAAAAAGCAACAAAATAGATAAATTTTCATTAATTTTATTAAAAAGGAAAAAAATACCAGTATCAAAAATGAAAAAAGTAAATTAACCACCAATGAAAAGGAAATTTAAAAAATAGTTAGGAGCTAATTTCCCCAATTGTATGCCAATAAATCTGACAATCTAAGTGAAATGGATAAATATTTTCAAAAATATAAATTGCCCAGATTAATAGAAAAGGAAATAAAATATTTAAATATTCCAATTTCATAAGAAGAAATTGACCAAGACATCAATAAACTCCCTAAGAAAAAAAATCTCCAGGGCCAGATGGATTTACAAGTGAATTCTGCTAAACTTTTAAAGAACAGTTAATTCCAACACTACCTAAACTATTTGTAAAAATTAAAAAAGAGATACATATGCAAAGAAGTAGTCTTACCAAAGACTTTTAATGATACAAATGAGGTGCTGATACCTAAACCAGGAAGAGCCAAAACAAAGAAAGAAAATGATAGACCAAGTTTCCTAATGAATATAGGCACAAAAATTTTTAATAAAATATGAGTCACGACGTTCCCACAACTCATGAGTATAATACATTGTGATGAGTTTGGATTTATACTAAGAATGCAGAGCTGTTCAATATCAGGATAACTCTCAGCATAATAGACCATATCAATAACAAAACTAACAGAAATCCTATGATTATCTCCATAGATGCAGAAAAAAAAAAACCTTTTGACAAATTATACTGCCCATTCCTGTTAAAAACACTAGAGAGCATAGGAAAAAAAAAAACATGAATCTTCCTTAAAATGAAAAGTAGCAGCTATCTAACACAATCAGAAAGCATTACATGTAATAGGGATAAACTAAAAGCATTTCCAATAAGATTAGGGATGAAACAAGGATTTCCATTATCACCACTGTTATTCAATATTGTTCTAGAAATGTTAGCTTTAACTATCGGAGAAGAAAAAGAAATTGAACTCAGATCCAAATACTTAGTATAAGACAATATAATAGGAAGGAAAATTCTACCTAATTTAATTTACTTATTCAGTGCAACACCAACCAAGTGCCTAAAAATTATTTTATAGAATTAGAATCAAAATACCAACAAAATCCATCTGGAAAGCCATCATATGAAAAAATGCTCTAAATTACTACTGATTAGAGAAAGGCAAATCAAAAGAACTCTAATCTACCACCTCAAACCTATTGGATTGGCTAACATTACAGAAAAGGAACATGACAAACTAAGAAATTATGAGAAAATTGGAACACAAATGCACTGTTGGTGGAGTTGTGAACTGATCCAATCATTCTGAAGAGTAATTCATAAGTATGCCAAAAGGGCTATAAAACTGTATACATTATTTCACCCAGAATTACCATGACTAAGTCCGTATCCCAAAGAGATCCAAATAAAAATTTAAAGGATCTATATGTACAAAAATAGCAACTCTTTTTGTGAAGGCAAAGAATTGGAAATTGAGGAGGTATCCACCAATTGAGGAATAGATGATCAAGTTGTGGTATATAAATTGTGATAGAATACCATTATGATATAAAAAATGATGAGTAGAATGCTTTCAGAAAATCCTGTTACATGAACTGCTGCAAAGTGAAGTGAGGAGAACCATGAGAACATTGTACATAGTAACAGCAATATTTTAAAATTATCAACTCTGAATGATTTAGTTATTTTCAGCTATGCAAAGAGCAGAGAGAATTCTGAAAGTATTAGGATGAAAATGTTATACACTTCCTGAAAAAGACCAGGTGGTGTCTGAATGAAGATTAAAGCATATTTTTTAACTCTATGTTTCTTGCTTTTGATTTGGTTTAAGTGTGTGTCTTCTCTTACAACATGACTAATATGGAAATATGTTTTGCATGACTACACTTGTATAATCTATATTCAGTTGCTTGCCTCCTCAAATGAGGGGGGAGGAGGAAGAGAGGAAAGCATGTTTAGAAATAAAAAAATTAAAATAAAGATTAAAAATTGTATAAAAATCTCAGAGAAGATGACAAAGATGAAAGAGAATTTGACTGTATGCTCACAGAGTTCATGGCATGTTAGAACACATAATTATAAATAACTATACTACAACCTAGGGCATGAAAAAAATTAAAAGATATATAAACAAAATAAAATAGAAGTTCAGAGAAGTGATATTTCTTCTGATTGCTATGATCAAGAAAAAGATTTATGAAAGAGGGGACATAAACTTAGCCTTCCAAGATGGCTAGGAATTGGACAGGCAAGGTATGGTGCTGGAAAAGGAAGAAACCTTCTAGGCAGAGCTTAAGTAAAGAACAAACAGAAAAAAATGATGGGATATTTTAGGATGAATGGTGATCTTATCTAGCTTAAATGTATATCATATGGAAATGAAGAGAGGGGTATAAGGTTAAAAGATGGCTCTGTATGTTGGGCCACAATTCCTTCATCTATAAAATGAGGGGTTTTGATTACATGTTCACTTGGGTTCACTTTGGGCTCTAAATTCTATTCAGAGTATAATAATGTGAGTTAGTAAGGGAATAAATTTGTGGGGAATAAAACAAGGGCTCAAGTCATCCAATAGCAATAATGCTTAATTATTCCCAGAAAGCCAGCACATTCCAGAAAATTGGAGTGTTCCAAATTGTAAATAAATGTGAATCACTTCCCTCCCCCGAAAAACAAAACAAAAAAACTACCACTCCTCCATGAAGGTACATACACATAATGATTCTGACAAGACCCCTTACAGAATGAATAATCAATAGAAAGTTTTTGGCTTTTTATAGCTTTAATATTTATCAAAGCAGGAACAAAGCAGAGGGAGGCATTTCTCCCCACCACAGACACCTCTCACCCAAGTCATTATATTTGCCTTGCAGCTGAAAGCCACACTGAGCCTCCTTGACTATCTGGTAGTCTAATAAATGTCTTCTGTAGGTTTCCTTTTCTTATAATGAGACTTTGAAATTTGTCCCACAGTTTACCAGCATTTCCACATATATTTCTTAAACTTATATTACCTTTTTGAGATGTGACCTCTGTTACATTTAAGGCCTACTCCTTCCAATAAGATTAAGCATTCTTAATAGCAAGTTACGCCAGCAGAGGAACCATTCCCTTTTAGCCAGCATTACACAAACAAGTCATTTCTAATTCTCTGAAGTGAAAATGTCGTAAAAGATAGATACATATATATCCTTTCAGCTAAATTGGTGCCATAAAACTGCATTACAAATATGACTAATGCTCCTCTCTAGTGATGTTTGGAGCTATCCAAACACAGTTTACAGACATTTTGGTTTCCTCTACCTTTGTAGCATGAGACATTAAAAGAAATCATTACTATATATTATTGAAGATAAAACTGTTGGGTTATAACATTTTTAATATGGGGGAACCTAGGCCAAATATTGAAGCTAGCACTTGTTTTATTGCTTTTGACGTCTCTTGTTTAAAGGATTTCGAAAATGAAAAATCCCAGGCAAAGGAATTCCACTGAACGTTACAGAAATGTTTCACTATAAAAGAAAATTGTTATAAAATTTATGTTGCTTTATTTAATGAGGAAGGAGGAAATGAAATAATTCTTACAGACATTTTAAAATGTACAATCAGGTGCAATTGAACTATCACCTAGTATTTTTTTTTTGATGACAAGAATATAGATTTTTTTTGAGAAGTGTTTTATTCATGTCTTTTTATTCCAGAGAGGACTTAATGATAGTTATTATAGCCTGGCACATTATACTGATTACACTAAAATAATCCAATAATATGGCATTAAAATGCTATCCAGGAGTTGAAAAAAAAATGGATTGGTTCTCTTACTCTTTCCCAGTGGTGCTGACAGCTCTCAATACATTGTATATGTTAAGAGACATACAAGATGAGAATAATTTACATGATGTTCATTTGTAAATAAGGCTTGCTGCACGATTATCCTGTTGGATATTGTATTGCACTGTCTAATGCCAACAACTAGCATTTATATAGTGCTTTAAAGTTTTGCAAAGCACTTTTCAAATATCATCTCATTTTATTGTCACAATAGCCCAGGAGGCATAAGCTACTCTTTTACACTTTAACAGGAGAGAAAACTGAGGTACAGTGGGACTAAGTGACTTAGTATGTATGTATGTATAAATACATAATATACATGCTATATATATGACTAAGTGACCACATAGTTAATTAGAGCACAAGTCTGTATTTGAATTCAGGAATTCATGCCTCCAAATACAATATTTTACCCAGTCTTCCATATAATTGCCATATTGGAATATAACTTATTAGAAGACCTAAACAGCTAAAACCTACTTTTGGTTTTCATGTAATTTGTATGACTTTAATGACACTGTGAGATATCTTAAGTTTATAATAAACCACTGCTAACAATACCCCCCATAGAAACATGTTAAATTTGAATTCAACATTATCTATAAAATTCTTTCAGCATCTTTCAGAAAAAATATTCTATTTTAAAATCAATAAAAGAATTTTAGAGTTGAGATGGTCAATTATAAGTAAGTAAATAAGCATTTATAAAAAGTTCCTAATATGTGATAACCACTTGAAACACCAGTTTAATAGATAAAGAAACAGAGGCTTAGAAAGATGAAGTGGGCTGCCCAAAGTCAAACAATAATAGAGCCAGGAATATTACTTATTCTTCAGTGCAATCCAACTCATTCCAGTATTCTTTAAATTATATGACACTACCTCTCTATTATATTAAAAACCAGTGTAATGATTGAAGGCATATCCACTGAGAAAAATAACTAGGAAAGTCTTTAATTATGATTCAGGCTAAACTGATTTCTAATCAGATTATTTCTTGATTATTTGCCATTGTTGACCATTAATGAATAAAACACAATTTCCAAAATATATTTAAATTTCACATAGGGAACTATGCTTAATAGACAATTCCATATAGAAACCCTTTTGATTAAGGTAGAAAGCATGGACAGATATTTTAGCATTTAAATTTTAGAGTAAACCCATTGATTGTGGAATGAATAAACACATTTTGGTGCATGGATTTAATAAAAGATTAGAGTGCTATAAAATGATAGCTATGCCATGCTGTGAAATATGGGAAGAATATAAAGAGGTATATATGTGTTTATATATGTATAGATAGTAAACATTTTATACATAGCATGCATGTTATGTATCTATACATACATGTGTATACTTGTATACATACAACAAAATAAATTAAAACCCAATTCTGCAAAATTAACACAATGAAACTTGACTCCCCAAAAGAAATATGGTAAGAAACATACTTTTTGTTGGCATAGTTTGGTGATCCTGTGTAAAAAGACTACTGCATATAAAGTCATATTTTTTTCATATATGTCTAAGTTTTGCTGAATTGTTTTCTTCTTTCTCTTCTTTTTTATTTTATAAATATTTTCCCAATTACATATTAAAACAATTGTAAAATTAATTTATTTAAAAGTGAAAAATTCTCCCCTTCCCTTGTTACCCTACATGTTTTTTTGAGAAGACCAGCAATTTAGTAATGTTATACATATGCAGCCATGGAAAACATATTTCCATATAAGTCATGCTTTAGAAAAAAACAAAACAGATTTCCCCTCCAAAAAAACCAATAAGTAAAAAATAATATCCTTCAATCTGACTTCAGACTCTATCAGTTGTTTCTCTAGGGATGTATACTATTTTTCAATCTAAGTCCTGTAGAATTGCTTTTTTTTTGTATTGCTGAGAATAGTTGTCATTCTCAGTTGACCAATATAAAATATTGCTGTTACTGTGTACACTGTTCTCCTAATTCTGCCCACTGGAATTTTCATTAATTCATGTAAATCTTTCTAGGTTTTTTCTGAAAAATATATTCTACATATAATTTCTTATAGCACATTCATATTTCATCACAATCATATTCTAGAAATTGTTCATCCATTTCTCAATTCATGGGCATCCCCTCATTTTCCCATTCTTTGATACCACAAAAAAGAGCTGCTCTAAATGAGCTCTTCAGTTAGTTTTTGTATTTCCTTTTCCATTTGGCCAATTCAATTTTTGGAAGAGTTATCTCTGTAAGTTAAATTTTTTGTACAATTTTCAAGATTTTGACTTTCATTATTCTTTGCATGACTCTCATTTTTTCCCCCAACTTTTCCTCTACCACTCTTATGTGACTTTTAAAATCTCTTTGAAACTCTTCCCAAAATTCTTTCTGAACATGATGCTAATTCCTATTTTCCTCTTAGGCTTTCCATCTAGTTCTTTTGGCATGTTGTTTTCTTTTAAGTTTCTGTTTTGATCTTCTCTATCACCATATTAACTTTATATAATCAGGTTGTTGCTGTTATTGTTGTTGTCTGTTAACTTTTCTAGCAGGTTTCTTGACTTTTAACTTTATGTTAGAATTGGACTCTGCTCCATGGAAGAAGGGGGCACTGTCTTAAACTTCAGATTTATGTGGTGATGTTTTCTTCACTAGTTCTTGTGGTTTTTAAGTTTTCAATTCTTCCAAGGAGCTTATCTTAGGAGAAATGTGAAGACTGCTCTTCTAGTCTGTGAGTGACCACAAACATTCTTTCAGTCCCTGGAACTGTGACAAAGTTTCCTGCTTCCCTCTAGCTGTGAGGCTCAGTTACTAATTGTGATAGTAATGGCAATTAAAGATTCCCCTGTATTGGCTTGGTTTTCAAATTGATTGTGTTAAAACCCAGAGTTTGTTAATCCCACCTGTGGGATGGGCTTGTTGATGTGAAAAGAAAGTCCTGAACTGGGAGGAGCTGGTGATGTAGATTTGGAGAGACACTAGAGAGAGGCGGAAGATTTTTTTGGAAGCAGCACCTCGTGGAGAGAGAGAGACTAAGAGAATTGCTGGTGGCCGCTTTGAATTGCCCTGGACTTTTGAGACCTGCCCCCTGAGCTGCCAAGGACTGAGGAGACATGGCTGCTTTGCTGGTACTTTGTCTGTCTGTTTTGATGTTGTTTTGCCAGATTTGCCACATTGGTGAAAGACAGTCCTTTTGTTGAAGAAGTCCTGGAACCTGGCTGTTCGCTAGGAAGCCCTGAGACTGTCCTGCAGACAGAGAGTGAATACTGTCCACTGGTGAGGGACAGTGCTGTTGTTGCAGGGGTCTGGAGACTGTCCTGCAGACAGAATGAATACTGTCCACTGGGGAAAGACAGTGCTGTTGTTGCAGGGGTCTGGGAGCCTTTCTGTTGGTTCAGAAGCCCTGAAGAAGGATTTTCTTGTTGTATGTTTACAGAAATCCTGGGAGAGGGCTTTGCTAATGTGTTCAGGGGTTCTAGGACTGTTCTACAGACAGAGGATGAATTCATGAAGGGACTGGCAATGTATCTTATGGCCTTGCTAAGCCTTGTCTCCCCAGGAACTAAGATTGCTGAGAACTTGCCTCCTGTCAAGATGAAGAAAAGACCTCCATTTGGGTATTAAGTGCTGTGTTTAAACTTGATGTAACTCTGGGGCAGATTCAATTGTGATCCAGGGGTGGGGAACTTTTGACCTTATGTTTGGAAACTAATCTCCATTTGAGAAGAGGGGCTTTGTGGTGGACTTAATTAAGGTATAGCCTAGGGGTGGAGAAGTATTTAGAACAGGGACTTTGTAATTGATTGAATGATTGGAAGGTCCTGGGGTGGGGTAGTACTTGGAGATTATTTAATCACACTTAGTAAATGCTGTATTTTGAAAGATGTCATGTTTTGATCTTCTCTGTTCTTGGTTTGTCACTGAATAAAATAGAGAGCACCTATGCTGGTATTCTGAACCTTGGGAAGTTGCCTTTCCTTGGCATTACATTACACTAATATGCCTCATTGTCCTGGAATTGAACCCCAGAATTTTGTAAGGGCAACTTAACAGAGTCCTGTACCCAGTGCCAGCAAAATGTCCACTGGAATCTCGTTCTGAATCACCTTATCTTCTGTGAATACAGAATCCTGGAAATAGCCTTAATAAGTTCAGTTGCCTACAAGACCTTGATGTAGACTCCTGCTGGATTGCCAGGATGCTGTAGTGGACTATGCCCCACTCTCACCCCAGTGAGACAGACCTATCCTGTCACCCTTCTTAGTTGTCTTGAGTTGGGAAAATTGTTTCATCTTATTCTTTTATTGGTTTTGCTGCTCCAGAATTCATTTTGAAATATAATTTAAAATTGTTTGGAAGAGAATTTTGGAAAGGTCAGGTGAGTACTTTCCTGTACTGTTATGTCTTGGCTCTGCCTTCTTTCTTTTCTTAAAAAAAATTCTTTATTATAAGAAATATCTGGCTTTGAAAGAATGAGGGGCAGAATAGAGAAGCAAATATAGGTGATTTAACTAGAGAAGCTGTCAATGAGAATATTTAAAACAGTGAAACTTTAGAATTAAAGTATAAATGTAATTTAAAATGCATTATTTTTACTAATTTCTATGGAAAGTTATCATTCTATTTTAATCCATAGCATACACATGTAGCATATTTTCCATAATATACACAGGCAGTATATAGATTGGAATCCAGCGTTAAACTTTATTTTGGGGGGACAATTGGGGTTAAGTGACTTGCCCAAGGTTACATGGCTAGTTTTTGTGTTAAGTGTCTGAAGTCAGATTTGAACTCAGGTCCTCCTGACTGCAGGGCTGGTGCTCTAATCACTGCGCCATGTAGTCACCCCTGTTTCTAATCATTTTTATTAAATAAAAAATCCCTGATGACATATTTCTTCCTTGGTTCCTGTCCATGAAGTAGTCAATCTAATGAAGACATTCCCATTTTCCATTTTTGATTTGTGTAGTAATTAGACTTGAATTCAATGTAGGGTAATAAAACTGGCTAGTTCTCCTAAAGCAGTCAGTGTGTTAAGATCGGGAAATAAAGTGCTAGAGTGTTAAAACCTGCTGAGGGGTTCAAAAATTCGGTGAGTTACAGGATTAAAATAAATATTTTCTTTTTAAATTTTATGTTTATTTTTAGTTTACAACATTCATTTCCACAAGATTTTGAATTACAAATTTTCTCCCTGTCTTTCCCCTACCCCGCACCCCAAAACACTGATCCCACTGAGTACCATTTCCCCAATCTGCTCTCTCCTATATACTACTCCAATCCCCCTCTGACTTTCTGGTAGGGCAAGATAGATCTCCATACCCCAGTGCCTGTACATCTTATCTCTCAGTGTAATGCCATGCATGAGCAGCTTTCCAGAGAACTGCTACTGTGAACAACTTTTAAGGTTCTGATTACGCACTATAATGAACACTCTATTGATTCCATAACAAGCCAAAGCAAAACATCCACAGAAAATCAAGGTACAGCATTCACAATATCACAACTTATAACAGAAAATCACAATATAGTATTCACAACAGGTTATCATTAAAATGCCCACATTATTTTCACCAAAGTGGTCACAATATTTAGAACAAAGAATAATCATCTAAAAGTGCAATAGTCAAAGTCTTCCACTCATGATGCAACTAAGTTAACTTAGTCACTCATTCAAAGTCTTCCACTCACTGGGGCACACTTGATTAACTCAATCAGTCACTTATTCAGCAATCAATTACTAGGTATCTATCATACACAAACCCTTCACCCCTAGGTCACTAGTAAACTACAATTTCATCATTACTCAGTACCCATGGAGAGGTCTTTTCATCTTTATTGGGTCCAGTTCTCAGATTTCCTGGATCCCCTTCCATGGTCCTGGTCCCAGATTCTATCTGGATTCACCAGAATGTTACCTAGGTTCAGTGGCAGACAGCTCCCAGTTCTTTGTCCAGCACTCTGAGTAGGTCCTGCTCCACACTGAAGTTCACAGGGTCCAGTCTGAAGAGGTTACCCACTAAGAGGGTTAGGGTTGCTCTGGAAACCCCAAAATACCAACACACCATGTCCTGCCAAATGAATTTGACTCAAGTCTTCTCAGCCAAAGAAAAGTGAAATTTTTTAAAAGTTCACTTGCATGAGACACAGAGTAAATCTGTGCTAGGTCATTCTATGGTGCTCTCAGACCACATGGTGTGAGATAGGGTTGTAGAAGGAATCTAGGCATGGTCTAGAGGAGGAGTTAATGAGGTCAATGAGTAATTGAGGGTGGGAGGTAGCTGGAGGCTAGGTTTTAGAAGGAATCTAGGCATGGTCTAGAGGAGGAGTTAATGAGGTCAATGAGTAATTGAGGGTGGGAGGTAGCTGGAGGCTACAGACAATGTTGGGCTAGGCCAGTTCAAGGGTATATTGACATTTTGATAGGCTTAAGGGTGGGAAGTAGATGAACAATGGAGGGCTAGGCCAATAACTAGGCTAGTAGTTAGCAGTTAGTAACTAGGTTAGAGGTCTGGGTCCAGCTACAATGTAAGGCTTATTGCCTCATGCAAATGCATCATCCAATGAGACAATTTAATCAAGAGTTCAAGGGAGGTTCCCAGAGCCAGTAGCTCAAGGATTCAAGGAGAGCTCAAGGAGGCTCCCAGAGCCCATACCTAATCACAGTCAATGTCAAGTCCTTCACAATTTCTGCTCCCAGGAATTCAAGACTCAACCAAGCCACAAACAGACAAAATCTCAGCATCCTGGTCATGCTTCCTCAGTCTTCTCCTAGGCTCCTTGGGTCCTCTGTCTCCTAGCTCCTGGGCTCCTGGCTCCTGGGCTCTTGGTTTCCTGTGCTTAATACAAAAGAAGCTCCACCACCACAAGTTCTCAGGAAATTCTGGCACAGTTCTCAATTCTCTCTTCTATAGCTGCTCTGCCACCAGAGGCTGATCCCAAGAAATTCTGACTGTGCCTCTCTGGGGTTTTTCTTACATACACACAGCAACAGTTTCCTGATTCAGCTAATCCCTTCCTGTTATTTCAGTAACAGGAGACAGGAGTTCATAATTTCTGTTTCCCCAAGAGAGGCTTGATTAGTTACTAAGTACAAAGCAACTGTCACCTTTGCCAACACGAAGGGATCTTCAAATTCAAATTACATTACCATTACACCCAATTGCATATTAATAATAATGATAATAGTAATAGTTTTTTTAAACATTTGATTTTAAAACTTTGAATTCCAGATTCTTTCCCTTCCTACCTCATTACCCACCCTTACTGGGAAGATAAGGAATTCAATATAGGTTGTATATGTGTACTTACACGAAATATTTTCATAGTGGATATATTGTGAAAGACTGACTATATTTTCCTCTATCCTATCCCATCCCCCCACTTGTTCTATTTTCTATTTTGACCCTAACCCTTTTCAAAATATGTGCTTCTAACTACCATCCCCCCCATATGCCCTTCTTTCTATCATTCCCCCTCTTATGTCCTTCTCCCCTACTTACCTGTAGGGTAAGATACACAATTTAGTGTGTATGTTATTCCTTCCTTAATCCAAATTCAATGAGAGTTAGGTTGACCAATTCCCTTTTGCCTTCCTGTTCTTCCCCTGCATTGTAACAGTTTTCCCTTGCCTCTTTTATATGTGGTAATTTACCCTATTCTGTCTCTACCTCTCTCCTTTCATTATATTCCTCTCACTTCTTAATTTAATTTTTGAAATATCATCCCTTCCTATTCAATTTTTCCTGGGACCTATTTCTATGTATACCTGTACACATATATACACAGACTCACATATGTATTCATACACACATATTCCTTCCTATATAAGCATATATGTAAAGATATTATATATGTCTATGTATATATGTACACACACACAAACATATATATTCCCTTCAACTATCCCCATACTTGAGAAATGTTTCATAAGTTACAATTATGATTTTTCCCTACAGGAATGTAAATTGTTCAAATTTGATATTTTCCTTATGATTTCTTTTCCCTATTTACCTCCTCATACTTCTTATATTTGAATGTCAAATTATGTATTGAGCTCTGTTTTTTTCATCAAGAATGCTTGAAAGTCTCCTATTTCATTGAATGACCATATTTTCCTCTGACAAATATACTTGGTTTTTCTGGGTAGATGATTTTTGGTTTTAATCCTAGCTCCTTTGATCTCCAGAATATTATATTCCAAGGCCTTTAATCCCTTAATATAGAAGCTGCTAGAACTTGTGTTATCCTGATATTGTATTTCTACAATATTCAAATTGTTTCTTCTTGGCTGCTTGTAATATTTTCTCCTTGATCTGGGAATTCTGGAACCTGGCAATAATATTCCTAGGAGTTTTCTTTTGTGGATCTTTTTCAAGAGATGATCAGTCAATTTTTTTTGAAAATTTCTATTTTGCCCTCTGGTTCTAAAACATCAGGGCAATATTATTTGATAATTTCTTGATTTCTTGAAGGATGTTTTCTAGGTTCTTTTTTTTTTTGATTATGGCATTTAGGTAGTCCAATAATTTTTAAACTATCCTGGATATATTTTCCAGGTCAGTGGTTTTTCCAATGAGATATTTCACATTGCCTTCTATTTTTTTCATTTGTTTGGATCTGTTTAACAGTACCTTTATTTCTCATCAAGTCATTAGCTTCCTTTTGCTCTAATCTAATTCTGGAGGAATTATTCTCTTCAGTGAGCTTTTGAAACTCTTTTTCCATCTGGCAAATTCAGCTTTTTAAGGCATTCTTCTCCTCATTGGCTTTTTGGGCCTCTTTTGCTATTTGAGTTAGCGTATTTTTTAAAGTGTTATGTTGTTCAGTCAGGTCGTTGACTTGCTTTTCATAATTTTCTTCCATCATTCTCATTTCTCTTCCCAGTTTTTCCTCCACTTCTCTTACTTAATTTTCAAAATCCTTCTTGAGCTCCTCCATTGCCTGTAACCATTTCATACTTTTCTTGGAAGTTTTTGATGCAGGAGTTCTGACTTGACTATTGAGCTTTTTGCTGCAGTAGAACTCTGCTTTTATAGAGGGGAGCTTTGTCCCAGATTGCTGGAGTTTTTGCAGCTATTAGTTGGGTGCCCTCCCTGCAGGCCCCACAGGTTCTGGCACCTGGCCACACACCCTAGGACCTCCACCCAAGAGTGCAATCCAGATCCATGAAGGTTAAATCAAGAGTGACTACCCTCTGAATGTTCGCTTGGTCCCCCTATGATCTACAGCCCAGGAGCTCTGTAGCATCCATGCAGTGGCAGCTGCACAGCCACTGCACCTATGCCGCTTCTCACCCTGGGGGAAGGGGCCAGACCTTGCTCTCAGTCACCCTGTTCCCACAAAGTTCCACACTGAACTTTTGTTTTGTCTTTGCAATTTATGGGTTGATAATTCTGGAAACCACCTCTTCTGTTGGTGATCCAGTCTCCCCAAATCCTCTCTAGCCACTGCTGGTTGGGCTAAAACCAGCAGTTTTACATGGGGTTTGGCTTTGTTCCCAGCATGCTGAGATGGACCCTTCCTGTCTGCCTACCGGGCTGCCTTTAGCAAGAGATTTGTTTCCCTCTATCACTTTGTGGGTTCTGTAGCCCCAAAGTTTGCTTAGAGATATATTTTATAGGTATTTGAGGTGGTTATGGGGGGAGCTCATTGAGTTTTCCTGCTTGAATGCTGCCATCTTACCGCCCACCCCCCAGGAAATATTTTCAATATGTGGTTAGAGCTTTAAATGGGACATGTTCTGAACTCCTCAGTGTATACAATTGGGTAATTTTTAAAACTTGGTTTTAAGGAGAAGAAATACAAAACCAATAAAAACCACCTTGAAAGAAAGGGAGCAAAGTAGGGTATAAATAGTCATAAGCAAACACAAATTATAGCCATGTGACCCTTTTAAAACACACTTCATTTTGCTGGGTTATCTTATTTAAAATGAGGGAGATAGTTGCATTGTCTCTAAATAATTTTTCAAGTATTTACTACCTACTTCCATCTCAGGCAAATTTCAGGAGATACAAAGACAAAATTGGAACCATACCTGCTATCAGGGAGCTTTCTTTCTAGTTAGGGTAGATAGAAGGGCCTAATGCATATGAGGGAAGGGTTTATTGCATTCATTATATCCCTAGTGTCTGAGATAGTGCTTGACATAGAGTAGGAACAATAAGTACTGCTTAATGATTGCAAGTTTCCTTCTACTTTTGAAATTCTGACACTATAAAATTAGGAAACTTTATTGTTATTTCATTTTAATTTAAAAAAGCTGTTTTGATTTCCCATAAAATCATTAAAAGTGTATTTTACCTAGAATGTTTACTTACTACAACTTTATTTCTTTACAGATATCATCATTATCTTAGAGCTAGTTGAGAGTTCACTGTTATTTATTAATCTACATATATGTATATATATATGTGTGTGTGTATGTGTGAATTATATACAGACATGTTTTGTGTGTGTGATGCAAATGTGTGTCGATTTATTTCTTCATTCACTTATTTAATTGCATGCTTAATTAATTAATTAATTAATTTATATCCTTACAAATTTGTTTATTTGCTTGTTCTTCATTAGTGTAATCTAACAAGATATTGACTGCATTATAGCTGTATCATAGTCTACCAGCCAGCTTCTACTTTCACCCTACTAAGAAGAAAATTGGACTCAGATATAGCAGTAATCATGGCCACAGTTTCTACTGAGGTGAAATTTATAGACATCATAGGTTGCTCTGAACAGTGTTAGGTGTTAGGCACACATGGACCTTCAGAGAATTTTACAATGTAGGCTCAAATACATGGGATCAATTGAAGGGTGGAAGGGACAAGGCACACAAGTGTTCCTTTCCATGTCTGTTTGGGGACAGTGATTGAGTGGAGAGTTAGTGGAATGAATAATTTGAAGAAATTGAAAAAAACCCCACATGCATTGGAGAAAATATATTTGGACACCCTTGACCACAATGGTTATCTGCAGTACTTCCCAGTCTCAAAGTCCTACTTGACTCTTCTTCACTTTTCTTTACATATTGTTTCTCCTAGCCTTTGGCCATGGGCCCCTGAGAGGTTCAAAGATTTATTTCATGGCTCCACAAATCCATCTGTACATCATTTTCATTGTATCTTCTCAACAATAGATACTATATATAATGGTCTTTAAAGTCATGCATTATGATTAATAACAAGTGGGATTTTCTAAATTTTAAAAATGTATACTTATATTTGAAAAGATATGAAACAAATGGTTTCTGTCATTCTCTGACTACATAAGGGCTCATCTAAACTTTGTAGAAACATAGAATGCTAGAGATTGAAGTTATGTGGATTTAGAGATGATCACAATCATCCAGATATTCAATTTAAGAAATTGAGCCTCAGAGAAGGAAATTAAATTACTTTCCCAAGTCACACAGGCAGTCAATGACAGATCTGGAGTTTGAAGTCACACAATGTATTCTGATAATATTGGGCTGATTGTCCCATAGGTTAGAACGAGTGATCAGTACAGAAATATAGGAATAAAATGTCAAAGACATTTTACAAATCTCTGTGTTTTTCTTCATTTTATCTTTACATAATTTAATATTCACAAATACCTGGGATATTCTTACTCTAGATATATTCATTTGTAAAAATTAGTAGAGTTCCTTCTGCCTTGCTACTCTAAAATCATAGACCCTTACACCCCTGGATTACTTTGAATTGGTATCTAATTAGATTGCCTAGGTTGAAAATATATGTCTATCTTCAATTCCCAGAAACAGAACAGGAGTGGAACTCAAGGACATTGAAGAAGCATACATCTGCTTTTATATTTTTTTGTTGTTAGCACATTTCATACAAGTGGTTTCTATGCTTTGGATAAATTCCCTAGTAGATTAGAGGTAGATATGACTGTGTCTCTATTCCATGAAATTCTAGACTAGATTAATAGAATAGGAAGTTGTTTTTTTTTTTCTAAAAAGCAATACATTTTATTATTGCCTTTTCTTTTTACATCTTCTAGATTTTCTGTATCACTTTCCTGGCCCCACCTACAGAGCAAATCCTTATAACATATTTTTTAAAGAGGAAGAAAGAAACAAGCAGTAAAACTGATCATTATATTAAAAAAAATCAACAATATGTGAAAAGAAAATGTTAGCATTTTTCAGTCATGTCCAACTCTTCATGACCTGGTTTGAGGTTTTCTTAGCAAAGATGCTAGTATCGTTTGTCATTTTCTTCTTCAGCTCAGCTTACAGATGAGGAATTCAGGCAGACAAGAATAAGTGACTTGCTTGGTGTCACAACAGTAGTAAGTTATCTAAAACTGTATTTGAAATCATGAAGATGGGATTCTTACCGATTCCAAACTCATTTCCAATCCACTGTGCTACCTGATGTCAGATTAACTCTAGTGCAACTTCAAGCATCCTTATTGCTGATGGCACCTAAAACCAGAAACCCCATTATACTTTCTTGTAACAGCCAACTTTGTTCCTTTGTTGCCTCTATAGCTCAGTAAATTTGACTGATTAATTTTTAAATTCAATTTTATTTTTGAAATTAATATTCATCTAGCTTCTCCCTCTCCCTTCTGCCTCCATCCCTTTGGGGAAAAAAAGCAAACCAATGGAAAATAAAATTTCTGTTTCAAATATAGAGTCAAACAAAGCAAAGGCCATTAATGGTGTTTTCCAAAATACTATTCTCACTCTGCCATCTTCATCCTCATTTTCTCTCTGTCAGGAGAGAGAGAAAATAATTCTTCATTATTGGTCCTCTACAACCCTGCATGGTCACAGAATTGATTGAAGTTCTTTTGGTTTCAATGTTGTTTGTTTTACGGTATTGTTATTAGTGTGTGTATTGTTATCTTGGTTCTGCTCATTTCATTTATCTGCTCATTTTAAATTTTCAAAATTATTTCTTTTTATATTACTTATGTTATATAGTATGAATGTTTTTTTTATGTCTAATCATTTCATTTTGCATCAATTCATGCAAATCCTTTTATATTTATTTGAATTTTTTCCTTATGCTTATTAAACATTATTATTCCATAACAATCACATACCATAATGTATTCAGACATTCACAAACTGATATGTATTCCTTTAGTTTCTAAGTTCTTTTGCCAGAAGAAAAGTGTTTCTATAAATATATTCATATTTATAAGACCTTTTTTCCTCTTTATCTCTTTAGGGTATAGGTTTAGCAATAGTATAGCTGGGTCAAAGAACATGTATTGTTAAGTAACTTTTTGTATAGCATTAAAAGTTACTTTCCATAAGGGAGAAGCAAAATTATATAGCGAGCAATAGTTCATCAATTTGCCTGTTTTCCCATAGTCCCTTAAACCTCCTTTTCCATTTGACCAATTCTGCTTTTTAAGGGATTCTTCTCCTCATTGACTTTTTGGACCTTTTTTGCCATTTGGTCTAGTCTAATTTTTAAGGTGTTAATGTCTTAAGTATTTTGGGGTTCTCTTTTACCTATCAGTTGACTCATATTTTCCTGATTTTCTTGCATCATTTTCATTTCTTTTCCCATTTTTTCTATACTTCTCTTACTTGACTTCTAAAATCCTTTCTGAACTCTTCCATGAAACTGTGACCAACTCATATTTTTCTTGGAGGTTTGGATCTAGGAGTTTTGACTTTATTGTCTTCTTCTGAGTGTATACTCTGATCTTCCTTTTTTCCAAGTAAGTTTCTATAGTCTGAGGTTTTTTCCATTGTTTGTTCATTTTCCCAGTTTATTACTTGACTTTTTAACTCTTTATTAAGGTAGGACTCTACTTCCACTGTGGAGGGCAAACTGTTGCAAGCTTCAAAGGTTTTGTGCAGCTGTTTTCAGACATACTTCAAGGGAAATGTATGTTTTCAGTTCTTCCAAGGGGGTATGATCTAAGGAGCAGTGTATACTCCTCTCCTGGACTGTTCTTTGATCTGTGAATGACCAGAAGCATTCCTTTCTGCCCTAGAACAATGAGGAGGGCCCCTCTCCACTCCTTCCATAAGCTCTGCTATACCCCTGATCCTCCTTGCCCCCAGGACTGTCATTCAGGACTGCGACCCAGGTCTAGGTGTGGGGAAAGCAATAGAGTCATGCCTCAGTGCTAGAAAAGAAATTCCTGTAATCTCCTTCTAACCAGTTATTTGATCCCTTAACCCTTTGTGGACTCAGAATTTCAGAAGCAGCCACTGCTGCTGCTACCACCACTTCTACACTCACTCTCAAGTCCTGTTCCTGGTTTGCTGGGGTTGTGCTGGGGCTGGAGCTGGTCTGTACTCCCTTCTCACCCACGTCCAACAGATGTTTTCTACTGACCTTCTAAGTTGTCTTTGGTGTTATTGGTCTGAGAAGTATGAAAACTGCCAAAGCTGCCAGTAGGTCAGTCCTCTGAGACATCTGGATTTATTTGGGCCCAAACTGTGCTGGTATGGCTTGTGTTGGAATGTGCTCCTCTCTTAGCCTTGTGCGACAGATCTTTCCTGTTGACTTTCCAGGTTGTCTTGAGCTGGAAATGTGTTTACTCTGCCTTTTATGGATTCTGTTTCCCTAGAATTTGTTTAGGGTCATTTTTACAGGTATTTGGAAGGGTTTGGGGGGACAGTTCACACAAGTCCCTGCCTTTACTCAGCCATCTTGGCTCAACCCACAAGAATTTGGTTTTATTAATTTTTACTGAAATATAGGGGTTTTAGCTCTGATTTCTGAGACATCTTTACAAGTCAAATTGCATTCCTAAAACTTACTTTAAAAATATTAATCAAACATGCATTTTAATTTCTCTGATGCTATCTATCCCATTTGGTAATTAACTATTCCTTCTATCCACCTATCTATTTGGTCATATCTTTAACTCTCTCCAATTTGTTATTATGGGAACTTTTTACACTGAAGACATGTATTTATATGAGCTTATCTTTGTATCAGTCTAAATTTGACTTCTATATTACTGTCTACTTTTTCCCAGTAGTTTTTTTTTGTATCATAAAATGAATCTACTACATATTTTTGTTTCTCAGTATTCAATACTTAATATCTTCCACTGTTATCTCTCTCACTTTTTTTACTAGTCCTAACTTATTTTAAGACTTATTGCTCTCAAATATAGTTTAAGACCTAGTGGGGTATATGGGGTGCTCAGAGAGGAGTAGTACCTGTGTTGTGATGGTTGACTAAAAAACCTTTTTCAGGGTTCCTTATCTAATTTTGTTTTACACTTGTTTTCTCCTGTGACTCCAAGAAGCCATAGCAGGTGAAACAGCTACACTCTGCTAAAACTATCTCAGAAGACAGCTAAACCAGGTTGACCATAATCAATACATCTCAAACCCATGAGTTATAGAGATTTCTACCCCAAGCATGTGAAAACTTCCCCCAGGGGAACAAAAGGATGAGAACAATTTTCTTCCATGGCCGTGAAGGTGGATAAAGCAGGTGCTGCAGAGTGCTTAGGGCTTGGTTGAACATCTATGACACCCAAGACACCCTATGCAACCTGGAACACCACTAATGATTCTGACTTTTCTCCTGCCACTGAACTTCAGTGAGTCTGGAAGGGAGAATGAGGCTGATGACTTTTTGGCCACTCCGCCTCACTGAAATCTAATTTGTGCACAAGTCAAGATACCAGAAATCACATTGTGATGCCATTGGTCATCTTTGAATACAAAGAGAAAACAAAAGCAATAAGAAGACCTGCCTGTTGCTGCTAAGCTCCTTTCATTCCCATGGTTTTTTTGCCCCATTATTTCCTACATTTATATAAGTTACATTACTATATTTTCTAGTTGTACAAGGTAATATATTGGTAGTTTGATTGGTAAAGCATAGTATAAGTAAATCAATTTATGTAGTATCATCATTTTGTCGTATTGTCTCAGCCTACCCATGAGCAATTACTGTGTCCAAATAGTTAAGCTTGTGTCAACTTCTGTAAGTAGTGGTTTGTGGTCGTATTTGTAGTTTTTCTTAGTACATAGAATAACAAGTATTTTGCTCCTCAGGATAGTCTTAGCCTAATTTTACCCTCCCCTGGCATACATGTGGTGTTTAATATGTGCCTATGGTTAACCCTTGCTTGAGTCATCTGCAATTGCACAAAGAAATTCATTAACATTTTCCCTATAAGGAAATGGAACAGTGGGTTGCATGTTCTTAGATTCCAAGAGTATTTTCAAACACATGATTATTTCATTGACTTACTGACCGGTTCAGGGGCAAAACAAAACAATACCAAAAAAAGGTTGCAAATACAACTTTGATCTTCTAGGCTTTTTTTTTAATATAATGTCATGTCTTTACAAGGCACGTGTATTTTCAGAGTCAGTTTTCTATCTCGAACAGGTATAATGGATTAACAAAAAATAGTCATAACTCATCACCTGGTCTATCTGATATAAAGAAGCATATATATATATATATTTTAAATTCCCATGTAGCTTTCTTTTAAAAGTTACTTTGGTATGTCCTGACATTCATATCTGTAAGGGTTATGGGATTTAAAGATCTCCCATGCCCCATGGACGTGCTGACATAGCAGAGCAAGAAAAAAAAAAAAAAGCCGAGCTAAGGGCCCGTGGTTTGGCGGGGGGCGGTTGCCCTTTTTTTTTTTTTTTTGAGTTAGGATTCCGGCTGAGCACTGCCAGGGGCCGGAGCTGCTGGGAGCGCTCTTCCAGGACGCTGGGTGGTTGCTGTGAGTGGGGAGAGGAGGACCTTTGCCTGAGGTAGCCTGTTTTGTTTTAAAGGCTTGAAAATGTGGGTGCTTTCTACTTTATCTACCTGTGCCAATATCATAACTACTCTGATGGCTTTCACTTTCTGGTTTTGGGACTCAGTCTTTTGGTATCTTAATAAATTTTCTAGTTTATTTCCCCAAATGGCAAACCTGACATATTTTGTGATGGATAATTATATCAGCATATTTGTAATCTCTATAGGCATTGTGAATATGGCATTGCTGATACATTTGGCGACGAGGATGGGATCACAAAATGTCAGGCCTCTATTTGGAAGCAGTGGGGCTTTAGAGGGAGAAATGGCTATTCCAGGATGGGAGGATTTGCCTTATTCCTCTCTAGCCAGAGAATGGGCTAAAAGCACAGGGCCCTGTGAAAACTGGGAACCAAGGCTAAAAGAGGGAGAACCTGGAGATTTGGAAAGATGTTTGAAAGCAATACCCATAGAACCAGGCAAAGAACTGGCAGGAGTGTGCAGGAGAGGCTGGGTGCTGCTAACAAGTTATCGCCTTATGTGTAAAAGTAGGGATAAGCTGCTGAAGGAAAGAGCTAGGATGGCTAGGGAGTCAGCTGGTTTGCCTGAGGATTCTTCTGTGTCACAGCACTCAGAAGAGAAAACTGGAGGGACTCATGTGGTCCAGGAGCAAGCTACTGTTCATGTAGCTAAAAGGAAGCAAAAAACTAGCAGAAGGAATGGGCATGCAGCTTTTGTACAGGCTGGGCAGAGTTGCCCTGACAGCTTCCAGGAGAATGTGTGTGAGGAGAATGGAACAAGGTTAGATGAGGAGTCTCCTAATGTAGAAGCTCTCCCCATACGAAGAAGAAGGCAGGAGAACCACCGAGGCAAAACAGAGTCCAGGGAGATAATTGAGGATTTCACTCAACAGGAGATCACTGATATATTGAGTAGATTTACCCAAAGAATGGGGGAGTCTTTAGTGTCTTGGATAGTAAGAATCACTGATGAAGGCGCAGGAGGAATAACACTGGACAATGAGGACTGTTTAAAATTCATAAGTATCATTCAGAATCCTTTTGTACACAAGGCTTTTAGGGATCACCATATGCAAGGAGGAAATAACAAAACGAGTCTTCTAGCTTTAGCTGCAGAAGGTTGCAAAAAGCAATATCCAACTGAATCTATGTGGCCTAGGGGAGACAGACCCTGGTACTCACTTAGAGACTGTATGAGAAAGTTAAAGGACGAGGTAATGAAAACTGCTATCCTGATTGGAGATGCAAATGCATATTATGATCAACCCCTAGGAGTTCCTCATAGAAATATCATAGTGAAGACGGCTCCTCCTGCATATAAGCACCTAATTCTGACTCTTTTAATTGGAGAAATAGGGCACCCTCTTTCAGAGGTGCTGGATAAGATTTCACAATTAAGCGATTTAGGGGAATGGGAAAAAGACAAATTGCCTCGAGAGAGAAGAGTAAACAGCCAGAGGATTCAGAGACAAAATAGACCCACAAGAAGGGAACTGTTCACTGCTCTATTAAGAGCTGGGGTGGATTTTAGAAGAATAGATGGTATTCCAACTGAAGAGCTGCATAAGCTGTACCAAGAAAAGGTACTTAGCATTAGAATGAACAGGGAAGCAGGAACCACCCCCGCAGGTATTTCTGAATCTGAATCTTTGTATCCAAGTTTGCCCCACCTTCACGGGGAATAGGAGATAGGCCAAGCCCCAGCCCAGATAAAAGAAATATGCAGAAGAGATTGCAGACCCCATATTGGTTTAACAATATATTGGAAGAATGGATCAACTACTGTGACTAGGGCACTGATTGATACTGGGGCTGAGGCCACACTTATCTATGGAAACCCTGAAAAGTTTAAACTTGGAACTCCTATTACCATCACAGGTCTAGGAGGCACTGAAATATCAGCCAGACAGGTTAAAATAACAATGAAAATTGGGCAGTTACCTAAGAAGGAATATGCTGTGGTTGTTGTACCCATTCCTGAATACATCATTGGAATAGATGTATTGAGAGGCATGACTCTGAATTTACCTGAAGGAAGATACCAATTTGCTGTGAGGAAGATAGGAATTAATACAGTTTTAGTGGGAAAACTAAAAATGGACCCAATCACTTTACCTGAACCATCTGAAATAATTACTTTAAAACAGTATCGTGTGCCAGGTGGGCAAGATGAAATTGCCACTACTATAAAGGAATATGTTGAAGCAGGAGTGTTAGTCCCTACAACCACAAGATGGAATAATCCTGTCTGGCCAGTAAGAAAATCAGATGGGACATGGAGAATGACTGTGGATTATAGACAGTTGAATAAGGTGACTCCTTCTTTGTATGCTGCTGTTCCAGATACCATCACCTTAATAGAAAGGATCCAGAAATATGATGGGACTTGGTATGAAGTTATTGACTTGGCAAATGCCTTCTTCACCATCCCAATAGACTCTAAACAATGGGACCACTTCGCTTTCACTTGGCAGGGTAGACAATATACTTTCACTCGCTTGCCACAAGGGTACATACATAGCCCCACTATTTGTCACAGGATTGTGGCTGAACAGTTGGATGAATTAAAGCTACCTGGTGTACAGCTTACCCACTACATTGATGATATCATGATACAGGGAAACATAATATTATCCAAGAACCTATTAGCAAACATCATTTTGGAAAATTTGAACATGAGATTGGGCAATAGCTCTGCAACAGATTAATTTCTGGTAAATTTAGATTGGTACCAATTTTTTTAAGAAGGTCCATCACTCTGTTCCAATGGTTCTCAAAATTTTTGGTCTTAGGAAACATTACATTCCTAAAAATTACTGAGGACCTAAAAGATCTTTTGTTAATTGGAGTTATATCATTTATATTTGGATATATAATATTGTAATTGTTATTATGTGTAATTAATGGGAGGCATATCTATGTATATTTATGATATATTTATATTAGAAATTAAAATATCACAGTATTATTATGAAAATATTTTTGACCTTATAGACTCTGAAAGGATTTCAGGTTTGGTTAGGCTCTCCAGACCACATGTTGAGATCTGATACTCTAAATAAAATTGATCAGGATAGAAAGAAAAATAAGAGGGAAATTTTACATATTTTTTTATTTAAATACTTAATTTTTCCAATTACATGTAAAAACAGTTATTATTTTTTTTTCATTCTGAATATCAAATCCTCTCCGTCTCTTATTACCTTCTGCTGTCATTGAGAAATCAAGCAATTTCACTTAAGTTGTACATGTGCAGTATTGCAAAACATATTGCCATAATTGTCACATTGTAAAGGAAAATAGAGTCCTCCCAAAAACCACAATCAAGAAAAATAAAAAGAAAGTATCATGCAATCTGCACTCAGACTCTGTTGTTGTTGTTGATTTTTTTTTCCTCTGGAGCTGGATAGCATTTTTCATCATGACTCCTCTGGATATTTGTCTCAGAACATTTTATTACTGAAAATAGCTAAGTCAATCACAATTGATTGATGTACAATATTTTTGTTACTGTGTACAATGTTCTCCTTTGCATCAATTCATGTGAGTCCTTACAGGTTTTTTCTAAACACACCCTGCTTGTTATTTCTTGTAGCACAACAGTATTCCATCAAAATGATATAACAAAACTTGTTCACCCATTCCCCAATTGACAGCTATGACATCAATTTTCATTTCTTTGCCACCACTAAAAGAGTTCACACACACACATACACAAACAAACACACACACTTTAATGTAGGTCCTTTTCATTTTTTTTAATCTTTGGGATACAGACCTAGTAGAAGTGTTACTGGATCAAAGGGTACACAGTTTTATAGCCCTTTGGGCATAGTTCCAAAATAACATCTAGAATGATTACATTAGTTCACAACTCCACCAACAGTGCATTAATATCCCAATTTTCCCTCATCCACTCTAACATGCATCATTTCCATTTTCTATCATATTAGCCAATCTGATAGGTATGAGGTGTGAAAAAATAACCTCAGAATTATTTTAATGGGCATTTCTATAATCGATACTGATTTAGAGTATTTTTTCATATCACTATAAATAGCTGTGATTTCTTCATCTGAATATTGTTCATATCCTTTGTCGATTTAGCAATTGGGGAATAACTTATTCTTATAAGTTATTATACATATATATTCTTATAAATTTGACTCAGTTGTCTATATATTTGAGACATAAGGCCTTTATCAGAGAAACTTGCAGTAAAAATAGTTTCCTAGTTTTCTGCTTTCCTTTAAATCTTGACTACATTGGTTTTCTTTTTATAAAATATTTAAACTTAATTTAATCAAAATTATTCATTTATATCCACTAATAGTCTCTATCTCTGACTATAGCTTCTTCCCTTTCCATAGATGACAGGTAAATTATTCCACACTTTCCTAATTTATCATATCACTGTTTCTGTATGAATCATATACCTATTTTGACCTTATCTTGCTATATGGCACAGGATGTTGGTCTATACCTAGTTTCTGCCAAACTGCTTTCCAGTTTTTTTAAGCATTTACATCAAATAGTTAGTTCTTGTCCAAAACCTTTGATCTTTGCATTCAAAAATACTTGTTTATTATTGGCATATACTACTGTTTATTTGGTATCTAATCCATTCCTCTTATCCACTTCATTTCTTAGTTAGTACTATATAATTTTGATAATTAAAACTTTATAACATAGTTTCAGATCTGATGCGACTAAGCCACCTTCCTTTACATTTTTTTCATTAATTCCTTTGATATTCTTGACCTTTTGTTCCTCCAGATGAATTTTGTTATTTTTTTATCTCTGTAAATAACTCATACTTTATTTAGTATGAACCTGAATAGGTAATTTAATTTAGGTAAAATTGTCATTTAAAAAATACTGACTCAGCTTACTTCAGTAATTAATATTTTTCCCATTTGTATAGATCTGACTTTATTCATGTGAAAAATTTTGAAATGATTTTCATATAGTTCCTGAGTTTGTCTTGGCAGGTAAACTTCCAAGTATTTGATTTCTTCTACAGTTATTTTAAATAGAATTTATCTTTCTATATTTTGCTGTTGTACTTTGTTGGTAAAATATAGAAATGCTGATTTATGTGGATTTATTTTATATCCTACAACTTTGATTAGGTTGTTAAGTATTTTAATTGGTCTTTTAATTGATTCTCTAAGTTTATCATCATATGTCTTCAAAGAATGATAGTTTTGTTTCCTCATTTTCAATGCTAATTCCTTTGTTTTTTTTTGTTGTTGTTTTTCTTGTAATGGTGCCCTATCTAGGGTTTCTACTACAATACTGAGCAATAGTGCTGATAATTGTCATCCTTGCTTCAGCTGTCATCCTGTTGGAAAGTCTTCTAGTTTATCCTCTTTATAAATAATGTTTGCTGATGTTTAAGATAGATAATACTTATGAATTTGAGGAAAGATCCATTCATTCCTATGCTTTCTAGAGTTTTTAATAGGAATGAGGGTTGTGCTTTTTTTTTCTTAGAAGTTTCTGTATCTATTGAGATAATTCATATGATTTTGTTAGTTTTGTTACAGATAGTAAAACTCTTCTGGGGGTGGGGTGGAGGAAACCTCAACTTTCCCTCCTCAGAACTGCATGAATCTTTTTAAAACTGAGAAAGAAGTCAAGGAGATGATTGGTAAAACAAAAGGCTGATATGAAAGACCTCTGAAAAAAACAGAAAGATAATAGAAAAATAATATAGCTTTTTCTCAGTAGTACATAGCATCTACACAAAAATTGAACATGTATCAGAGCACAAAAATCCAAGAATCATAGAAAAGTGGGAATATTAAATACTTTTTTTCAGATTATATGGCAATAAGAATTACAATTAATAAAGGGCCACAAAAAGATGTCATGAAAATTAATTGGAAATTAAATAATCTCATACTGAACAATGAGTAGATCAAAAAACAAATCATAGAAATATTAATTTCAACAAGAAGAATGACAGCAATGAGAGAAAATACCAAAATTTATGGGATGCAGGCAAAGCAGTATTTAGGAAAAAATATATTGGTAAATGCATACATGAATATACTAGAGAAAGAAAAGATCAGTGAATTGGGCATGCAACTAAAAAAATCTTTTCCATCCTGAAACAGTAACCAGGGTTCTAGTTCCTGCTAGTGTTTCTCCTCACACTAGATCATGACCCAGACCTGAATATGGGCAATGCAGCAAAATCCTTCTTTCAGTGCCAACAAAGGATACCCTATAATCTCCTTCTGGCTGGTTGTCTGACCCCTTACCATCTGTGGTCTGAGAGACCAGAAGTAGCTATTGCAGAATGCCTGCATTGTTGTGTCCTGTGCTGAACTGGGCTCCATTCATACCCCAATGAGACAAACCTTTCTTACCATCCTTCTAAGTTGTTTGGATCCAGAAAATTGTTTCACCTTTATTTTGCCACTCCACAATTCATTTCTGAGGCAATATTTTAAAGTTATTTGGAGGAGAATTTTAGAGAGCTCAGGAAAGTCCATGCCTTTACTCTGCCATCCTGACTTTGTCCCAAATAAACATTTTTTCAATCTCTGATAATATTAAATAGTATCCGTTGAGGTAGATCAAAAGAGGGGGGTGTAATAAAATATCTATCCAAGAGGCCAGTGGACAAACTTTTGCAAAAGAATTATAGAAACTAAGAAGTCTATAGGCAAATGGACCTTTTATATCACTCAATTCTAGCTGCTAAAGCAATTTATCTTTTATTTTTATATTAAGAGAACCTGTCCATCTGGTTGCCTGTAACTCCTTCAGTCTAAACCATGTGAAAGATAACATAAAATTGAATAAGGCCCCAGGAGTAAATCTATTATCAACAGAATTGTTTAGAATCTGAACTCAGTTGTAGGTTCAATTCTTGTCATATAATTTATATTAGTACTATAGGTATCATCTCCTTAAGATAGACAGAACTTGTACTCTACATATCCCTTAAAAGAGACATTGTATTTGGATTGAATGTTTGCTGAATTTAAAATAATTCGACCTGGATCTTTTTCTTACTAAGTAAAAAATAGACAATTCACTTAACTTCTCTGAATCTTCTCTTTTCCTTTTTTTTTCATGTATAGCCAAATCAAAATTTTTACCACTTAAATCACAGGGGTGTTTAGTGGAATGTGTTTTGTTAAGAGCAATTATTATTATTATTATTTTTGCTTTTTGGAGAGGGGAAGTTAGGGCAACTGGGGTTAAGTGAGTGGCCCAAGGTCACATGACTAATTTTTTGTTAAATGTCTGAGGTCCGATTTGAACTCAGGTCCTCCTGATTCAACAGCCAACATGACTTCACTGCACCACCTAGCCGCCCCACAAATATTTTATTGTTATGGATTGTTTTTTTTACTATTTAAAAATAGTAATTTTGCTGATTTTGATTTCTCATTATGCCTCCTTCACTTTGAGATACATTCTTTATTTTTATTGACTTATTTTACATTCTTTTATTTTTAAATTTGTTATCCAAAATAACTCTTTCATCCCTTCTACAGTTTACCCTTCTCACTGAGAAGGCAAGCAGTATAATATCAAGTATACATTTGAAATCATGTAAAACATATTTCCAGATAAGCCACATTGCAAGAAAAAAAAAGAAAATTACACTTCAATTTGCATTCAGAGTTTACCAGTTTTTTCTTTAGAGGTAGATAGCATTTTTCATCATAAATCCTTTAAAATTGTCTTGGATCTTTTTATTGACCACAGTAGCCTAGTCTTCCAAGTTGATCATCATTTCAACATGATTATTACTGTACTCAATGATCTCCCTGTTCTTTTCACTTGACATCAGTTCATATAGGTCTACCTATGTTCTTCTGAAACCATTCTCCTGGCCATTTGTTATACTACAATAGTACTCCATATGCCACAATTTGTTCAGTCACTCCTCAATTGATGACATCTTCTTGATTTCTGATACTTTTCCATCACAAAAGAGTGGATATAAATATTTTTGTACACATGTGTCCCTTTCCTTTTTCTTTGCACTTTATAGGATACACATCTACAAATGCTATTGCCATTTGGGAACAGTTCCAAATTGTTTTCCAGAATAATTGAACCAGTTCACTACTCCACCAATATTCCATTAGTGTGCCATATAAGGTGTCTTATTTCAATTTCTATTTTACTTTCTAGTACTATCAGTGAAGTTGTCCTTGGTAATTTCTTGAAATATAATGTATTGGCTCTTCTTTTGAACATGACTTTCCAGTAGTCCAATAATTCTTAAATTATCTCTCCTTAATCTATTTTCAAGGTGAGTTTTTTTCCCAATTAGGTATTGCACATGGTTTAAATTTGTTTATTATTTTGATTTTGTTTCATGATTTCTCATGGAGTCATTACCATCCACTTGCCCAATTATAATTTTTAAGTAATTATTTTCTCCAGAGACATTTTGTACCTCTTTTTTTCCATTTTTCAATTCTCTTTTGAAGGTTTTTTTTCCCTTCAATAAATTTTTGTTTCTTTCTTGCCATTAGACCAATTCTGTTTTAAGGTTTTACATTCTTCAATTTTTGTGCATCTTTTACCTAGCTATTAATTCTCTTTTCATAATTTTCTTCCATCACTCTCATTTCTTTCCCTAATTTTTTCTCTACCACTTTCAACACTTTCTTTAACTCTTCCAACAATTCATTTTGCTTTTTTGTTTTGTTTTTTTTTGGCAGGGACTTTCATTTTTAATAATATTTTATTTTCCCCAATTATATAGCAAAACAATTTTTAGTATTTTAAGTTTTGAAGTAAATCTCTTTCTTAGTAATTCCCTTCCCTACTCCCTGAGATCATAAACATTCTAATATAGGTTATGCATGTTCAATCATGTAAAAAAATTCTATGTTAGTAATTTTGTACAAGAAGATTTGAATAAAAAGAGCAGAGAAGGAATTAAGTAAAAAAGGAAGGAAGGAAGAACAGAAAAGAAAAATAGTATGCTTCACTCTGTATTTACAATACATAGGTTTTTTCCCCCTTGAGAGGCAGAAATGCTTCATCATTAGTCCTTTGGGGTTGTCTTGGATCATTGTATGGCTGAGAATATTTGTCATTCACAGTTTTTCATTGTACAATATTGCTGTTATGGTGTACAGCATTCACATAGTTCTACTCACTTCTCTTTACATAGTTCATGTCAGGCTCTACAGGGTTTTATGAAATCATCCTGCTTGTCATTTATTCCCTCAAAATATTATAACATAGCTTGTTTGTCCATTCCTCAGTTGATTGGTATCCCTTTGATTTTCAATTCTTAGCCACAACAAAAAGGGCTGCTATAATTATTTTTGCACAAATATGTCCCTTTCCATTTTTTATGTCTTTGGGATATAGATTTAATACTACTTCCAGTAATTCTCATCAGGTTTAGGTCAACTTGGCATTTTTCTTTAAAGATTATTGGGTAGCTCTTTTCACATTCTTGTCCTCTGGCTTTGTGTCTTGGTCTTCTCCACCACTCTAATAATGTATTTTTTTTACCTTTATGTTCAACTTCTTTTTTGTTGTTTCTTAATTTTTCCTCTTTATTTCTTGACTTTAAACTTTATATTAAAATTGTTCCTTTCTCTCCTAGGGGTGGGGAAGCACTTTTCCAAATTTCAGGTTTTTTCATGCTACTGTTTTCAGCGTTTTGTGTGGGGGTCTGCAAGTGTTCAGTGCTTCCAAGGTGGTATGATGTGGGGAGAGACTTGCTCAAAGCTCTTGTAGTCTTACTCCATTCTTTTTCCAGGAAGAACCCCTTCTCTTCAGCAGCCAGAAAGAGTAGACCTCTTTTTCCCCCTGAAACTTTGACCACATTTTCTGTTCCTCTAATGCTATAAGCATTAGTCCTCCTCTTGACCCTGGAGCTGTGACTCCAAGCTGTATATGTGAAATCAGCACCAGATGCAGCCAGTGCCAGCAATAGGTCCCCCTAATCTCTGACCAGTTCTTTGACCCCCTTGCCATCTCTGGACTGAGAGCTCCTGAAGCTAAGGCTACAGCCTCTGATGCTTCTGCCACATGTGCACTCCTCATAGACCTCCACCCCAATGTCACAGACCTCTCCTATAGACCTACTAAGTTTTCTTGGACTGGAAAAAAAATCTCACTATGATCTTTTCTGAAGTCTGCCACTCAAACATTTTATTTGAGACATTATTTTAATTCTTTGGAAGGGTAAATTGAGAGTTCAGCTGAGTTCTTTTTTTTTTTTATCATTTTAGTTCTCCTTGCCTACCCTGTTATTCCCTTTCATGAACAAACCTGCTTAATTGAAGTAAATGTTGCTCCTACGACATCCTCCAAATTGCGGTTTAATTATTTTCTAGATCACTCCACTATAAGAATGTAGCAACTGTTGTATAAGAATACTAGACCTTCTGACATAGATCCTCCAAGGAGAAGAATAAAGGGCTCAAAAGGTATCGTGAAAGATATAGTCATTGCTGATCTTGTGAAGACATAAGCATTTAATCAACCTTTTGGTGTTCTTAAAACATTTGAGCATTTGTACTAGACTTTTCCTAGGGACACACAAAACACAACCAAACATAGACATAAAGAAAAATTCAGACAAATAATGAGATTTACTGTATGCCATAATACTTTTCCATTAAGAACTCTCTCAGTCCTCATGGCCTCTTTGTTCTACCATAATTATTTCTATTCCCCAGAGCCAATTTATGAAAACCAATCTAGAGATGTGGGTCCTATCCGATATTGTATGCTTACTATAGCCAGCCTCAAACTGGGAGAAAGCTTCATTCTCTCATTAGATCTATTAGTGGTAATTGCCCTGGTCATACTGACTGAGTTTAACTGCCCTGTTCTTCCATCATTGTGGTAACAATCTTCAAAATGATCCTAGCTTTCTTCTCAACAATATGGCACTGGATTTTCTGAAATAATATCTTGCACAAGGAGGAAGAAAATGTGAAATATAATCATTCCCCTCCACTGACCACTTTTATGCCTCTTTCATCTTACTTAAAAACACCTAAGAGCAACTTAAGGCTATTTGCAGCTTGCATTGATCTTTCCTCAGCCTTTACTTCCATAGCCAAGGAACATATAGAGACCAAATCATATGATCTTGATATACTTTTTTCTCAGCTACTTACAATTATCTAGAGCCAGAACCATAGGATTACTGTTAAAATTGGAGTGTGAATCAAGGGTCTCATGATAGATATAATTTTAGCCCCAAATGTGGGCCATTTTCCTAGCCCCCCTTCTTTTCAAAAATAAATATTATTAAACTCATTTCTTTTTTATAGTGCCTGAATTTTCCTCAGTATCCCTCCCATTCCACTTACAGAAAATAATCCCTCTTAACAAAGACCCCCTTAGTTTTCATTCACAGATAAACATCTTTTGCTTTGTATAAATTGTGTTTCATGTAAATATTTTTAAAAGTAAAATATGACAGACTGAGTATCATAATTTTCTTTTTTGAAAGGATAACTAGGTAATTATTTTAGTATTATATATTAACACAATATGAAATAATGCATAGTATATTAGCATGGTCTCTGTGTAAGTATGACATGTAAATTAGTGAAGTGTTTCATGTCTTTCAGTTGTTTTTGTTTGTTTCCGAACTGGAGAAAGTATTTTTTTTTAAAAGACTACTGGGGGACAGCAAGGTACTGGGAGTGGCCGGGTAGCACAGCCAATAAGAACACTGGCCCCAGTGTTGGGATGATCTGGGGATCGAATCTGGGCTCAGACACTTAGCACCCACCCAGAAACACCTGGCTGTGTAACTTTGAGCAAGTTATTTAAACCCAATTGCTTAAAAAAAAAAGAAAGGAAAAAAAAAGACTACTAGGAATGCTAGAAGCATTTTGGGTAAAATTAACATCATTTTTAACCATCTCCCGCATACCCCAGTAAGCTCAAAATAGCTGCATGAAGAAACTGAGTAATACAGGCTGGATCAAGCAATCGACATGTATTAAGTGTCTACTATTTGTCAGTAATTGTGCTGATCACTGGATGAAGGCAAAACAATAAGTAGGAGTTTCTATGGTCAGAGATTTTGCCTAGGAAAAGATATATGAAGTGTGTGGGGACTACTCGAGGACAAGGGCCATTTTTATATCATCCTCTTAGGCATATTTGTAAAAGTTATCTGATATGATTCTCTTTTATTAATGTTGTGAATTTTGACCTTTGATATTCAATTTGCATATACATTTGAAATTATTATGGCATACACTAAAGACACTATTCTAACTCCAATTTCTGCCAAACTGTTATCTAGTGTTCATAGCAAAAGGGGAACCTATGTCATAGTTTTAAAAGTGAGTATTTCATAAATTTGAATGTTATACTTGTAGGGTCCTTGGCTAATCTTCTCTGGATCATTTTAATTTTAGCATAAATGTGTATGTATATGTTTGTATTTATATATAACTTTTAAAATACAGAAATGATGAAATGAAATTAATGTGACATGAATTGCTGTCATTTTATTGGTTGAAATACCATTCTTATTATGTAAAACAAATCCACATCAGACATATAACATTTTTAATATATCTTCAGAATAAGACCTCTCACTATATAATTGAAAAAAATTACCTTCCTTAAATTTTCAGACACCGAAACTACAAGAACATTCTCAGCAAGGTAATAAGTGTTTAAAAATATTGGTTGTTGAATTATTAACCTGGCACAAAGAACACAACCCAAAAGAAAGGTGGTGACCTTCAGGGGCCCCAGTTTGCTGTCCAACAGGGTCTTCTAAAGCTGTATTCAAGGTACCAGCAGATTATGGAAGAATCCTTGCATCAATGTACTTGTACTTGGAATAATGAAAACTTCAGCCACTATCATATATATATATATATATATATATATATTGTTGTTAGTTTATGGAATAAAGATTTCCATAGCATAGTATAATAAAAAAATAAAAGATGATTGTCCACGAAACTGCAAATCCATTATTTAAAACTTTCTATTTCTTTTAAATTCACAAGATATAAGTTACAGTTTTTTCCATTCTTCATTCTCCTCTCACCCTAGAGATAACTACCATTAGATACAAATATATATATATATATATATAATATGTATATATATGTATACACATGTAAAATCATTTTATACATACCTGTATTTATCAGTTCTTCCCTTGGATGTAGAAAGTGTCCTCCTTCATATGTTATTTTTTAGTCAGTATGGATATTTATAATAGTCAAAATGACTTATTAACTCAAAAATTTTCTTAAAACAATATTGCCAGAGCTGGGGGGGGTAGAGCCAAGATGGCAAAGTAAAACCATAAATTTGGCATGGAGTACGCTTCAACCATCTCCAATAACTGTAAGAAAAAAATGACTCTAAACAAATTTTAAGGGTACAGAACCCAAAAAGAGACAGAGAAACAAATCTCCCACTGAGAGCAGCCTGGAAGGCCAACAGGAAATGTCTATCACAGTGCGCTGAGAGCTGAGTGCAGTCCCCAGTGGGCCATGGTTCTGGCCCCAAGGCAGTCCCGACTAGTGCACAGATCCAGCAAGAGCAGGCTTCAGTAAACAGAATGACCAGCAGTTGTGGTGGTTTCCAGACTCCTCAACCCATAAATACCAAAGAGAAAATAAAAGATCAGTTGGAACACTGTTGTAAGAGTGGAGGAACAGCATGGTCCAGCCACTGCCCCTGGAGTGAGAAGTGGAAGAAGTGTGGTGGTGACACATGACTTGCTTTCAGAGCTCCTGGCATGCAGATCATAGGAGAACTAAGTGACCATCCAGAGGGTAATTGTCCTTGTTTGACCTTCCTGGATATTGATAGTGGTCTTGGGTGGTGGTCCTGGGTCAGTGGCCAGTGAGTCAGAGCTCGTGGAGGCTGTAGAGGGGCCACCCTACTAATAGCTCTGGCAGTTGTGAAAATCCCAACGATTTGGGACAAAGCTCTATCCATGGAAAAAGAGCTCAAAAGTCAAGTAATAGAGGCAAGATGAGGAAGTGCAATCAGAACATACAATCCTCTTTTGGGGACAAAATGGATCAAAGCATGGAACTGGAGGAGGACAACTAAAGCAGAACTCCTTCATCAAAAGCTTTCAAGAAAAAAATATGAATTGGTCACAGGCCACAGAGGAGCTCAAGAAAGGACTTTGAAAATCAAGAGAAGTGGTGGAAAAACTGGGAAGAGAAATGAGCATAATGCAAGGTGTTAAAGGAAACCCAACAAAATTATGATGACAATAACACCTTAAAAAGTAGACTAACTCAAATGGGAAAAGAGGTCCACAAAGTCAATGAAGAAAAGAATGCCTTAGAAAGTTGAATTTCCCAGATGGAAAAGGAATTTCAAAATCTCAATGAAGAGAATAACACCTTCAAAATTGGATAGGAGCAACTGGAAGCTAATGACTTTATGAGAAATCAAGATATTATAAAACAGATCCAAACAAATGAAAAGGTAGAAGGCAATGTGAAATATCTCATTGGAAAAACCACTGACCTGGGAAACAGATCCAGGAGAGATAATTTAAAAATTTTTGGACTACTTGAAAGCCATGATAAAAAAATCCCTAGAAATCATCCTTCAAAAAATTCTCTAGGAAAATTACCCTGATATTTTAGAATCAGAGGACAAAATAGAAATTTAAAGAATTCACTAATAACCTCTTGAAAAAGATCCCCAAAAGAAAACTCCTAGGAATATCATAGACAAATTTCAGAGTTCCCAGGTCAAGGAGAAAGTATTACAAGCAGTCAGGAAGGAACAATGTGAATATATTGTGGAAATACAATCAGGATAAGACAAGTTTTAGCAGCTTCCACATTAAGGAATAGAAGGGCTTGGAATGTGATATTTCAGAGGTCAAAGGAGCTAGGATTAAAAACAAGAATCACCTAACCAGAAAAACTGAGCATAATGATTCAGGGGGGAATATGGTCATTTAATGAAATAGAGGCCTTTCAGGCATTCTTGATAAAAAAAACTGAGGTGAAATGAAAATTTTATTTTCAAATACAAGAAGCAAAAGAAGCATGAGAAGGTATAACAGGAAAAACAAATCCTAAGGAACTTATTAAAGTTGAACTATTTACATTCCTACATAGAAAAAATATAATTGCAACTCATTAGACTTTTCTCAATATGAGGATAGTTGAAGGGAATATATTTGTATATATGCATACATACATACATATGCATGTATAAGAGGGTATATGTGTGTTTAAATATATATGTGAGTGTGTGCATATGTGTGTACATGTATACATAGACAAAGAGCACAGAATGGGTTGAATATGAAGGGATGGTATCTAAAAAATAAAACTAAGAGTTGAGAGTGAAATATATTGGCAGAAGGAGAAAGAGAGAGATAGATTAGGGTAAATTATCTCATATAAAAGAGGCAAGATAACACTGTGACAATGTAGGGGAAGAACAGGAAAATGAAAGGGAGTGAGTCAAACTTACTCTCATTGAATTTGGCTTAAGGAGGGAATAACATACACATTCAGTTGGGTATCTTATCCTATAAGAAAACAGGGGGGAAGGGGATAAGGGGGGTCATGAGAGAAGGGAGGGCACTTTGTGGGAGAGGGTAGTTAGAAGCAAATGCTTTTTTTTTAAAGCAATTAGGGTTAAGTAACTTGCTCAAGGTTACACGGCCAGGTGTTTCTGGGTGGGTGCTAAGTGTTGGAACCTGGATTTGATCCCCAGATCATCCTGACACTGGAGCCGGTGCTCATACTTGCTGTGCTACCTGGTTGCCCCAAAACAAACACTTTTGAAAAAGGACAAGGTTAAAGTAGAAAATAGAAAAAGTGGGGGTTGGGACAAGGATGAGGGAAATATAGTTAGTCTTTTACAATATAACTATTATGGAAATGTTTTCTGTAACTACATATGTACAACCTATGTTGAATTCCTTGTCTTCCCAGTGGGAATGCATGAGGAGGGAAGAAGAGAGACTGTGGAACTCAAAGTTTCAAAAAACAAATGTTAATGCATGTTACATGCAATTGGAAAATAAGATATACAGGCACTGGGGTGTAGAAATCCATCTTGCCCCACTAGAAAGTTAGGAGAAGTGAGGGGGGAGGATATGAGAGAACAAATTGGGGGGAAGGGTATTCAGTAGGGTCGCTATTTTGGGGTGGGTGTAGGGGAGAGATGGAGAAAAATTTGTAATTCAAAAAATTGTGGAAATGAATGTTGAAAACTAAAAATCAATAAATAACTTAAATGAAAAAAATATTGCCATTCCTACATAGAATGTCCTCTTGGTTCTGCTCTTTTCACTCTTTATTATTCTGTACAAGTCCATCTTTGGTTTTCTAAGATCATGAAGTTTATCATCTCTTATAGCAAAATAGTATTCCACTGCAATCATATTTCACAATTTATTCAGCCATTCCCCAACAGAGAGGCATCCCCACAATTTCCAGTTCTTTGCCACAACAAAGAGAGCTGTTTAAATATTTTAGAACATATAGGTTCTTTTCCTTTTTCCCTACTATGTATCAATATCAATATAGAAATTGTTAGTAAAGTCATATTGAGTTTTAGGAATAACTGCTTCCCTTTCTAAGGATTCATTCACAAATTATTCACTGCATTAACATAATTTAAGTGGACATTGATCTCAGTAGACAAGCTTAGTAGCATTCTGGGGATTGATGACAATCAATACAGTGCCACCTGCACATAAAATCAAATGGAGTGCCTCACCATTTCTAGAAGATTCCTTTTTTATTTGTGATCTGTCCAAGACATTTTATATGACAGTGGGGGAACAACTTCGGCAAGTTTTAGCCTCAGGGTGGACCAACCAGCCCTGGCTAGAGGGAAGTCTGGAGAGTGGACAACCAGCAGCTGTAGCAGTTTCCAGAATTCTCAACCCATAAATGCCAAAGAAAAAGTGAGAGGTCAGTGGACTTTTGGAAGAGGGAGTCTAGGAGTGCAATCAGGCCTCAGCCCCTGGAGTGAAAAGTGGCTGAGGTGCTGGGGCTGTGCAGCTGCTGCCATGTGGCTGCTTCAGAGCTCCAGGCCTTCAGATTGTAGGGGTATCAAGCAACCAGTCTGAGGGTAGTCAATCTGGCTTTAACCTGCTTGGATCTGGATCCCTGTCCTGGTTGGAGGTCCTGGTGTTCATGACCAGTGTGCCAGAGCCAGTGGAGGCTTCAGAGAGGGCACCCAACTAATAGTTCCAGCAGCTGAGAAAACCCCATCATTTTAAGACTAAGCTCTAATCAGTGAAAGCAGAGTTCTACTGTGGTAAATAGCTCAAAAGCAAGTAATTGAGTGGCAATGTGAGCAAGCAAGGAAAGTGGGGCAAGCACAGTGGTCCTACTTTGGATTCCTTTTTTGAGGACAAAAAGGATCAAGGAATGGAGCAGGAGGAAGATAATGAAGTAAGAACTCCTGCACCAAAAGCTTCCAAGAAAAATATGAATTGGTTACAGGCCATAGAGGAGCTTAAGAAGGATCTTGAAAACCAAAGAAGAGAAGTAGAGGAAAAATTGAGAAGAGAAATGAGAATGAAGCAAGGAATCATGAAAAGAGAGTCAACAACATACCTGAAGAAAATAATACCTTAAAAATAGACTAACTCGAGTTGGCCAGGTAGCACAGCTAGTAAGAGAACTGGCTCCAGTGTCACGATGACCTGGGGATCAAATCTGGGCTCAGATAATCAGCACCATACCCAGAAATAACTGGCCATGTAATCTTGAGTAAGTTACTTAACCCTGATTGCTTAAAAAAAAAGACTAACACGAGTAGCAAAAGTGGTTCAAAAAGCCAATGATGAGAAGAATACCTTGAAGAGTCAAATTTGCCAGATGGAAAAAGAATCTCAAAAGCTCACTGAAGAGAATCATTCCTTCAGAATTAGACTGGACCAAATGGAAGCTACTGACTTTATTAGAAATCAAGATATTATTAAACAGATCCAAACAAATGAAAAAATAGAAGGCAATGAGAAATATCTCATTGGAAAAACCACTAACCTGGAAAATAGATATAGGAGAGATAATTTAAAAATTATTGGACTAACTGAAAATCATGATCAAAACAAGAGACTCAAAAAGGCAATGAGGAGAAGGATGCCTTAAAAAGCCCAATTTGCCAGATGGAAATAGAATCTCAAAAGCACAATGAGAAGAATCACTCCTCCAGAATTTTATTGGAGCAAATGGAAGCTAATGACTTTATGAGAAATCAAGATGCTCTTAAACATATCCAAACAAATGAAAGAATAGAAGACAATGTGAAATATCTCATGGGAAAAACCACTGACCTGGAAAATAGATCCAGGAGAGATCATGTAAAAATTATTGGACTACCTGAAAGCCATGATCAAAGAAAGAACTTAGAAATTATCCTCCAAGAAATTCTCAAGGAAAACTGCCCTGATGTTTTAGAACCAGCAGGCAAAACAGAGATTGAAAGAATTCACTGATCATCTCCTGAAAAAAATTACAAAAGGAAACCTCCTAGGAATATTATAGCCAGGTTCTGGAGTTCCCAGATCAAGGGATCAAGTAGCCAGGAAGAAACAATTTGTATATTGTAGAAACACAATCAGGATAACCCAGAAACTGGCAGCTTCTACACTGAGGGATTGAAGGCCTTGGAATATGATATTCCAGAGATCAAAGGGGCTGGGATTAAAACAAAGTATCACCTACACAGCAAAACTGAGTATCATGTTTCAGGGGAAAATATGGTCATACCGTGGAATAGAGAACTTTCAGCATTCATGATGAAAAACCCAGAGTTGAATAGAAAATTTGACCTTCAGGTAAAAGAAGCAAGAGAAATATGAGAAGGTAAACAGGGAAAAGAAATCATAAGAAACTTATCAAAGTTGAACTATTTACATTCCTACATGGAAAAATAATTGAAACTTTTGAAACTTTTTTCAGTACGAGAATAGTTGAAGGGAATATAAATGTTTATATATATATATATATACATATATATATGTGTGTGTGTGTGTTTGTATGTATGTATCTATACGTACTTATATATGTCTACATAGGAGGGTATATGGGTGTATGAATACATATATGAGTGTGTGTATATATGTGTACAGGTATACATACACAGAGGGCACAGGACCAATTGAATAGGAAGGTATGGTACTTAAAAGGTAAAATTGAGAGGTGAGAGAGGAATATATTGAGAGGATATGTGGAGAGACAGAATGGAGTAAATTTTCTCATATAGAAGAGGCAAGGGAAAACTGTTACAATGGAGGGGAAGAACAGGAAGTGAAAAGGGAATGAGTCAACCTCATTGTCATTGAATTTGCCTTAGGGATGAAATGACATACACACTAATTAGGGTATTCACCTTACAGGAGAGTGAGGGGGAAGGAGATGAGAGGGGGGATAATGGAGGGGAAGGCAGTTTTGGTGGAGGGAAGTTGGAAGCACACATTTTTGAAAAAGGACAGAGTCAAAGTAGAGAATAAAACCAATGGGTGGTGGGATAGGATGGTAGAAAGTATAATCAGTCTTTCCAATATATCCAGTGTAGAAAGGTTTTGCATAGTCACACATGTACAACTTATATTTAAGTGCTTATCTTCCCAGTAAGGGAAAGAACATGAAATTTACAGTTTTAAAATAAAATTAAATATATATATGTTTATGTATACATATATGTGTGTATGTGTGTGTGTGTATATATATATATACACATTTACATACACACACACATATATAATTGTTTTCCCATGCAACTTGGAAGTAAGATATATAGGCAATGGGGCATAGAGATCCATCTTGCCCTACTGGAAAGTCAGAGAGGGGATGGGGGATGATATAGGAGAGAGCAGATTGGAGGAGGGGGTATTCAGTGGGATCGCTGTTTTAGGGTTGTGGGTAGGGAAAAGATGGGGAGAAAATTTGTAACTCAAAATCTTGTGGAAATGAATGATGTAACTAAAAATATACATAAAATTTAATTAAAAAATAAAGATGAAAAACGTGAGACATTAAATGATCTATATAGGGTCACAGAGGTAGTAAGTGACAGAGCCTAGCAGAACTTAAACCCAGATCCTCTGGGTACAACTTCAGGGCTCTTCCCACTGTACTTTTATTGCCTTTTAGTAGAATATAAAATGCATTCTACCAGTTACTATATTTAGATTTCCCTTGTGAAACCATGAAACCTCATTTCCTCTAGTTACACTAAATGCAGCTTACATATGATGACTTGGTGTAATGTAATGCCAAGCAAAGGCAACTTCCCAAGGTTCAGAATACCAGCATAGGTGCTCTCCATTTTATTCAGTGACAAATCAAGAACAGAAGGAATCAAAATATGACATTATTCAAAATACAGCATTTACTAAGTGTGATTAAATAATCTCCAGGTACTACCCCACCCCAGGATCTTACATTCATTCAATCAATTACAAAGTACCTGTTCTAAATATTACTCCACCCCTAGGCTGTACCTTCATTTAGTCCATCACAAAGCCCCTCTTCTCAAATGGAGATTAGTTTCCAATCATTAAGTAAAGTACATTCATTTGTTCAACCATAGAACACAAAAAGGTTAAAAGTTCCCCACCCTTGGATCACAATTGAATCTACCCCAGAGTTACAACAAGTTTAAGCACAGCACTTAATACCCCCCAAATGGACCTCCCAAATGGAGGTCTTTTCTTCATCTTGACACAAGGCAAGTTCTCAGCAATCTTAGTTCCTGGGGAGACAAGGCTTAGCAAGGCCACAAGATACATTGCCAGTCTCTTCATTAATTCATCCTCTGTCTGCAGAACAGTCCTAGAACCCCTGAAAACATGAGCAAAACCCTCTCCCAGGATTTCTGTAAACATACAACAAGAAAATCCTTCTTCAGGGCTTCTGAACCAACAGAAAGTTTCCCAGACCCCTGCAACAACAGCATTGTCCTTCACCAGTGGACAGAATTCACTCTCTGTCTGCAGGACAGTCTCAGTAGGTCTTAACCAACAGCCAGGTTCCGGGATTTCTTCAACAACAGGACTGTCTTTCACCAGTGGACAAATCTGGCAAAACAACATCAAAACAGGCAAAGTACCAGCAAAACAGCCATGTCTCCTCAGTCCTTGGCAGCTCCAGGGGCAGGTCTCAAAAGTCCAGGGCAATTCAAAGTGGCCCTCAGCAAACCTCTCAGTCTCTCTCTGCCTCCATGAGGGTGCTGCTTCCAAAAAGTTCTTCTGCCTCTCTCTTGTGTCTCTCCAAATCTATGTCACCAGCTCCTCCCAGTTCAGGACTTTCTTTTCAAGGTCAACAAATCCATCCCACAGGTGGGATTAACAAGCTCTGGGTTTTAACACAATCAAACCAAAAACCAAGCCAATACAGGGGGATCTTTATATTCCATTAATATCACACTTGGGTCACTTAGAGCAAGAATGTGATTAGTGGTGAGATTCTTTTCTTCTGTAGTATATTCACTTTTTGATAACTGAACAACATTTATAGCACCGATACTTAATTGAATGTTTCTAATACTGTATAAAAATAGTATTCTTTGTAATCTTTGTCCTTTTTACTGTGATTCTGTCATTCTCCATTCATCAATAAGTATGTGGTAATGTGCTTAAGAACCTACTATGTATCAGTCACAGTGCTAACTGCACTGATACAATGTATGAAATAATCCCTAATCTCAAGAAATTTATATTCTAATTGGGGGGGCAGAAGAACAGAGATACATATAGATAAATATAATTGAAGTAACTATAGAAGTAGAGATATATTTATGTCCTTTTAAAGAAATTTATAGATTGATTCTGAAAATCTGCATAGTAATATGGAAGCCATATGCAAATAGGCCTTAAATATCAGTAATGACTTTGGATAAGAATTGGATAGTGAGGGAAACTGCAGTGATTTCAATAATTACAAGATATTCCTCTTTTTGGTTAATCTTTAATACCAATATTTTCAAAATTATGCCACATGATTATGAATCTTGAAACAACATAATATTAGAAGAATCAAAATTTCAGATAGCTCAGAATTTAACGGAAAGACACGTGGTAGTCACATGCATTTTTTTTAAGCAATCGGGGTTAAGTAACTTGCTCAAGGTTACACGGCCAGTTATTTCTGGGTGTGGTGCTGAGTATCTGAGTCTGGGATTTGATCCAGGTCATCCCAACACTGGAGCTGGTGCTCTTACTAGCTGTGCTACCTGGCCGCCCCGACAAACATTTTTTAACAATTATTTTCATGAAAAAATGGGGGCATAAGGTCTTATTGAGTATGCATTAATTTAAAGATGTTATGCTGGTGATATAGCAAGAATAAGAGAAAACATATAAAATCGAAATGGTATGCTGACACCTGTGTATCATTTACAACATAAGAAAAATAAGAGGAAGAGTGCTATATTTTTTATTTCATTTATTCTTTTGAAACTGTTTACGTGTCTTACCCATACTGGAAGTGAAGTATTCACACATGCACTTCCTCTTCTCCTGACTGACATGGAGGGTTTGACTTGCCCTGTTTATGACCTAGGCTAGTTGCCCTCCCTACCGTTATGGAGGCTTGTGACCCCTATGTTCCTTGAAGCTAACCATACAGGTACCAGGCTTAACTTAGACACCTGAACAGCTTTAATCCTTCTGTAGCTCAGAGTTCCTAAGCTAAAGAAATACAGCAGCTTCAGCCTCGTGGATTCAGGTGTCACAGGCATGCTCCAAGGTAGCACCATGGCAATATTCACAGCACCGACAGCACCTATGAATATGCCACCATAATTCTGAATGGCAAAATATAACATAATCTCCATATAGAAGACAGAGGCAAAACGTTTATTCAGGCACCAGAAAGACAAATCCCCAAACCAGGAAACAAAATCTCAGCACCAGAAAACCAAACCCGTCATAGCAACAAAGAAGTTAAATACACCACAACACAGCAGATAGCTACACCATACCTAGTTGTTTCCTTGCCTGCATCCTCTCTTCCCTCCCAGTCTAATTGCTCTGACTCCCAGCTTCCTCTCAGGTCTGCTCCACCCATTCAGAAAACTCCTCCCAGCACAGGCTCCATGTGATTACATTTAGCCTATTAGGGGTCAGGGAAAATTTTCAAATTCCTATTACAATTACATACAACAAGCCTGATTCCAGTATTTTTTTTTCTTGATTATATCCTCTCTGAAGATTTAGGGGGAAAATGGGCAAGAATGAAAAACAATTAAAAAAAATAAACAACCTTTGCCTTGCATTGGTGAATGAATGGTATCTTCTGGTAGCATAGCATTTTAGACAGGCCATAGACTTAGAATCTCGAAGAGCTGGGTTAAATTCTAAAATAATATCTGCTTCAGAGAGTTGTTGTGGGGATCAAATGAAATAATATGTGTAAAGAACTTTTCAAATATCAAAGCACCATATAAATATTATTGTTATTATCATCATCATTTTATTATACGGATTTGCTTATCACAGTTAAATTTAATGCCATGTAAGCTTTATGAATCCAAAGACTCTAATGAGCTTATCTACAGAATGCCATCTTATAATATGCTTATTGTGGACAAACTATTTAACCTGTGTTGTTTCTCTCCTGTACAATAGTGATTATAACAATAGCACCCACTTCCCAGAATTGTTGTGAGGATCAAATGAGATAATATTTGTATAGCATTTAGCACAGTTCCTGAAACATAGATGGTGTTTAAGAAGTACTTGTTTACTACTTTCTAGTGTACATACATCTCTACATGTCATAGAAGAGCCTTTTATCAACTTACTTTGCCACAGTTAAGAATTTAGTCCTAGAAAAATATTGTTGAATTAGTTGCTATTCTTAGGAGAAATTAAAGAAAAAGCAGTGATTTGTCCAGGTTCAGGATTCAAAATTTGATCTTTGAACTGGAGGAAGGAGAGATAACTCAGTTCAAATTTACCTTAAGTTTAAAACAGGAGATAGAGGTTTCCTAAAATAATCTTGACTGATGTAGGTAATGGAAGAATAGTGTCATCCATAGACACCTGATTCAGTGAACTTTCTATTAGAAAGATAAATCTTTTTAAAAAGGAGTAAAGAGGAAAGGAAGGGAAAAAGATGTGAAATATATATATATATTAAAATGATATGTGATGATGGAACCTAAGACACTTTCCCTCAACAATATGTTCCTCTTAGCAATAACACCTGGATGAAGTATACATAGCCAAGAAAATGAGAATTATAAGTCTACCTCTGACATTACATTACTTATTGACTTTGGATATTCCTTAAACTCTCAGGAAACTCCTTTGTAAAGTGCTCTTAATAATATTTATCTACTTGAGTATGTTAGGGAAGATCACTTAATTAATATGTGTAGAGGCCTTAGGAAGGAAAAAAAAAAGAAAAGCTCTTAAGCAATCCATATACTTTGCAAAGAGCTTGAGCACTTAAGGAGCTATCTATCCATTAGCAAACAGTTACTAAATCTGGTCTTACAGTGAAGTACAAAATAGTGGTCAGATTATAATTATTTTAAAAATTACTCCATATTTCATTCAACAAGTACACAGCATATTAAATTTTAAAGAGGAAAAGGAAGCAAAGTACCCTAGCATGTATTCTTTTCTCCTTAACAAAATATTCCTCAGCCAAGGGGTGACACTATTTATAATATTACCATTATGTTCAATAAAATGAGTGGTGCATGTGAATTGCCATGACTTATCATTGGAAATACTGATGCTTCTTCTTGGAGAGGTTTATGTGGTCGACTTCTTTCACTCTATTATTTCTATTGATAAAAGCAGTGATAGGTAATAATAACATGGTGCTTACAGTTTTATAAATTATTTTAATTCATTATCCTATTTGATACAGAAAATACTTTGTTATAAAAATAATGATAAATCATTTCACTTTTTAACCTGCTTAATTTTTCTTCCCATTTAATCCTTAAATGATATCAGTATCACTCAAATTAATTTGGACCCCACCAAGCTTTTGATCAACTTATTTTCTTTGAAATTGTGTTTCTGTTGTCAAATGAGTTTATGGTACTTATAACTCTTCATCATCCTCCTCCATTTAAGTTGTTATATAAGTATATTTGAAATTGATCTTTCTTTGGCTTTCCTATCTCTCATGCTTGATGAGGAGAGGACATTTTTGCTGGCTGAAGCGATTTCTTAACTCTTCTGTCTCATTGTGGTGACAGATTTACAGGTTCAACTTCCTTAAGAAGTGGTAAAAGTCTATTTCTTTTATCTATAATCTCTTTCTCCTTGGTAAGTAGTTAAATAAGAATGGAATCTTTTCCCTCCCCAACAAAGTATGTACACCACATTATTAACAGTGAGCTAGAGAAGGAAATGGCAAACTACTCCTGCTTCTTTGCCAAGAAAACGCCAAATGGGGTCACTAAGAGTCAATCACAACTGAAATGACTGAACAACAATAACAATTAACATTTTCATCATTGCTTTCTTGTCTACATCATCAACAAAACAGTAAATCAAATCCTGGCTTATGTAGTATTTGCTTATTTCCAATGTGTTAATGCTCAAATAGATTTAACAGTTTGCTCTCCTGCGTCCATATAAGCAGGTTCTACCATTAGCTGATTTCTCCCTCACCTTGCTAGGGGAGGGGCACTAACAGCTGACATAACAGAGATGTCATATCTTCTCATTGTCTATAAGATTAAAAAAAAGAAATAGAACAGCAGAAATAATTCCTTAATCCTGTCATTCAAGGTCACATTCTAACTGAAACCTACCTTTACAGCTTTATTAATATTATGCTTGTTACCTATTCTATATTCCAATTTAATTTACTGGGGAAAATCACATCTAACTTGATTTACTCTGAAAACTTGGTAATACCATTTGGTCAAAAGTAAAAACATTCACCTCTTTCCAATAGGAATTTGGAACAAAGAGTAATTAAACTTAGTTGTGCCCCCACTTGATTTGTTATGATCACCTGAAACACTATGAAAATCTAACATTTCTGTTGGAATGTTCAGGGCACCCACATATTATAACAGGTTCAAGCAAATCAAGAAGTTTTGAGTTTTCTAATTGGGTTTATGTAAAAACAAAACAGGGGACTTCCGGGGGCAGAGTTAAGATGGCGGAGTAGAAGCAGGACTTCCTCTAGCCTCTGGCTTCCACCTTCCCCAATCTATGTAAAAAGGGGACTGTAAACAAACTTTGGAGCTGCAGAACCCACAAAATGACATAGAGAAGATAACCTCCTGCTGAGGACAGCCTGGCAGGCCTGCAGGAATCAGCCAGTGCAGCATTATGGGAGCCCAGCCCCATGCCAAAGCTTTGGCCCCAGGGCAGACCTGACTAGCTGCCAGCCAGAGGGACTCTAGATCAGCAGCAGCTGTGGCCATTTCCAGATTTATCAACACATAGATGTGAAGGACAAAGTGAGAGGTCAGTGTAGTCTGGATTTTGGGACCCAGTAAGTGGGAGTGCATGGCTTTTGCACCCAGTGTGAGAAGCTGCTGAGGTTCCCACACAGCTAGCCAGCGCCATGTGGCAGCTTCAGTTCCTGGCTTGCAGAGTGTAGGGTGGACCAAGCACCAGTCTGAGGGGTAACTGCTCTTGCTTTAACCCTCTTGGATCTGGATTGCAGTCTAGGGTGGAGGTCCTGGGGTGTGTGTCCAGCTTTCCAGAGCATGTGGAGACCTGAGAGAGGGCACTCATCTAATTCCTCCAGCATCTGAGAAAACCCAAGCATTTGGGATGAAAGCTCCCCTGTATGGTGGCAGAGTCCTACTGTGGCAAAAAGCCCAAGGCTCAAATGACTGAGGGGTGACATGACCAGGCAAAGGAAACAAAGGAGACAGAAGATTCCAACATTAGACTCCTATTTTGGGGACAAAAAGGAGCAAAGCATGGAACAGGAGGAAGATAGTGAAGTCAGAACTTCTGCACCAAAAACTTCAAAGGAAAATACAAGCTGGTTACAGGCCATAGAGGACCTTAAGAAACAGATAAGAGAAGTGGAGGAAAAGTTGGGAAGAGAAATAAGAACAATGCAAGAAAATTATGGAATGAGTGTCAACAGCCTGACTGAAGAAAATAACACCTTAAAAAATAGACTAACTCAAATGGCAAAAGAGGCTCAAAAATGCAAAGAGGAGAAGAATGCCTTAAAAAGCCAAATTTGCCAGATGGAAAAAGAATCTCAAAAGCTCACTGAGGAGAATCATTGCTTCAGAATTAGTTTGGAGCAAACGGAAGCTAATGACTTTATGAGAAATCAATATGCGGTTAAACAGATCCAAACAAATGAAAGAATAGAAAGCAATGTGAAATATCTCATTGTAAAAACCACTAACCTGGAAAATAGATCTAGGAGACAGAATTTAAGAATTATTGGACTACCTGAAAGACACGATCAAAGTAAGAACCTAGAAATCATCCTCCAGGAAGTTCTCAAAGAAAACTGCCTTGATGTTTTAGAACCAGCAGCCAAAATAGAGGTTGAAAGAATCCACCCATCACCCCCTGCAAAAGATCCCAAAAAGAAATCTCCTAGGAATTTTATAGCCAGGTTCCAGAATTCGCAGATTAAGGAGAGAGTATTAAAAGCAACCAGGAAGAAACAATTTGAATACTGTGGAAAACCAATCAGGATAACCCAGGATCTGGCAGCTTCTACACTTAGTGATCAAAGGGCTTGGAATATGATATACTGGAGGTCAAGGGAGCTGGGATTAAAACCAAGAGGCACCTACCAAGCAAAACTGAGTATCATGTTTTAGGGGGAAATATGGTAATTCAGTGGAATAGAGGTCTTTCAAGCATTCTTGCTGAAAAAAAAAAACAGAGTTGAATAGAAAATTTGTCATTCAGATACAAGAAGCAAGAGAAGCATGAGGAGGTAAACAGGGAAATGAAATCATAAGTAACTTATCAGAGTTGAACTATTAACATTCCTATATGGAAAAGCAATAATTGTAACTTATGATATCCTTCTCAGTAGTTCAAGGGAATAGAAATACACACACACATATCTATATATGAGGGTATATGGGCATATGAATACATATGTGAATATGTGTATATATGTTTACAGCTATATATAGATAGAGGGCACAGGACCAATTTAACAAGAAGGGATGATACTTAAAAGGTAAAATTAAGTGGTGAGAGAGGAATATAATGATAGGAGATGGGGACAGACAGAATGGGGATAACTATCGCATATAGAAGAGGCAAGGGAAAATGGTTACAGTGGAGGCGAAGAATAGGAAGGCAAAAGGGAATAGGTCAACCTTATTCCAATTAAATTTGACTTGAGGAGGGAATGAAATACACCCTAAATAGGGTATCTCACCCTCCAGATTAGGGGAGGGAGGGGATGAGAGGGGCATGATGGAAGGGAGGGCAGGCTGGTGGGGGGAGGGAAGTTGGAAGCACCCACTTTTGCAAAGGGATGGGATCAAAGTAGAGAATAGAACAAGTGGGAGGTGGGATAAGAGGGAGGGAAATATAGTCAGTCTTTTACAGTATATCTACTATGTTATTGTTTTGCATTAGCTACACATGTACAACTTATACTTAACTGCTTATCTTCCCAGTAAGGGTGGGTGACAAGGGAGAAAGGGAATGAATCTGGATTTCAAAGCTTTAAAATGAAATATTCAAACATATATATATATATATATATATATATATATACTATTATTAATGCTATTTTACATATAATTGGGGAATAAGATATACAGGCACTGGGGCATAGAGATACACTGGAAAATTTAAAAGGGCTATGGGAGAAAATATGGGAGAGAGCAGATGGGAGGAGGGGATGTCCTGTGGGACTGGTATTTTGGGGTGATGGGTAGGGGAAAAACGGGGAGAAAATTTGTAACTCAAAATCTGGTGTAAATGAATGATGTATATCAGAAGTTAAAGCATTTGAAAAATAAAAAAGCAAAAGAGGGAGGAGAATTACTATTAAAAATCCAGTATTTGAGCTGAAGTCTGTGAGGAGTGACATTTGTTTGGATTCCAGGTTACAAAATAATATAATGTCACACTTTTAAACTGGAAAAAATTTTTTTTCTGAGAAAATTGTCTAAATTTGCCATCTTACTTCTCTCATATATAGCATTTCATTGTTTTTTAATATGTAAAGTTCTTTGTAAGCCACTAAACCACATACAAATAATAGTAGATTTTTACTTATAATAATAATATTATTATATTGAGACTCTTATATGCAGAGTGCTATTCAGAATGCCTAAAAAACATAGTCCTTGTCCTCAATGAGCTAGTCTTGGAAAATAGACTGATATGCTTTCCTAAACACAAACAAAAAACTTCCTTTTTTCTTTGTAATAAGGTACATTATGAAGGTTGAGGAAGGAAGGATAATTGCCAAAGTTACCATACCACTTAAATTTTTCTTAATGGAATCTAGAAGTAGGGATTTGTGGTTAGTTTGAAAAGGTGACCTGGAGAACTGTGTATTTTTCCCTCTATTCCTCTCCTTAATCCCCCTCCTTTGAGTGATTGCCAGCTTCTATTCAATTCTTTCATAAGTGTCCTGACAACCATGATCCTTAAATTCCCTTTACAGAATCTTCCATTCCTGGGGACCCCTATATAGTATTCACTAAGATACCACTTTAGCCTTCAGTCTGGAAATTTTAGACTGGAGTGTTATACTATTATACCCTGAAGAGGCATACAAAGTCAGAGGAAATATGGTACATACAGAATGAGAGCCAAAGATGAGCTACTCATTTGAAACATAGATCCCATTGCCTGCACAGCTGGGCTTGATGTGCTCATTTTGTAAATATGCTTTGTTATTTTCTTGGTATTAGTCAGTTTACTTGGATGGATTAAAAAATTTGAAAACTTCTCTTCCTAATGTCATGGTAAGTTCATGCAGTGAATATCCTGAAAAATCATAAGACGGTTATCCAAAATCCCTCCAATAGTCATGGGAGCCAGGGTATGATCAAAATCCCATCACTGGCATCCCTGTACCAGCCAGAAAATTGACAGGAAACTTATTTTGCCCACTGATTTGTGTACAGTGTTCTCCATTATTGGACCTAACCATTAGGACACATCAGCACTAGAGAGGTATAGGAGGATTCAATATCAACACTCTGTTTCCTTCTTGCTGTCTCAAGACAATTTGACATCATCATCATCATCATCATCATCATCATCATCATAAAATACTTATGAAGAATTTGTGAAGCACATAGCATGGGAGAATATAAATATTTTGTTTTATCCTTACCAGTACAGCTCACATAATATTGAGGGGGAGCTGAAGAGCATCATTTAAATAATGATCATGGAGGCCAATACACTAGATGAGACACAAATTCAAAATTAAATTAATTCCCCCCCAAAAAAATAATTAGAGCAATAAGATGGTATATCTAGAAGGGCCTTTAGACATCTAGCCTGAGGCTTATTGTAGTTTTTAAAAATTTTAATTATTTAATTGTTTTTAGTTTTCAACATTCACTTCTATAAGATTTTTGAGTTCTAAATCTTTCTCCCTCCTTCTGCTCCCCCTCCCTAAAACAACATGCCATCTGATATGATCTATACATGTACAACAATTTTAGACATATTTCCATACTAGTCATGTTGTAAAGAAGAATTAGAACCAAAGGGGAAAATCATGAAAAATAAGAAACCAAAAAAAAATGCAAAACAAAAGGAGAGAGAAGAGTATGCTTACATCTGCATTCAGACTCCATAGTTCTTTCTCTGGATGTGGATAGCATTTTCAATCATGATTATTTTGGAATTGTCTTATATCCATGTACTGCTGAGAAAAGTTAAGTCTATCAAAATTGGTCATCACACAATGCTGCTGTTACTGTATATAGTGTTGTCCTGGTTCTGCTTACTTGACTTGGCATCAGTTCATGTAAGTCTCCAGGTTTTCTGAAATCAACTGCTCATCATTTCTTATGGAACAATAATATCCCATTGCATTCATATGCCATGACATGTTCAGCCTTTCACTAAGTGATAGGTATTCCCTCAATTTCCAATTTTTGCCACCACAAAAAGCTGCTATAAATAATTTTGTTCATGTGGCTCCTTTTCCCATTTTTATGACCTCTTTGGGACACAGACCTAGAAGTTGTGTTGCTCTTTCAGCATAGTTTCAAATTGCTCTTCAACATTTATCATTTTCCTATTTTGTCATGCTAACCAATCTGATAGGTGTGAGGTAGTACCTCAGAGTTGTTTTAATTTGCATTTATCTAATGAGGAATGATTAGGGGCAACAAGGTGGTGCAGTGAATAAAACACCAGCCCTGGAGTCAGGAGGACCTAAATTCAAATTTGGCTTCAGACGATTGACATATACTCGCGGTGTGGCCTTGAGCAAGTCACTTAACCTCAATTGCCTTGTCTTCCCCACTCCAAAAAAAGGAATGAATGAAATTAGGGTATTTTTTCATATGATTATAGTTGGCTTTAATTTCTTCATTTGAAAACTGCTTGGTCATATCCTTTGACCATCTCTCAATTGGGGAATAACTTGTATTCTTATAAATTTGATTTAGTTCTCTATTTATTTTTAGAAATGAGGCCTTTATCAGAGACACTGCTATAAAATTTGTTTCCCTGCTTTCTGCTTCCCTTCTAATCTTGGTTGCATTGACTTGGTTTGTGCAAAACCTTTTAAATTTAATATAATCAAAATTATCCATTTTGCATTTCATAATGTTCTCCTGGGGAGGCTAGGTGGTGCAGTGAATAGAGCACCAGCCCTGGAATCAGGAGGACCTGAGTTCAAATCTGGCCTCAGACACTAAACACTTACTAGTGGTGTGACCTTAGGCAAGTCACTTAACCACAATTGCCCTGCTCCTCCAAAAAACAAAACAAAAAAAATCCACAATGTTCTCCTACTTGTTAATGGTCTCAACTCTTATGTTTAAATCATGTACCCATTTTGACCTTATCTTGGTATACTGTGTAAGATATTGGTTTATGCCTAGTTTCTGCAAAGCTCTCATTTTAGAGATAAGGAAACTGAGGTGCTGACAAGGTGGGTGTTATATATGAGATCACATAACTAACCAGGAGTAGGAACAGAGTTCAAACCCAGGTCATCTCAGTACAAGTGTGATGAACTTTTCATTGCACCATACAGAATCTCACTTTATAAGAGGCTCTGAAACTAGTATCAAGAGATTCTTTAAACAAATCAACATCTAACTACAGCAACAAACAAGAAGATGAATAGTTCAGTATCATTCAAAATATTTCTCTCCCTAACTATTCAAATGGAAATTCTAAGGCACTAAGCAATGTCTCTTGTTCATACCATGTTGTACATCTGGATAGGCATAATATAGGGAAGGTAAATTCCTAGTGTGTGTGTGTGTGTGTGTGTGTGTGTGTGTGTGTGTGTGTGTGTGTGTGTGTGTGTACAAGAGCAAGTAAATGGAAAAAGAATGGAGTCCAGATTTGAAGAGGAGAAGGGCTGGATTACCTTTGGGAAATTTCCATAGTGCTTCTCCATGAATCAAAGGCCCATCTTTTTTAGCATCAATATTCTTTCAGTGATGTTATACAACCACAAATCATGGAATGTTATAGACACTAAAGACTTAAATTGTAGGTTACGCAAAGGAAAACTGAGAAGCATACTTTTTATATAAGAGTATGCTTCGATATACACTAGTCCATACATAAGGATTCTTACAGGCCACATATCAACTTAGAAAACCACATATTAATGATGTAGAGACTGTGAAGGAAGAACAGTAAGCCATATGCTCCACTGATATCTGAACTCTCTCTTCTCTCTGTCTCTCTTTATCTCTCTTCTCTCTCCCTCTTTCTATCAATGTATATATACAATTTACACACACATATATGTATGCATATGTATATATACAGATACATAAATATACATATGTGTGTGTCTTTAGCATTATAGAGAGATCCCCTCCAGAAGATTTATGGGAGGATATGGAAAAGAGTTACAAGAGATACAAAGGTCTGGAAGTGTTATTATCTGCAGTATTAGAAGGAGTATCTATTACATGGAGCTTTTTTTTAATCTCATCATTGATATTACAAATAATTACCAGATACAAAGTGGAGTCATTGAGGTATTCTGAGTATGGGAGTGACATGATCAGACATTTTCATTAAGAAGGTTATTTGGTTAGTGATTCAGTTCTTCTGAATTATCTTGACCATTGTACTACTGATAATAGTTGTCATTTACAGTTGATCATAAGAAAATATTGCTGCTATTGTATACAATGTTTTCTTGGTTCTGCTTACTTCATTTTGTTCATGTAATTCTTGCTTGTTTTTTCGTAAAGAATTTTGGTCATCATTTTTTAGCACAATAGTATTACATAAAAATAATATGCCATAATTTATTCAGCTATTTCCCAAGTGATAAACATTCCCTCAACTTCCAATTCTTTGCTACCACAAAAAAGAGCAGCTATAAATATATTTGTACATATAAGTCCTTTTTTTTCTTTCATTTTCTTTTTTGTACTCTTTGGGTTACAGACCCTCTATGTTATTGCTGTGTCAAAGGCTATGTACATAGTTTTCTAGTTCTTTGGGCATAGTTTTGAATTGTTCTCAGAATGTTTGTATCAATCCAAAACTCCAGCAACAGTGTTCCCACATCTCCTCTAATGTCTGTCATTTTCCTTGTCAATCATAACAAAAAATCTGATAGTTGTGAATTTGTATCTCAGAGTTGTTTTAAAGTACATTTCTCTAATCAGTAGTTATTCAGGGCATTTTAAGTGCCTTTGGATAGCTTTGATTTCTTTATCTGAAAACTGTCTATTAATATCCTTTAAATCAATTGGTATATGACTTGGATTCTAATAAATTTGACCCAGTTCTCTATACATTTGAGAAATGAGACTTTGTTCAGAGGAAATTGTAAAAAAAAAAAATCCCCCCAGCTTCAGGCTTTCCTTGAAATGTGGGTTGCATTGGTTTTGTTTGTGTAAAAACTCTAATTCAACATAATCAAAATTTCCAATTTTACATGTTGCAATGTTCTCTATCTTTTGGTTAGTCATAAATTCTTCCCTTACCCAGGTAAATTATTCCTTGCTCCTCTAATTTGTCTATGATACAATCTTTTATGTCTAAATCATGGAATCTTTTTGACATTATTTTGTTACGGTGTAAAATATTGTTAATATACCTAGTTTCTGCTATAACATTTTCCATTTTTCATTAAATTTCCCAGCTGTTCTTATCCCCAAAGGCTTGGGTCATTGGTTTTATCAAACCCTAGATTAGAAGGTCATTTACTACTATGTCTTGTGTACCTAATCCATTCCACTAATCCACCCCTCTATATCTTGGCCACCACCAGATTGTTTTGATAATTATCACTTTATAAAATAGTCTGAGATCTGGTGCAGCAGCTAAATCACATTCCCTCATATTTTTCCCATTAATTCCTTTGATTTTTTTTTATTTCTTATTATTCCAGGTTATTTTTTTTCTAGTTTTATAAAATAATTTTTGGTAGTTTAATTGGTGTGGCAGATTAATTTAGTTAAAATTGTCATTTTTATTATATTGACAGCCCATTACTAAGCAATTTATATTTTTCCAGTTGTTTAGAACCTGACTTTATTTGTGTAAAAAGTGTTTTGTAATTGTGTTCATATAGTTCCTCATTTTTTCTTGCCAGGTAGATTCTCAAATATTTTATGCTACTTACAGTTATTTTAAATGAAATTTCTGTTTCTTTCTCTTGCTGTGGAACTTCGTTGGTGATATATAAAAATGCTGATTATGTGGGTTTATTTTATATCCAGAAATTTGTCACTGTTGTTAATTATTTTAAATATTTTAACTGATTATCATTCACAAAGTGATACATTTATTTTCTCATTTCTATTCTAATTCCTTCAATTTATTTTTTCCATTAATACTAAAGATAATGTTTCTAGTTCAATACTGAATAATAGTGGTAATATAGGCATTCATGTTTCCCCTCTGATCTTACTGGGAACACTCCTAGCTTTTCTCCTTTATAAATAATGCCTGTTGATGTCTTAGATTGATAATACTTATAAGTTTGAGGAAAGCTCCATTTATTCCTATAGTTTCTAGATATATTTTTGGAAAGCGGGTTGAATTTTGTCAAAAAGCTTTTACTGCATCATAGAATTTAAGTTATTTTTGTTACTGTAAGTTATATTTATTGTTTTCCTAATTGAACCATCACTGCATTCCTGGTACAAATCCCCACTTGGTGATCATGTATGATCTTTGTGATATATTGAGGCAATCTAGTTGCTAATATTTTATTTATTTTTGTATGAATATTCATTAGGCAATTTGGTTTATAGATTCCTTTCTCTGTTTTTGCTCTTTCTGTTTTAGGTATCAGCACCATATTTGTGTCATAATAAAGAATTGGGTAGAACTCCTTTGCCTATTTTTCTAAAAAGTTTATATTGTATTAGAATTAATTGTTCTTTAAATGTTTGGTAAAATTCACTGGTAAATTCATCTGCCACTGGGAATTTTTTGCTTAGTGAGTTCATTGATGCCTTATTCATTTTTTTTCTTAGATTGAGTTATTTAAGTGTAATATTTCCTCTTTTTTTAATCTGGTGATTTATATATTTTTTGTAAATGCTCATCCATTTCACTTATATTGTCAGATTTATTGGCATACAATTGAGTAAAAATAGCTCCAATAATTGCTTTAATTTTCTCTTCATTGGTGGTAAATTCACCCTTTTTATTTTTGATTTTCTTCTTTCCTTTTTTCTTTCAAATTAACCAAGTATTTAATTGTTTTTATTCTTTTGTAATAAAAATGACTTCTAGTTTTATTTATTATTTCAATAATAATTACTTTTAATTTTTTTATGTCTCCTTTGATTTTCAGCATTTCCAACTTGCTGTTTAATTAAAGTTTGTTAATTTAATTTTTTTCTAGTTTTATTTTTTAGTTCCATGACAAATTCATTGATGTCTTCTTTCGCTATTTATTGATGTAGGCAATTTGGAGATATAAATTTTCCCCTAAGTGAGAACACTTTAAATATTTGCTTTGAGAGGAGATTTTGTTCTGCTCCCTAACCCTCCAATCAGATAGGCAGAGAATACTGATGATGTGTGAGGATCAAAGATAATGTAACCTAAAAGGGTGATGAATTTTCTGATAATGAAATTCTTGGGGGCATGAAGGCATTTAGTCCAATGGATTATGGTAGGAATGAAGAAATGACTTTTCTGGGAGCCCTCTATAACTTTCCCTCAAAATAACCTGGGAGTTAATTGGATGTAGAAGGTAGGAAGGTTGACAGAATGTTTATATCAGTGAAGCACATATCCTTTCAAGTATTCAATTATCAAATTTTATTGTTATTATTAACATCATTATCATAATTTACCTTAACTGAAATCTTTCCTGATCAACTTCAGAGATGATAATGACACCACTTGAAATAACTTCGGGTTTAAATAGATAGATGTGTTATTGTTCAGCCATTTTCCACTCATGTCTGACTCTTCATGATCCCATTGGGGTTTCTTAGCAGAGTTACTGGCATGGTTTGCCATTTCTTTTGCCAGGTCATTTTACAGACACTGAGACAAACAGGACAAGTGAGTTGCTTACAGTCATATGTCTAGTAAGAATAGAATTTGAACCCAGAAAAATGAGTCCTCCTGAATTCAGACCTGGTACTCTATCCATTACGCTACCTAGCTGCCCATATAAATAGACTTAAACACATATCAACACACACAGAGATGAGGTTTTTTTTTGCCCTCTGTAAAATTAAGATTATGGTTACCTCACATAAGTTGTATGCTATTAAATGACAGAAAAATTATGAAAGTGATTTGTAAATTGAAGTCCTATATATGTGAGCATTATTATGATATATTACTGTTATGATGAGATTGTGCTTGTGGAGAGGATAAAATGCCTAAGGAATATGAGGATATAATGGTAATGGGGATTTGGAGATCTTCCCTGCCCCTCCTATTGGCAATCAAACAGGTATTTAGCACCTTGTTTCAGTTCATGACTGTATCAAGTATTAAGCTCCAGAACCTGTGAATCCTACAGTAGAAGGGAGTTGCTGATGTAACAGGAAGGGGTGGAACAGGGAGGAGCTAATACCATATATAATGAAAAGTCCAAGCTAGAGAGCCAGAATTTCTGAGAGAGAAAGAGAGAGAGAGACAGACAGACAGAGAGACAGAGAGAAACAGAGAAAGAGAAAGAGAGAGAGAGAGAGAGACAGAGAGAGACAGAGAGACAGAGAGAGAGACAGAGAGACAGAGAGAGAGAGAGAGAGAGAGAGAGAGAGAGAGAGAGAGAGAGAGA
>NW_027186540.1:1168703-1277614 GCF_028583685.1 Petaurus breviceps papuanus | reverse complement strand
AGAGAGAGAGAGAGAGAGAGAGAGAGAGAGAGAGAGAGAGAGAGAGAGACAGAGAGAGAGAGAGAGACAGAGAGAGAGAGAGAGACAGAGAGACAGAGACAGAGAGAGACAGAGACAGAGAGAGAACTTCTAGGATCCTTAAAACTTCTGAGAACTGCTATGAATTGAGAACAGAATGGAGAACAAAACTTTTGGTGACAGAATGGAGAACTGAGAAGTGAACTGAAAATTAAGACAAACTGAGAAGAGAATTGAGAAGAACTGAGAAATGAGAAGAGAGGGGAACTGGGAGGAAGTATGACTGTGGTGCTGGGTCTTCGTCTGTCAGTTTTGATGTTACTTTTTCAGATTTGTCTCTTGATAGAGGACGTTGCTGTTGTTACAGAAACCCTGGGACCTTACTGCTTGTTCAGAAACCCTGAAAGAGGATTTTCTTGTTGTATGTTAACAGAAATCCTGGAGGAGGGTCTTACTGATGTTTTTCATAAGTCCTGGGACTATATTGATGATTTGTGTTGATTCCTTAGACCTTGATGTTGGATCTATGTTGATTTCACAGGCAGAAAGTGAATTGATGAGGATGCCAGTAATGTGTATTAATGTTTTTGTGGCTTTGTTAATCTTTGTCTCCCCAGGAACAGAAAATGTGAAGGACTTGAGGTGGATCAGACACTGAGAGCCTCACTGTGGAACAGGAATTGCACAATGAGCTGGACAAGGGACTTAGATCTGTCTGCCTTTGAACTCAGGTGACAGTTGGATAGATTTGCATAGGAGCTGGGACCATGGAAGAGGAACCATGGAAGCTGAGAGCCTGCCTTCAGTCAAGATGAAAAGACCTCTCCATGGGTATTTAATGCAAACTGAGGAGATCATGATTTACTGTGACCTAGGGGTGAAGAACTTTGACCTTTACATTTAGATGATTGAGTTAAGAACTTCTCCAATTAAGAGGAAAGAAGACTTTTTGATTGAAGAGATTAAGACAATGTGACCTAGGGGTGGAGAACTTTGACCTTTATACTTTGTGTCCATTAAGGATGATTGAATTAAGGACTTCCTAAATGACTGAGTTATTAAATGAATGTACTTTGTTGAAAACAATGTGTCCACTTTGGTGAAAATGATGTGGCAATTTTAGTGATAAGTTGTTATTTCAAAACATTGTGAATTCTGTACTTTGATTTCTATGAATGTTTTGTCTTAGTTTATTACAGAATAAACAGATTTCACTATACTGTGTAATCAGAATCTTGAAACTGTTCACAGCAGCAGTTCTCAGGAAAGCTGCTCTTGCTTGGCTTTATAGAGAGTGCTGCTAAGTTCGCCCTGGGTTATAATTCTTTTAGAGGCTTGTCTTTTGACATTTTCAACCTCCAAAGCTGGACATAGAATAACAGTGTGTGTGTATGTTGGGGGGGAGGATTTGTCCTGTTGACTGCACCTTATTATTTTGTTGTTGTTGTATTTACATTTTAATGAGGCAAAGAGTCATCTCAAATTAAATGTATTTACACCTTGATTTCCCAGATTATTTTTTTTTTGCATTTTGTACTTTTATAAATAGAGAACATTAATTAATGTCCAGGCCCTAAAACTATTATGATATAGCTCTTTTTTCTTTAAAATGTTGATGCTAGTTCTAATAAATTTAAGCAAAGATGTGTTCTATCTTGGTAAACTTTCAGATTTCCATTTCTGAGCCTACTGTTTTCCCATTTTTAAAAATTCATTTCCCAAAATTAACATGAGGAATTATTTTGCATCTTAATGTAACCCAGGGTCTTTATTAGAGTCAGTTAGCATATTTATTTAGGGAACTATGGGAACAGGGTTGTTCCTGGAGCTCTATTTGCATATCACCCAGATTGGAAACCTGCAGGATCATCCCTGACTTTTCCTCTTCTTTGCCCATATTCATGTAGTTGTCTGAGTCTTGTTTATTCTACTCCCAGAAAGTCTCTCATATGTTATCATCTTCTTACCACTACTGCTAACTCCATCACCATCATCAAATAGGACATACAATATTGTATAAGTCTTCTAACTGGTCTCTGTGATCTTGCTTAGCTCTCTTTCATTCCTTTATACTACAATAGTTCAAAACATTACTGAATATGTGACATTACCAAATGTAGATCCTACATTAAATGATGTACCTGTAGTTCCTCTAAACCATTGCAGTCTACACATTCTTCTCCTCTTTTTCCTACTCCTCTTCCATAGTAGTAGTAGTAGTAATCAATTTTTTCCCTTATATCCTCTGTAGAGGAACCATGCTACATTCTAGAGTCTTTCATATTATTTTTTTTGTTTAATATTCTTTTTTTTTGCTTTTCTTTAAAGGGCAATTGGGGTTAAGTGACTTGCCCAAGGTCACATGGCTAGCTTTTGTGTCAAGTGTCTGAGGACAGATTTGAACTCAGGTCCTCCTGATTCCAGGGCCAGTACTCTATTCACTGTGTCACCTAGCTGACCCTGTTTTTTTTAATATTCTAATGGTAGTAATGCAATATTCTAATTTGTCTGTTATTTTCATTCTCAATAACTAATACAGTCTATTTTACTATCCTCTCTTTAACTGGATGATATCTTTTATAGCACTCTCTGTGTAAATGGTAACATATAGGAAGGATAGTATAAAGAAAATTTTTCAGAATATAGACTAAGAAGACCTCTTTTTGAGTCCTAGTTCTGCCACTTATTAAATATATGACTTCTGGAAAGTCACTTCACCTCCATGTACCCTAGTTTCCTCATGTGTTAAACTTAAGGAGTTGGACTACATCTATGAGCTTCTTGACAAATCTGATTCTATGGTACTGTGATTTGTCACAACCTACCTATTTTCACTGTGCAGCTCTTCATTGGAAGTGTGGTCACCTGAAATTTTAATTCTTAAGTGATCATAACATTTCATAATTTTTAAGCCATATGTTATAATCAAAAGAATGTGTATCAAAAAAGGCAAATTTTTGCATAAAGGATAATTTTGCAATTTTGTAAGGGATCAAATGTATTTTATATCCACCCTACTTGCTCCTTCTTATTCAATTCAAGGCAGAGCCTCTCATCCATCTGCAGAGCTTGAGAAAGAAACATCTACTAAAAATTCTTTACACAGCTGCCCAAATAGCCAACCTCATGCACAAGTTCCACAGAAAACATGTTACTCCCCTATTCAAAAGACATTCATAATTGTGTTCCCATTGCTTCCAGGATAAAATTCAAATTCCTTATCCTGACATTTACAGCTTCATATAGTCTATATTCAACTTAACTTTTTTTTAGTTTTTTTTTTTTTTCTCAAAGACTGTCTTTTACACTAATACTTTTCATCCAAAGTACACATCTGGTTATTTCCTAATATTTTGCTGTACTCTCCATCTCCCATACATTTATCCTCTAGGACATTCTCTGTTCCTAGAAGTCATTCTCATTCTTTTCTGACCCAAAACAAGTGTCATCTATTCCCGGGATTTTTCCTTTTTACCCCATCTACAAGTATCATTTCCCACCTCAAACTTTATGTGGATTTTTTTGATGATTTTATCTTATATAGGAAATATTTGTGTACAAAAATTATCCTTTGTTAAAAGTAAAGCAACATCAATAACATTTGCTGGAGGTTAAGGATTGTTAATTTAATTTTCTTCTATGTGAAAAGAGGCATTCCCTACACATGCATGCACACATAAACACAAAAACATACACATACATACACACCTCAGTCAGTTGAGGTAGATACAGAATAAGATCTCTCTGACTGAGTTAAGAAGTTGGTAACATTGAGATTGACTGAGCAAACAAATTCATGGAACCATGAGACTATATATTTAATCCTTGGACCAATTTTAGTAGGTCAAGAAGGGGAGAGATTGCAAGCCTCTGGAGGATATCCTTGTAGGGATAGAAGAGCAAATTCCACTCTTGTCTCCCTTCCCCTCGTCTTCAATGTAGCTTTAAGGGGGAGCTACTAAATAAGTAGGAGATAATGTCTTCAAAAGGAAACACAGACAAACATTACAGATAGACGCAGATGCAGAGAAATAGCTACCCAAGAGAGGAAGAAACTGCAAAGTAAATGACCACTGGCCTTAGAGGATAGCTTTTTAGACTATAGAGAAGATCAGATTTTAAGAATCCCATTGAACGCTGCACTGAAGGGAGTGCATCTACTCAGAAAGACATGGTACCCTAGGGGACCTTGCTGAGGACTCTTCCAAAAGTTTTAAGGATCTCTAGTCACTCAGAACCATGGTTTCTGAGTTGTCTTTACCATGTGTATATTTTATATTTCTGTCTCCCTACTCCCATATTCTAGTATTGAGTTCAATTTTCCCATAGGGATTGTGTATATTTGTGGAAGAAAGACAACTCAGTCTGGGTGGGGGAGGAGTTAGTAACCATTAGTGTTTCAATATCTTATAGAATATTCTTACTAAAAGCTAATTAAGTCTACTGGATGACTGTGAGTGGAAGGCATACCAGTGGGTACTTATGAACAACAGTCTTAAAGAGTCCAGACTTACAGAATTACCTTCATGGAACTAGAGTTAGCAGTCATACTCTAGGGACCCAACTTCTGAAGGGCTAAGTGATTTGGCAAATACACAGAGCTAATTAGTGACAAATTTGGCATTACACCTACATTCAGTGCATTTCTTTTGTACTTCTGCCTTCCTAAGAAATCTCCAAAATATGACTGAAACAACTAGAACTTCAGAGTCCCTCAAAAGACAATTTCTTAATTCCTAGCATCCTATGTTCACTACTGTCATTGACCACAAGATACAATGATGAGGGGTGGCTAGGTGGCACAGTGAGTAAGAGCACCAGCCCCAGAGTTGGGAGAACCTGGGATCAGTTCCGGCCTCAGATACTTAACACCCACACAAAATAACTGGCCATGTAACCTTAGGCAAGTTACTTAACCCTGACTGCTTTAAAAAAAAAGATACAATGAAGAGACCAATGTCTTTATCAAATATATTGAAACACATATTGGTCTTGAAGTAAGAAGACAACGTTGTAATAATCTTGGGCAATTTGCTTGACTTCTGCCTTCTGTGAAAGATAATAAATATAGAAGAAAAAGTTATGGTGTATTAATGTAATGGAATACTATTTCATGAGAAATTATGGGTAGGCAGATTTCAGAAAAACAAGGTAAGACTTACATGGACTGATGCTGAGTGACATGAGCAGAACCAGAATATTGTACACAGTAAGAACAACATTGTGTGAAGATCAATTTTGATAGACTTAACTCTTCTCAGCAATTCAATGTTCTAAGACAATTTCAAAAAATGTATGATGGAAAATGTTATCCACATCCAGAGAAAGGATTATGGACTCTGAATGCAGATTGAAGCATACTGTTTTCTCTTTTTTGTTGTTTTTTTTTTCTTTCTTGCAGTTTTTCCTTTTCTTCTGATTTTTGTTTCAAAACATGACTGAAATGGAAATATGTTTAATATGTACTTGTATAACCTATATCAGACTGCATGTTATCTTGGGGAGATGGGTATGGAGGGAGGGGGAAATTTAGATCTCAAAATCTTATAGAAGTAAATGATGAAAACTAAAAATAAATAAATTTTTGAAAGAAAGAGAATAAATTTTGAAGAGAAGGGAGACAATTCAAAGAAGAATTTCCATGTCTAGATCTTTATCTTCTAATCTATCCTAATCTTTAGGTTTAAAAAGGAAGAGAATAAAAACAACTAAAGGTCAATAAGGAGGATAATGGAGCAAGACCGTGAAAGAGAAATATAACATTGAATTTTGTTACTATTTTCTCTAGTTCTATAGGTAGTTTTTTGGTAAATTGATTGGTATGGCACTAAATATGTAATTTAATTTAGGTAAAATTGCCATGAACAATTGATGTTTCTCCAATTGGTTAGATCTGACTTCATTTGTGTGAAAAGTGTTTTGCAGTTGTGTTGATATAGGTCCTGGGTTTGTTTTGGCAGATAGATTCCCAAACATTTTATAATGTCTACAGTAACTTTAAATGGGATTTATCTTTCTATATCTTGCTGTTGAATTTAATTAGAAATATACAGGAATGCTGAGGATTTATGTGGGTTTATTATATATCCTGCAAACTTCGCCAAATGTATTTATTGTCTCAAGAAGTTTTTTACTTGATTCTCTAGGATTCTCTAAGTATATCATTATATCATCTGCAAAGAGTGATAGCTTGGTCTCTTTGGCTAATTTGATTCCTTTGATTTCTTTTTCTTTTCTATTTGCTACTGCTAACATTTCTAGTACCAGATTGAATAAGAAGGGTGATAGTGGACACCCTTGTTTCACTCCTGATCTTGTTGGATCCCCATTACATATAATACTTTCTGGTGGCTTTAAATAGATGCTTCCTATTATTTTAAGGAAGACTTAATTTATTCCTATGCTTTCTTGTTTTTTAAATAGGAATGGATGTTGTATTTTATCAAAAGCCTTTTCTGCATCTATCGAGATAATCATGTGGTTTCTGCTAGTTTTATTGTTTATATGATTAATTATACTGATTTTTTTCCTAATATTAAACCATCCTTGCATTCCTGGAATAAATCCTACCTGATCAAAGTGTATTATTCTTGTGATAAGTAGCTATCGTGTTTTTGCTAATATTTTATTTAAAATTTTTGCATCTATATTCATTAAGGAAACTGGTCTATAGTTTTCTTTCTCCACTTTATCTCTTCCTGATTTCAGTCTCAATAATATATTTCTGTCAGAAAAAGAATTTGGTAGGACTCCTTCTTCACTAATTTTTTCAAATAATTTGTAGAGTATTGGAATCAGTTGTTCTTTAATGTTTGATAGAATTCTCTTGTAAATCCATCTGGCTCTGGAGATATTTTCTAGGGAATTCACTGGCTTATTCAATTTCTTTTTCTGAGATGGGATTATTTAAGTAATTTACTTCCTCTTCAGTTAATCTGGGCAACTTATATTTTTGTAAATATTCATCCATTTCACTAAGATTGTCAAATTTATATGCATACAATTGTGCAAAAGTAATTCCTAATTATTGTTTTAATTTCCTCTTCATTGGAGGAATAATAACCCTTTTTCATTTTTGATACTTACAATTTGTTTTTCTTCTTTCTTTTTTATCATATTGACTAAGGTTCTATCAATTTTATTGTTTTTTTTTCATAAAACCAGCTCTTAGTTTAATTTATTAATTCAATAGTTTTCTTAACTTCAATTTTATTAACCTCTCCTTTGGTTTTCAGTATTTCTAATTCAGTATTTAATTGGAGATTTTCAATTTGTTCTTTTTCTTGCTTTTTCATTTGCATGCTCAATTCATTGACCTCTCTTTTTTCTAATTTCTTCATATATTCATTCAGGGATATAAAACTTCCCCTAAGAACTGATATTGCTTAATTGCATAAGTTTTGTGTCGAAGGAGGCTCAACTCTTATTAACAATATGGAGAGTGGAAGAAAACTCAAGGAAAGTATGGCTATGGCATTTGAGTTGAAAAATAGATTTGAATCTATTTCTGAAGTTAAGAGAGCTTGATGCTCTAAGCAGAAAACAACTAATTGTCCTTTAATGAATAATATAGTAGAACCAAAACAACTCTCAAATAAGATTTCATGTAGTATGGGGTAAAAGAAAAAAATCATAGTAGTAGTTGGTCATTCCCTACCCAGATGTAGTGAATCAAATTTTCAAACTGAAAATAGAGAAGGATTTGTATACCTAGAACACGGATCCAAGAAATAACAGAGACCCTCCTTTTCCTACCTCCCAAGACTAAAGCAGATGACAATTACATGCTTCTCGTGGTTCATCTTAACATAAATATCATTGCCAAATGAACCTAAAATGTCTTGCCATTGTTGTGAATTCCTGTGCAAGCAGCTGAAGAACAGGAGGACTGGATAAAATATTTGCCTTGCTGCAGTCCTTTAAATTAATGCAGTGCAGATTGATAAAGATCAATCTGTGAAATGAAGACCTGGATAAGATGATATCTGAAAAAAGGGATTTGGACTTATGGGTTATGGTTTAAAATATGTAAATAAAATTGTTCACCAGAAATTGAATATACCTGACAAAAACATGTAAAATATTTATCTTCTAGATCCAAACAATAGGGTTTTAAACTAAAAAAGAATGGAGAGGAGGAGAAAATCCAAACCAGCTACAATAGCAATGAACTATGAGGAACAAAGGAAAAAATAGCTGTTAAAATCAGAAAACAATGTAATAAAAAGTGGTAAAATGCATAGCATGAAATGTGTACAAATGACTAAACCTTATAACATAAACCAGAGGAATTAAGTGTCCATGAAAGGAGACAGTCTTGACCTCATAGTTATCAGATCCTTAGTGAGATGAAATTCAAGACCTCTTCAAGCTGAGGCTGTATGAAAACTTATCAGGTATCTGGAGGGTCCTTCTATATAAAGATTGGACTAGATGATTCCTTGAGTCCACTCCAATTCTCCAATTCTGTGATTCTCTAAGTCTCAGTTTTCTCATTAATAAAATGGGGATAATAATACTTGTGATATTCATTTTATAATGTCCTAGATCATCATCATCATCATCATCATCATCATCATCTTTGTCATTCTGTGGCCAAATATAAATGGCCACATTTATGCCCACAAGTATAAATGACTCTTCTGAGAAGAGCGAATAGGAACTATGGGTATGTCTTTGATATTTAAACAATAGACTAGATCTGTATTCACCTATTTTATCTCCCCCATACACACCCACTCCCTTTTTCTACTGACCCTTTGATGGATTATTCTGAGGAGTTAATTGTTGATAGATGAAAGCTTTGAGTCATCTGTAAGTAGTAAATTTAAGTCAGGTTTATTTAGTGTTTTTCTTATCAAACATGTGAGAAAAGGGAGAGGAGTGGTGGAACCAAGATGGCAGTGTAGAAGTAGGAAAATGCCACATGCCCCCTCCATAACGACTTCAAATACCTATGAAAAATTACTTTTAACAAACTTTAGGGCTATAGAACCCACAAAGTGACAGAGAGAACAAACTGCCCAATGAAGACAGCCCAGAAGGCCAGCAGGAAGGGTCCATCTCAGCTTTCTGGGAGTTGACCCCAGGCCCACATGATCCAAAGATTTCAGCCTCAGGGTGGCCATGCCCAGCTCTGGCTGGAGGGACTTTGGGAGAGTGGATCACCAGCAGCTATGGTGGTTTCCAGAATTATCAGCCCATAAATTTCAAAGACAAAGTGAGAGGTCAGTGTGGAATTTGTGGGAACAGGGGGTCTGGGAGTGTGGTCCAGCATCTGCCCCTGGAGGAAGAAGTGGCTGAGGAGTGGCAGCCACAACCAGGTGGCTGCTTCAGATCTCCTGGCCTGCAGATTATAGAGGGACCAAGCAACCACTCTGAGGGGTAATTTCTCTTGCTTTAACCTGCTTGGATCTGGGTTGCTGTCTAGGGTAGAGGTCCTGGGGTGTGTGATCAGTGTGCCAGAGCCACTGGGGGCTTGTGAGGGGCCAGTCAAATGATAGCTCCAGCAGCTGTGAAAACCCCAATGACTTGGGACAAAGCTCTACTCTCTTGAAGCAGAGTTTCACTGTGGCAAAAAGATCAAATGTCAAATAATTGAGTAGCAACATGAGCAATCAAAGGAAGCCAAGCAAGCACAGCAATCTGACTTTGGATTCCATTTTGTGGGACAACAAGGATTAAAGCAAGGAACAGGAGGAAGAAAACAAAGTCAGAAATCCTGCAAAAAAGCTTCCAAGAAAAATATGAACTGATTACAGGCCATAGAAGAGCTTAATAATGATTTTGAAAACCAAATAAGATAAGTGGAGGGAAAATTGGGAAGATAAATGAGAATTAGGGAAGAAAATCATGAAAAGGGAGTCATCAACCTGAATGAAGAAAATAATACCTTAAAAATAGACTAACTCAAATGGCAAAAGAGGCTCAAAAAGCCAATGAGGAGAAGAATGACTTAAAAAGCTGAATTTGCCAGATGGAAAAAGAATTTCAAAAGCTCAGTGAGGAGAATCATTCCTTCAGAATTAGATTGGAGCAAATGGAACCTAGTGACTTTATGAGAAATCAAGACGCTGTAAAACAGATGCAAAGAAATGGAAGAAATAGATGGCAATGAGAAATATCTCATGGGAAAAACCACTGACCTGGAAAATAGATCCAGGAGAGATAATTAAAAATTATTGGACTACTTGAAAATCATGATCAAAAAAAGGACCTAGAAATTATCCTTCAAGAAATTCTCAAGGAAAATTGCCCTGATATTTTAGAACCAGAGGGCAAAATAGAGGTTGAAAGAATCCACCTATCACCTCCTGAAAAAGATCCCAAAAAGAAAACTCCTAGGAATATTATAGCCAGGTTCCAGAATTCTGAGATTAAGGAGAAAATATTACAAGCAGCCAGGAAGAAACAATTTAAATATTGTGGAAAAACAATCAGGATAACACAGGATCTGTCAGTGAGAGATAGAAGGGCTTGGAATATGATCTTCCAGAGGTCAAAGGAGCTGGGATTAAAACCAAGTATCACCTACCCATCAAAACTGAGTATCATATTTCAGGTGAAAATATGGTCCTTCAACAGATTAGAGAACTTTCAAGCATTCTTGATGAAAAAGCCAAAGTTTGAAAAAAAATTGATATTCAGATACAAGAATAGAGAGAAGCATGGGAAGTTAAACAGGGAAAAGAAATCATAAGGAGCTTATCAAAGTCAAACTATTTACATTCATACATGGAAAAATGATAATTGCAAGTTATGAAACTTTTCTTAGTATAAGAATAGTTGAAGGGAATATTGTATATATGTATATATATATATATGTATACATATGAGTATATAGGATCATATATGGCCATATGAATACATACGTAACTGTTTATATATGTGTACAGGTATACATAGACAGAGGGCACAGAACCAATTGAATAGGAAGTGATGATACTTAAAAGGTGAATTTGGGAGGTGAAAGAGGGATGTAATGACAGGAGATGGGGAGAGAGAGAATGGGGTAAATTATATCATATAAAAGAGGCAAGGGAAAACTTTTACAATGGAGGGAAAGAACAGGAAGGCAAAAGGGAATGAGTCAACCTTACTCTCATTGAATTTGGCTTATGGAGGTAATGACATACACACTAAATAGGGTATCTCGCCCTATAAGAAAGTATTTGGGAAGGGGATGAGAGGGGGGATGATGGAAAGGAGGGCAGGTTGGGGGGGGGAAGGAAGTTGGAAGTACACACTTTTGAAAAGGGGCAAGGTCAAAGTAGACAATAGAACAAGTCAAGGTCGGGGTAGGATAGAGTAGAATATAGTCAGTCTTTCACAATATATCCACTGTGGAAAGGTTTTGCATAGGCAGACATGTACAACCTATATTGAATTGCTTATCTTCCCAATACCAATGTGGGTGCCAAGGGAGGAAGGGAAAGAATCTGGAATTTAAAGTTTTAAAATCAAATGTTTATAAAAATATTATTAATATATATTTTTACATGGAACTGGAAAATAAGATATACAGGCACTGGGGCATAGAAATCCATTTTGCCTTGCTGGAAAGTCAGAGGCAGGATGGGGGAGGATATAGGAGAGAGCAGATGGGGTAGGGGTTATACAATGGAATCACTGATTTGGGGTGGTGGGTAGGGGAAAGATGGGGAAAAATTTGTAACTCAAAATCTTGTGGAAATGAATGATGTAAACTAAAAATAAATATAAAATTTAATTTTAAAAGATTAAGAAAAAAACATGTGAAAAATACATTATATCACAGACTGATTGAGCAACTCACACATAGTCACAAAGCCGAAACTTAAAACTTGATCTTTTAGGTTTTTAAGAAGCTAAAAGAGACAACAAATAGAGCTATGGGTCTAGAATCTGTAAGTCTTGGGTAAATCTGATCTAAGACACTTAGTAGCCAAGTTACTCTTGGAAATACTACTTAGTCTCTTTTTTCCTCAGATTCCTTAACTGGAAAATGGGCACAAAAAACAATACCTACCTCAAAGGCTTTTGGATGATCAAAAGGGATTACTTTTGTAAAGCTCCTTAATACAATGTCCAGAATGTAGTAGGTGTTATACAATGCTTTTCCCCTTTATCCTCATATTAAAAGGAAGATAAGTAGTCAAAAAATTAGAAAGCCTAGCTACCTTTGATCAGTTCCAGTCTTAAGAAAAAACCCATATGAACAGTTTTCCAGGAAAATGACAGAACTGGGAGATGTGATCACTGAGTCACTGCCAGTGATATTTTAAAAAGTATAATGATAAAGGTATGGCATGATGTGGGCTGGACATATTCCAGGTAGTTGGATCCAGAACTGGATGGCTAGACACTTCAAGTAGTCAGTCACAAATAGGTTCAGACATATAGAGCTAGAAATGACCTCATCAGTCCCAACCTACTAATTTTATGGTTATTTTTTTCATTAACTAACATCTACTTTCTACCCTTCCCACCTCCTCAAATGGAAAAAAAGAGGAAAAATAAAACTCGTTTCTTAATAAACATTGCCATTCCAAATAAATGCCCTCATTAGTTACATCCAGAAAAAAAGTCTAATTTTGCACTCTGAGTAAATCAATCATCTCAGTCAACAGAGAGACAGAATGCTACCTCACTGATGGGAGCATTCCAAAACTGTCATTTTCAGATGAGGAAACTTAAAGCCAAGAAAGGAAAATGCCTTATTCAAGGGGACATAGATTTTAAGCATCAACAGAAGGATTTGAATTCAGGTCTTCTGATTATAGAACCAGCACTTTTTCTACTGTCTGGTGCTACATTCCTTTTCATTTTCCTCTTCTCTTCTCACCCTGCCATTATTCTATTCAGGATTTCATCACCTCATGCTTGATTATTGCAATTCCCTGCTGGTGGTCTACAATGCCTCAAATCTTTCCCCATTCCAATCCATCTTAATTTCTGACTTTTTTTTTTTCTAAAAGAGATTCAATTATGTCATCCCTTAATCAATAAACTGTAATGACTCCCTATTACCTGTAGGACAGAATAAAAAAAAATCTGTTTGACATTCCAAGTTCTTCATAACTTCACCTTTCCTATTTTCCCAAATTTCTTATACCATAGTCCCTGCCACATCCTCTTCAGCACAATAGTGCTGTATTCTTTGCTGTCTCAGGAACAAGTTACTTCATTTTTTTGGCTCTACACACTTTTCCAACTGTTCCAAATTCTTGGAATGTTTTCTCTCTCTCTGCCCACTGACTTCCCCGGCTTCCTTCAAATCACAACTAAGATTGCATTTTATATAGGGAGTCTTTCCCAGCTTCTCTTAATTTTCATGCCTCCCATCTCTTTTCTTTCAATTTATTTTATATGAAACTTTTTTTTTACATATTTGTTTGCTTGTTGTCTCTCTTATTAGATCATAATCTCCTTGACTGCAGGGAAAGTACTTTTTCCTCTTTTCCTATCTCCAGTGCTTTACACAATGCCTGGCATGTAGTTAAAGCTTAATAAATGTTTATTAGAACACTGACTAATGGTTGAAACCAATTTGGATATAGAGTTTAACTGGAATGCCCAAGGAGATGTCCTTGACTGCATGCTGTTCAGAATTTTTATCAGTATCCTGTAAAAATAAATCAGAGAATATAGGTAGGTGTCCTACCTAAAATATTGGATAAAAGTTCAGATTGAAAATAGTCATAAGATTCTTAAACATGGGGCTGAATATAATAACATGAAATACAGTAGGGATAAATGCTTCAATTCATATTGTTCAAAATATAACATACAAAAGTGTAACATGAAGAGGAGTGGCTGGAAAATAGTTCATCTGAACAAAATATTTCTAGGTGTTTGTAGCAGCAAGCACCCCAAGCGTCCTCAGGGTTTGCAGCTACCACAGGTTCTTGGATCTGCTTTGTTAAAGGAAAGCAACTCAAAATGGGTTAACAAGCTTACTTTAATCAGTCAGACATATATCGTTTACCTTGTTCAGGAGAAAAGGTCAGCACCCTGAACGTCAAAGTATACAGGCATAATTATCAAGACAGAAACATCAAGTAGACAGATTTCCAAACTGTCCAACCATTACATCCATACCCAGTCAACATCTGGGTTTCCACATTCTGCGTTTTTCAAAGCTGGGGGACTCTCAACAACGGCTTCCCAGAATTCAGCTCAGATCACAGAACACTTCTCAAAGTGAGTCCCAAAAACAAAGCTACACATCAGGGCTTATATAGCCTTCTCCTGACTCAGAGAATGTAACAACCTTATTGACTCACTGGCCAATCAAGAAGTATCTACTGAAAAACAAGCCTCCCCCACCCCAGGCTTCAGGTGCACATTAGCCTAGGGGCAGGGAAGATCTTTAAAATTTACATTCTTATTACAATGTTTTACAATACTGCCAGATTAATATGGAGTAATAATAGCAGTGTGTATATATGTGTGCATAAATGTGTATGTATACAGTAATATATACATATATGTATATATGTATGTATGTACATATACATACATATGTCAGATTACAGCATTTTAGGAAGTTTGCTGATAAACTGGAAAGCAACTAGGGTGTGGGAAGAGCAACCAGGTTAGTGAATGGTCTCAGTGTTTGCTAATATGAATATTGGTTGAAAGACCTAGTGATATTTACTATAGAGCAATTAGCAGTGACATGGTAGTTGTCATCAAGTAGTTAAATGGCTATAATTTGAAGGAGGCATTCAGCTTATTCTATTTGGCCTCAGTAGATCAAACTAAGAAAAACTGATTCTCTACAACCTTAGTTGTAGAGAAGTACAGTTAAGCTTGACATAAGAATAAAGTTTCTAACAATTATAGGTATAGACAAAGTAGAGCAGGCTACTTTGTGATTCTCACTAGAGATCTTCAAGCAATGTCAGAGATACTATCATAGAAGTTGTATGCTAATAAATGTTTAAGAATAGACATGTGTGTGTATATACAAACACATTGATCATTAATTAATAGTTATATACATGAATTTAAGTTTAATCTGCATTATTTACATTGCATTCTTTAGGTGTAAGTTCACACAATGAAAATTTAAAAATTGACTCAGGTTTGAATTTGATCTTGCTCCAACAAACCCCTGTGTGGTAATGGTTCTTATTCAGGAATATACTAGGTTGCCTCTGAAGTCTCTTACAATTCTGACATTCTGTGATCATCATTGTCAAACATCATACTGCCTAGGATCAGGTGCAAAGAAAGTTCTACAAGCCTGTATTGCATGAATTGGCAGGTGAGGTTCACCATGATCAATTGTCACGTAACACATTTCAGGGACATTAAACCAAAATAAGTTTTACCACTTCAGTAATAGATGTACTGTGTGAAGAAGTTGTAGATAGCACTTAAGAAAATGAAGTCAGAAAGAACAGCTGCACCTCACTAAATACATTAAAGAAAACATGATTCTAAAGATACTTGGTGAACACATTTCAAGTTATCTCAAAGCAATGGAAAAGTTCACAGATTTTAAAAACATGACCAAGAAAACATTAGTAACCACTACCCTGTTTGCTAATTATTTATTTCTATATGTTTTTTTTTAATATAAAATGACCTAAGCATTACCCAAGCTTTTTGGTAAAAACATGAAGTGGGAATCCACAGGTATTTATGGATTTTTTATAGTGGCCCATGTTTTCATAGTCATAGAAATGAGAGGTACAGAGTATATAAGATTCTTCTGTGGCTACCATATCGATTTCAGGAGGAAAAAGTGTTTAATTTTGGGAGAAAAATATAGTGCCTTACAGGCTGACTTCAAATGAAGTCTTTCGCTCTTGTATGCCAGGATTGTAAAAGAGTCTAGCACAGAAAAATCCACAGAGATAATTTTGTTCAACTATCTAGTAAGTGTAAGCATTAAATAAAAAGTACAAATAGAGGGACACAATTAAGTTGCTTGCAAGTGTTATTGAAGATGTTCCTAGCATACTGAAGTTATTCCTAGAATAGTGATTTCATTGACCCTCCTCAATGATAGTGAGATAGGGGGCTATTTGATTAGATTTACAGTCATTCCAAAGACATTGGTTTTGCCATCCATACTGGAAAGACAAATCCAGTCTCAGACATTTAACACTTACTTGCCATGTGACTTGGACAAGACACTTAACCCCAATTGCCCTGCCCCCCCCCCAAAGGAAAAAGAAATAATAAACTGCAAAATTAAGTATATAGGAAAATTTCTACCATGGAGCAATATCTTCTCTATCACCTACAGTAACTGGTATTTCAAAGAGAAGGGTACCACAGAAAGGGGTAAGATATACAAGGTCATACCCTAGAAACTGTGTAGAAGAGGGAAATAAAAATTGTTACCTTAGAAGGTTTGATTTCATAAGGAATAGAGATGAAAAAAAAGGAGTAAAGAAACTTAACAGACATGAAATTTAAAAAAAAACCCAAAAGACTAGAATAGACAGAAAGGGAAGAGAATAGGTAAATAGCATGAAGAAAAGGCACATTTAAAAAAATGAATTATTTATTTATTTTTATTTTTAAACATTCATTTCCACAAGATTTTGAACTACAAATTTTCACCCTGTCTCTCCCCTACACCCCACCTCAAGATGGCAAGCATACTGAATACCCCTTCCCCCAGTCTACCTTCTTTTATATTCCGCCCATCACCACTTACTTTCTTTTAGGGCAAGATGAATTTCTATACCCCACTGCTGTTTCTGTACCCCATATCTTGTTTCCTGGTTGCATGTAAAAACACTTTTTTAACACTTGTCTTTAAAACTTTGAGTTCTAGATTCACTCCCTTCTTCCCTCCTCACCACACCAAACTGGGAAGATAAGCAATTCAATACAGTTATATATATGTTGTTATGAAAAACATTTCCATAGTAGTCATGTTGTGAAAGACTAACTGTATTGCCCTCCATCCTATCCTGTCCCTATATATTCTATTTTCTCCTTTGACCACATCCCTTTTCAAAAGTATTTGCTTCTAAATACCTGTTCCCCCGATCTGCCTACCCTTCTGTCATCCCCCATCTTATCCCCTTCCCCCCTACTTTCCTGTAGGGTAGATACAACATTGACTGTGTATGTTATTGTCTCCTTAAGCCAAGTCCAATTAGAGTAAGGTTGACTTATTTCCTGTCACCATCCTGCTCTTCTCCTTCATTGTAACAGCTTTCTCTTGCCTCTTTTATGTGAAATAATTTACCTTTCTAACTCTCCCCTTCTCATTCTCCAAATATATTCCTCTTTCATCTCTTAATTTTAATTTTTAGATATCATCCCTTCATATCCAGCTCATCCTGTGCCCTCTGTCTATGTATACATATACACACATATGTATATATACACATGTATCCACCTATACATGCATATATATGTGTGTGTGTATACACACATACATACATACATATTCCTTTCAACTCTCCTCATACTGAAAAAACTCTCATGAGTTATAAATATCATCTTTCCATTTAGTAATGTAAATCATTCAACTTTAATAAGTTCCATATGATTTCTCTTTCCTGTTTACTTTTTCATGCTTCTCTTGCTTCATGTATTTGAAAGTCAAATTTTCTATTCAGCTCTGATCTTTTCAAAAAGAATATTTGGAAGTCCTCTGTTTCATTGAATATACATATTTTCCCCTGAAGTACTGTACTCATTTTTGCTTGGTGGGTGATTCTTGGTTTTAATCCTAGCTCCTTTGACCTCCATAATATCATATTCTAAGCCCTTCGATCCATTACTATAGAAGCTGCTAGATCTTGTGTTATCCTGATTGTGTTTCCACAATACTCAAATTGTTTCTTCCTGACAGCCTATAATATTTTCTCCTTAACCTTGGAATTCTGAAATTTGTCTATAATATTCCTAAGAGTTTTCTTTTGGGGATCATTTTTAAGAGGTGACCACTGAATTCTTTTACTTTCTATTTTGCCCTCTGGTTCTAGAATATCAGGTTAGTTTTCCTGCAGAACTTCTTAAAGGATGATTTGTAAGTTCTTTTTTTGATCATGGCTTTCAGGTAGTCGAATAATTTTTAAATTGTCTCTCCTGGATCTATTTTTCAAGTCTGTGGTTTTTCCATTGAGATATTTCACATTGCCTTCTATTTTTTTTTCATTCATTTGGTTCTATTTTATAGTGTCTTGATTTCTCATAAAGTCTTTAACTTCCATTTACTCCAACTAATTTTGAAGGAATTATTTTCTTCAGTGAGTTTTTGAAATTCCTTTTCCATCTGACCAATTCAGCTTTTTAAAGCATTCTTCTCTTCATTGGCTTTTTGGGCCTCTTTTGCCACTTCAGTTAGTCTAATTTTAGGGTGTTATTTTCTTCACTCTTTTGGGAGGTCTCCTTTAGCAGGCTGTTGATTCTATTTTAATGATTTTATTGCATCAGTCTTATTTCTCTTCCAAGTTTTTCTTCTATTTCTCTTGCTTGATTTTCAAAATCCTTCTTGAGCTCCTCCTTGGCTTGCGACCACTTCATATTTTTCTTGGAGGCTTTGGATGCAGGAGTTTTGACTTTGCTGTCTTCTTCTGATTCTATGTTTTGATCTCTTTGTTACCAAAAAAAAGATTCTATAATTTTTTTTTACTTGCACTGCATGCTCATCTTGCCAGCCAGTTACTGGACTTTTGAACTCATCACCATGATAGAACTCTGCTTTGAGAATGGAGTGCTTTGTCCCAAATTCCTGTGGTTTTACACGGCTATTGCTTATTCTGGGCACCTGCCTCAGAACTCTGAGGAGGATTGCCTCTCCCCAGCCTCAACCAGCTCTTCCATGTTAGTGCTCCTCACCCCATGACCACCATCCAAGTCTTTGACCCAGATCCAAGCAGGGCAAAGCAAGAAAATCCCTCCTCACCATCAGCAAAGAAAGTCCTGAAATTTGGCCTTTGGACAGTTGCTTGGTCCCTAGGCCTGGAGCTCAGGAGTCAGCTGCTGTAGCTATTGCCCTCTCTGCTGCCCCTGGGGCAGGGTCAAGACCATGCTTTCTCTCACCAAGTATCAACAGAGTTCCCCACTGACCTTTTACTTTCTCTTTGGCATTTATGGGTAGAAAAGTATGGAAACCACCACAACTGCCAATGAACCAGTCTCCTGAAGTTTTCTCTGTCCAGTCTGTGTTGATTCTCTGTGCCTGCATGGCATGGTCCTCGTCAGACTGCACTGTGCTCTGATCCTGGTGCTATGGACCTTCCTGTCAGCCTTCCAGTCAGACTTCAGTGAGAGATTTGTTTCTCTGTGTCATTTTGTGGGTTCTGTAGCTCTAAAAATTTTTTTGAGTCATTTTAAAAGGTATTGGAGGTGTTTGGAGTGGGAGCTCAAGCAACTTCCTGCTTTTACTCCTCCATCTAGCACTACCCCTGAAAAGGCATGCTTTTTACAAGAAACTGTAGAAAATTATTTTTTTAAGTTAATACAAAACAAGTTGAAAAGGATGATTATGTAACAAATTAACAAATTAACTGAGAAAAAAGAGGGAAATAATTTGATAATTATAAGAATGTTAAAAAAGCAAACAGTATAAATACATTAAGTGAAACTGTAAAAGAAGGGAAACAGGGTAATGAACAGGAGGTGATGTCTTGAGGGTGAGAGGAATAGGATTGCCATCAAGCAGATAAAAAATAATGAAAGAGACAAAGTGCTGTTTTGCAAAGGAATAGGGGTAGAAAAATCCTAATTTGGAATTATATGTGGATGAACAAGGATTTGTTCCAAAAGAATTAGTGATGACCTTAAATCTTGAAAGGTAGCTTTTGAGAACAAATATAAGTTCCACTATATGAAGAAAACTGAAATCTTAAAAAGCAGTTTTCCCTCAAGCTGTAACAGATATAAAGTATAAATAGTTCAAGAAAGTTTCAACACCATTTTTACAGATTATAAGCATTTTGACAACAGGGAATGCCTCACTATTTTACTTATGTACCCAATACCTAGAATATTGATAGGCACATAATATCCTAAGTGTCTAATAAGTGATTATTGATTGAATTATATCAAAATAGCAGCAGCCTCAAGAACAACAATGCTAGAGTATTACAGGGATGTCCTTTTAGCAAGTTTTAAATAAAGGTATATTTACAGTAAGGCAGGTCAGCCTTGGATGTCATCTAAGAGGACAGGTACAGAGAAAAACATAGAGGCATAGAGAAACAGAAACAGAGACAAACAGAGATAAGAACTCTCACACAGAGATAGAGACAGGAGAGAGAGAGAGAGAGAGAGAGAGAGAGAGAGAGAGAGAGAGAGAGAAAGTGCACAAAAAGGAAAATTATATTAGATTTATAAAAGAGTACTCCAAAAAGCTTTTGGATTCCATCAAACTAAATAAGCATCATGATTATCCAACAGAAAAATGTGCAAGTTTATTTTATAAATTGTTCTCACTGTTAGAAATTACCAAATGCCTCTTTAATGGTTCATAATGAATTCCATGTATTTTCCAAGAATTATTTCTCTCCCAGAGTAATGTGGAGATTTCATTTAATTTATGTATATTTAATTTTTAAATTAGCATCACTTTGGGGATTTCTGTGTCTCCTGAACACATCATGAATAAATCAATTTAATTTTTTTTGAAAAATGCATAAATGTATTAAAAATATGTAGTACACTTGCTTTTGATGATAAATAATACATGTAAACACAACTGAAGTTCATGATTTAAGTAAGATTATTTATGAAAGGAAGTAATACATAATTAGAATGAGTATATCTATCTGTTTAGTACGTTCATTTTTATTAAATTCTCTTTAAGGTGATATCACTGATAAGCAATATTTTACCTACATTAAGTGCATCATTTGAAGTATATTTAGCCCTTTATCTTTTAAAATCGCATGTCCTATTGTAGTTTGGGATTCTCATCAAAACTGTAACACCAGGCAACTTAACATTTACATATAGCAACATGCTTATGAAATGTTATTCTAATTGCTAGTTAGCTGCCTTAATCATTATGTCTAGTGAAATAGGTCTGCATTGTTCCAGTTTTAAAGAAAAGATAATGGTGGTTTTAAGGAATTATTTATTTTCTTTTTCCCTGCACATTACTCTGTGAAGAAGAGAAAGTCAGACTCCCCTATGAATGATCTCACTGTGGTATGAATTTACTTCTGGAGATCAAACTATGACTCCCTACATAAACAGTTATGGGATGCTAATTACCTTAGAGTATTTTTCTAATAAGACCATAAAAGAAATTTTCTAATGAAGATGAGAATTTTATTTCCATATGGACAAGTCTACTTTATTTTATTCCATGGGTAACAGGATCAATGACTTTAGGTAGATAACTTGCTATTGTATACCCCATTCACATTATGAACCAGCTAAGACAGAAAGGATGGATTAGCAAACAAATCCTTCTGTATTATTGGAAAAAGTCAAGTTTTATGACGTATTATATTATAGGTAATAACATACATTCTAAGACAATCATATATGTCATTTCATGAAATACCCGGTCCTCTCATTTCATAGTGTTCATGATAATATTAAACAAAAATTGTATCTTATGATCTACCTACAAGGGTGGGAGCCTCTGGCCTCAAGGCTATATTGACCCTCCAGGTCCTCAAATGTGGCCCTTTGACTGAATCAGAGCCACACTTGAGAACCTAGAAGGCCACATGTGGCCTTGTGGCCTCAGATTATCTACCTCTGGTCTACCACCTCTTAAAAAAGTTTAAAGGAGTAAAGAAATTCTAAGAATAACTTAATATCTGAACCAAGTTGACATATTTTTAAATTGTTCCTTCAAAGTTACCCTCAAATGTATCATATAGTCTTTTTTTCTTCCCTTGAAGACTCAGCTTAAACATTATCTTCTACATGAAACACTTCCTCATTACTCCAGCATCTCATGTCTCTCCATAGTTACTTTGAGGTGATTTTATATAAATTTTGCAAATATATTTTTATACACAAAACTTCTGATATCAGATACAAGCACCTTGGAATACAGGGACTATTTCATCCATCTCTATCTCTGGTGCCTAGCAAAATGTCAGTCTGTAGAAGGTATTTAACAAATACTTGCTGATTGGTTTCATTTTAAGTGAAAACAGGGAAGGAAGGGTCACTAAAGTATATATAAGTGAAAGTCTATACTAAGACTTTTAAGGAGTGAGAATAGAATTTGATCACAGGAGAGAGCAAGAAAGTGTTGCGTAAGAAAGGACTCTAACAAATCTTTCTCTCTTGTAAATATATTCGAAGCTTCCCCATCTTGTTTTCCTACTATGATGAAAATTTATTTTAGCCATGAAATAGATCTTCTGTGTCTGAGTTAGGGAATGAAATAATGGTATATTCCTGTAGTGAATGAAGACTAAGTAGTAGAAGTAGTCTTCCTCCTCCTCTTCCTCCATCCCCTCTTTGCCCTTTCCTCCTCCTCCTCCTCCTCTTCCTCCTCTTTCTTCTCCTTCTCCTTTTTCTTCTCCTCCTCCTACTTCTCCTTCTTCTCTACCTCCTCTAGCTCATCTTTTTCTTCATTCATCTTTTTTGTCTCTTTCTCTTCCCCTTCTTCCTCCTCCTTTTCCTCCTCTTTCTGTTCTTCCTTTCTTTCTTCCTCTGTTCTAAACATTAATGATACAAATAAAAAGGGAAAGTAAGCCTTCTGTAATATTCAAGAAATATTTTTTCATAAATGAAGTCATGCATCTCTTTTCTATAGTACTCACTCTCATATGCTCAGCATATTACTTTGAAACATTCATAGTTAACAGGCTTGTCTGTTCTTCTGAACTTTTGCCTTTTAGTGATTGGCTTTTCCTTTCTTGTCTAGGCTGAAGTGCAGCATCCATGCCCAGACCTGACCCCACTTTTGATTTTCCAGCATCTCCTAAATATACCCGTTTCTATCCTCTGATACCACACAGCTCTGGTTCAGGTCCTTACTTCCTCATGCCTTGTCTATTACAATAACCTGCCAGTTGCTCTGCCTGCCACAAGTATCTTCCCACTCCAGTTTGTCTTCCATTCAGCCTTCAAAATGATTTTCCTAAAGTGCAGATCTGACAGCACCCCCACAGATACCCCACTTAATAAACTTTATTGGTTCTCTATACCTAGCCCTACCTCCAGTACTTTCTAGTCTTTTAGGACTTGTACATCAAAATTCAGTCTCCAAAAGTGAGAGAAAAAGCACTCTCCTAAACTCCTTACATGAGACGCTTTCACATTGTCCTAAAGTCTAAAGCATAAGTGGGTAAAGCAGAAAAAAAAGGAAAATAGAGCCATATCCCTTAAGATTATTGATGGGAAAATTTCAATAAAAGTCTAAGAAAAAAGTGTAGCAACATATCTGTCAATTTACATAGCAGTTAGGCAAGCCAACTTCCCATAGGCCTGGAATTTTATGTCTTCAGTGACCAGGAATCCAAAATTTTTAGAGCCATATTTTACTAGATTACTCAAGTCCTAGAAATAACCTTCTTTAGGCATTAAAAAGAAACTAACCCTACCACTCTAAATATACTAGCCTATGTCCTCAAATACATTGTAATGAGCCCTAAATAAATCCAGAAAGTAAAATTTTTGATAATCATAGAAAAATGATTACCAAGCAACTTATTATGATAGTAAACTGAATCCTATTTTAAACTAAGTATACAACTTAGAAGAGTGGATACTGTCTAGGTGTCAGGACACTTACGTTTCAATCTTTAGGTGGCACAGAGGACAGAGTTTGTGTTCCAGGGAGTTAAGAAGACCTGAGTTCAAATCCATCCTATGACTATTACTAGCTTTGTGACCTTGAACAAGTCATTTGACCAAAATCTCTCTGTTTCCTTATTTAAAATATCTGTTGAGATGATAAAATGAGATTCTATTTGTAAAGTGCTTCGCACACCTTATTATGTTATATAAAGATTATTAACAATGATAATAATAATAATCCTACTTTTACCATTGTGATTTTAGTTAAATCATTTAACCATTTTTTTCCGTTTCCTCAATTGTACCTTATCTAGTCTCTAGTTTTTTCATCTGTAAAAAGAAGGGGGTTTGTATTTTAAGGTCCCTTTCAACACTGACAATGAATAAATTATAGGAATATTAGGAGAAATTACTTTGTTTTATAGATGTACTTGAAGACACGAAAATTTTAAATATATATATATATATATGTGTGTATACATATTATCTATAGAAAAAAGTTGAATATTTAGGCATAGTATCTATAATGAATACAAAACTCAATAAATTTGCCTTAATTGGTGAATGTAGGTCAACTGGGATTTGAACACATGACTTCAGAAAATCTTCCATTTTTCAAATTTCAGGTGAGGTTACTAGAGCCTCACATTTGTAATGCTCAAGATACTTTAAATTATACATAAAGGACCTAAAGGAAAATAAGTGACAGTGATAAAAGTTTCATTCTTACCTTCACAAATTAAACCAATTTAACTTATGCTACTCAAAAGTAAATTTGTTGGGCATATGTCAGGTGTGGTTAGAAAATTAATTAATTTCTAACTAAAACCAATCCTGCACCTTATCAAGAGATGAAATGTAAGCTAGCCATTCAAAAGGTAGAAATAAACAGACCCACAACCCCCCTACACACTCCCCACCCCCCAAATGAGAAAGATTAAGGTCATGGGGATAAAGTCCAAAATAGTAATTATAATCCTTTGTGGAAGAACTAACTTTGAAAGTTAAAACTTGTCTTACAACTTTGTGAACACCTAGCATTAGTCAAGTATAAAATGAACAGCATGTCAACTTCTACCTAACATTTCAAGCACATAAAGATTTTAAGCAAACACATCTTCATACAGGAAATAAAGCAGAGCCTGATTTTATATTGGTTGCAGCCAATTTTCTATAAATAACTCACAGATGTCAAGTGAATTACAGTCTTCTCCAGCTCAAGGGCCTACAGGCATACCCAGAAGCCTATTAACAAGGAAATGACAAGCTTCAGGCACCTAATTTCATTAGAACATCACCAATAAGGCACAAGAAGTCTAAAGCTAATCTGACTGGGGATTGACTGGGAATTGAATTGAATCTACCCCAGGATACTTATTTCTCTTACTTAAAAGGCAGGTCCACTTAAAGAGAAACTCTGTTTACTAATTTGGCCAACAGTCACTTGGGAAAAAATGCTCTAAGCCATTTCCTTTGTTCTTATACACAGTAATGGAGTCTAGGCATTCAGAATGCACTGGACCCATCAACCAATTTCCAAAACTTTACATGCATAATTGGAAATACCTGGAGGGTGTGTTTTGAGAAAGAGAAAGTACATTTTTGTTATGGACTGATGATTTGTTTCTGACATGGAGCATAATTGGATATATGAGGGCATACCTGCTTGTAAAAAAGTTCATTGGTTAGGCTTCCCTGCAGCACACTCACTTTTATTTTATTTTGTTTTGTTTTCCTTCTTGGACTACTGCTACTAGTACTGCTCTATTCTTCTATATTACTTGGACATTTACTAACCTTATGATTTTAGGTGATATTCCCTTCTGGGGAAGAATTTTCTCATCTACAGTATAAGTGAGTTGTATGAAATAATCTTTTAAGTTCCCTTCTCATTGTAAACTCTATGAATATCAATCACCTGTGGGTATGTCCCTTCATTTTCACAAATCTTCATTCTGCAGCTTCTGGTTCTACAATTTCCTCTCTTTTCCTTTTCATTCCTTTTTAAAATTATTACCACATGTATTTTTCTACCCTTTGCATCAACTACCCCTTCCCCCTCCCCATATCTCCATTCCATCTCTTACCATATCCTCATACAGAATTTTTTTTTCTAGGTAGACCATGAGATTTCCCCCTGGACTGAACTGTGACAGATTCACACATGTTAAAGTATGCTACTGAATGAAAATATGGAAAGATTTTGATTTTATAATGTGGTTCATAGCCAATCACTCTCAAAGGCTATATCTCAGTGGTTCAGTGTAAATACAGATGGTGGTGCAGGTGGAAATCATCATACTGAGTGGTAGTCCTCTGTATATTGCCATTTCAAGGCATAATTTTTTCCTCACATCTTTATCAATGATAACTTGTATGAAATCAAGACTAGGACTATTAAGATGGTAATTGATGTGCAGTTATATTTATATTGATATATTAAATGATTTATTAGCTTACAGGAAGAAATCCAGTGATCCATGAAAGGAGTCCTTGCTCCTCTCACTTTATCTAAAATTCTTGAATTTTACCTTGAACTTCAATTCTTCCATCTCTTCTTGTGCCTTATCCCTCTAAAAACTTATTCTTCATCAGTTCTACAACCTTTAGCCCAGATACACCCATACTTCCTCATATCTTAGCTTTTCTCTCTTACTCTGGCCTGATTTCTTCTTTTTGTAATCTTGACTTTATAGTTAACTGGTCTAAATTTGTATGTTCTTCTACCCTCAGATTGCTTGCCTTTATAACCTACCACCAATTATCCTTTCCCAGACATCAGTTATGAAAAATCCCTACCACCTCCCTTTTTGTTTCTATCCACATATTGCTGAATGACACTGCAGGGAGTCACGAAATTGTTCTAGGTACAACCCATTAAAATATGTTATCTAATCCCAATTGCATCCTCCTTGCTACAAAGCAACCCTTTTACCCTTCCCTGATTGACATACTGTCACACTCTCCATAGCATCTGTACCAAATCTTCAAGTGTCTTTTTATTACATCTCCTTTCCCTCTCAGAATAGAACTTCACCTAGAATTTTATTAAAATATAATTGATGTCATGCATCATAAACTTCTACTTCTTCCCCATTTTAAAATTTACATTCTCTCACCATAATTTCCCATTCTCTCTTTTTTATTCTTTCACATTCAGAGGAAGAAGTGATCTTTCTTACCAAAGCAACATCAGTAAACCCTTTTACCTTTGATCTGGATCCCATCCCTTCCCATCAACTACAGGTTCTTACTAGTTTCATCTTCTCCTCTCATATTCTAATCTTCCATCTCCCTTTCTGCAAGGATTTTCTCTGCCTCCTAAAATAGTCAAATAGATAAAATATTGCTGTTCTCCACTCTCCAAAATAATAATCTCATATTCATAATGTTACACAGAAATTTGACTAAAGGACGCATATCAGCAATGAAGAATGGTAGGAAATTGTTTGAGGGAACACATTTCCCCAAATCCTTGAATTTCCTTTTTACTTTTCCTTGAAGAAACTTCTGCCATTCCTAATTAGCAGCTGTGTGATGAACAAAGAAATGAGACAGATCCTAAAGTGTTTTAGTGATCAGGTAGAGGCCTAAAGCAGAAAAATAGGAGCAGGGCATTGTGGTGGAGAGACACATCAAGGTTTCTGTGTAAGATCAAACTGGCAGCTATCATGAAAGCTTACTTTTATGAGATCAGGCCATAGAGCTAATTCTAACTCCTTCCCATCCTAACACTTTCCTCTTAGCTTCTCCATTTGATTTGAAGTGTTATTTGGGCAAATTCCAAACCTCCAATTCCTTACCTTTAGATCTTTCAAATAAGAAGGTGCTGGGGGGTAGGGTATATTCAATGAATGAATAAATCATTTCAAATTTTTGCTAGGCAACAATTTCCTTATGGTTATTCACTTTATTGTGCTTTTAGAAAATCATGTGGGTACTCAAGTCAATTTCATGAGTCTTGTTAATGAAGTTGTATGGTTTGTGAGCAAGAGATGTTTAAGATATGTAGCATATCTTAGAGGAGAAACAATTTTAAATCATTTTTAATAATTCAAAATGAGATCTCAATTGCATTTTTCCATATCCCTGGTTCAGGTTTTTAAAATATTTTTCGTGTCATGGAATCCTCTGGCAGTCAAGTAAAGTCTATGGATCCCTACTTAGAAACATGTTTTTAAATGAATAAAATGAAATACATAGGATTAGAAAAGGAATTAATTACATTAACATATAGTTATCAATATAGTAAAAGTTCAAAGTTAACAGGTCTCCTGTTATCCATCCATGGAATCCCTTGTATATGGATACATAGACTTCAGTTTAAGAATCCCTGACCTGAATCAATACTGAATTATAATCATCATTTGCATATCATAAACTTTGGGAACTTGGCATTGTAGGAAGGGAGAGTTAACTGTAAGTCTGAAGATAATCACCCTCCAGTAAATAATAAATATATTGCAGATTTGAAGAAGCTCCCAGTGATTACACTCTAATCTCTGACTTGGCTAGTGACTTTTGACTGGCAGCTGAATTTTTTGAGATATAAACTAGCTAACTAATTTATATATAAAATTAATTGAGTGATATCTTGCTTCTCTATAGGTGTCAAAAAGGAGGATATAAATCCGATATAGACAGCTTTTGCCATAGTTAGTGCCATCCTAGGAACCTGTCAAGTATACAACTAGCTCATACTGTGATGATGCCTATTTCTTTCCTGTCTTTCACTGCCAAACTCCTAAGAAAAATTTGGTTATGCTTATGGTCTCAACCTCCTCAAATACCTCTCACTTTTTAACCCTTTAAAGTTTGGCTTCAGAATCTACTGTTTAATGGAATCTACTCTCTCTATAGTTATTAATGAAATCTTAACTGTTAAGTCCAACAATCTTTCTAAAGTTTTCATCCTTTCTGATCTGTTGGGATTTGGTAGTATTGACCATCTCTTCTTAATACTCCCTCCTCTCTGAGTTTTCCTGGCATTGATATCGCTTAATTCCTTTCATATCCCTCTGACCCCTTCTCAGTAATTCTCTGCTGTATCTTCAACTGTGTCCCACCTCAGAGACACAGTTGCACTTTGCAACTTTTCTTGTCCTCCCTCCTTCCTCCCCTTCCTCTCTCCCTCCCTCCCTCCCTTCCTTCTAGAATCTCCACCTCTAATAGAGTTTCAGGTCTTGTTACTTCCAACATGAGACTTCATCTCTCTAGTTGTTAGTCCTCTCACCACACTGAAATTATCTAGTATTTAATTTGGAGATATCTTTCATTTACATATTTCATTTCTTTCTGTGCTTATTATAAGGTTTCAGGTGGGGCAAACACTTTTATTTTTATCTTTGTATTCCTAGCACATAGTTGGTACATTAAAAATGCTTGTGAATTGAATTGAATTTGTCATCAAAACTTTTTAGTATGCATGCTATGATGTAGTATGCAAGATAATATCTTAAGGAAATACTCTTCCTTCCTATGTACCTTCAATTTCCCCCAGAATTATCTATCATTTAAAATAGACATGTAGAAATATTCTTAGTATCATTTAGCTGAAATGAACTTTGTTTAAATAAAATTTAGAAAAAGCCTTTATGAAAAATATTTTCAGTTCCCCAAACCTCCCACCCTACTTTCTTTTTTTTTTATAAATTTGTCTTATAAAGTATAGACAACATATACAGCTAAACAATAAAGGCTGACATTGTAAACTATCATTGGTGATATTTATGGGACTATCTTTGTACTTATGAAAAGAATTCTCATTTCCTGAGAGTGTTCAAATGCCAATAAATCTTGGAAATGGAGTATTATAACAGCACCACAAATGTCCTGCCAGCATCTGATTCAGAACTAGTAGCCATGTAAAGTTACAGCTCAACACATGCTTAAAATAAAAACAATTTGATTTGTTATAATTTATATCAGCCCTGCACAGGGAATACAAATTAATGTGTTGCATTTGAAAAGTAGCAATATACTTCATTGCTACAAATATATGCACGTACATATTTATGTGTATGTGTATACACAATACATCTCTGTGTTCGTGTATGTATTTATACATATACATGTCTCAAAACAAGGAACTCATCTTATAGCTGGCTATCTACAAAGCTTTTCAAATTGGTAATCTGCTTTTAAGTTTTGCTTTCATCTGCCCACATACGATGGGCTTTTCAAAACCCACTTAGCAAGTTTGTTGCTAGCCATAATCTTGGTAAATCAAAGTGAGCAAGAAACAATCCTGTACTTCATTAACTTGACCTTCTGCACAGATGACCTGTGAAGATCCATAGAGAAAAACCGTGGACAATTCCTTTATTCTGTAATATTAGTGGGCTACTTAGTGGCAGGATTGGAGTGGGTGGGTGGGTGGGTGGGAGGCCTCAAGTGTCTCTGGCAACTTGTCTAAATTTGCATACGTTCATCACAACAACAAAAATGCTTTTGTATACCTAGACTATGTTTAAGCTTGGCTCTGTGATTCCTTGTGTCTCCATTTACAAAAGGTAGCCTTCAAGATCCACTTCCCCAAACTCAACATTTCCCTTAAGAGCTTGTAACCCTGGTCCCCTCTCACCAAATTTCCCTTTAGTAGAAAGTCTTATTTTTAATGTGTTACTTTTCTAGTGGCTTCCTGAAGCTCAGGGAAATTATGTTGTGTTTGTTGAAATCTTTCATTGCTTTTGTATATAGAAACACCTTACTCTTTATGTGCATTTGAGGAATAAAAATGGTAAACATTAAGTTTCAAAGAAATGCTTCCTTTCTCATTATTAAGTTTATTTTATGAATCTGATGAGCATCCTTGAATCATCTGAATGGCACTGTTGTACTTTTTATTTCCTTAACAAATATTTAAGACCTATCATTCTTATATTGCTCCCAAACATATGCATATAGTCAGTGTTCCTTTAATTTGGCTTCTGTTTTGAGAGCCAATGGGCCCCATGAAACATGAAAATAGAGCTGTTGCAGGAATTTTATTACTTTTCATAAGTGATCTGACTTTGAGGAACTGTGCTAACCATCCAAGTGAATACATGTGCAATGGCATTTTGTAATCAATTTTTCCTATAATATGTTAGTTCCTAAGGCCACAAGCAGCAGGCATAGAAATAAGGGATCTAACTATTATTGTTCATGATTTATGGAATATTGTTTATGTTTATAAAGTACTTAGCAATGTTTTTTATGATGTTTTCCTCCCACCAAGATTTATTTAGGCCCTAACTATCCCTATATGGTTGATATAGGGCGCATCAGAAATAGAACTGTATTGAAAAGGCACTAGAAGACATTGAAGCCAGGACAGAGAAAACTTTCTCATTATCAGAATTAGAGATGTGTGCAGTTGATAGTTTAATATATCTATAACGTTGGAGTCTTATTCATGCTAACTGAAAGAACATATACTTCAGTGATACATGAATATGCTTTTGGCCTTACCATACTATTTCTCACTCTCAGAAATGGGCTTAAGTGTCTGTACTGACTTCCTCATAAGAATGCTTTTTCTTTATACTTTTATAAAATGTATTTCCTTAAGAAAGAAAATAATATAAATTGGGGAATGGGGAATAGAATAGAGGAAAATAAATTTAGTAGTAGTAACTGTAAAAAAAGAAGCAAGTTTCTTTGATAAAGGCCTATTTTATCTAAAATATAGAGAACTGTGTCAGTTTTATAAAAATAAGAGCCATTCCCCAATTGATAAATGAGCAAAAGAAACTTTATAAGTTTTCAGATAAAGTAATTATAGCTATATATAGCCATATGAAAAAAATATTCTAACTCACTATTGATTGAATTCTGAGGCATTACCTCATACCTATTAGATTAGATGACAGCAAAGGTAAATGACAAATGTTGGAAGGGATATGGGAAAAATGAGACCTTAATGCATTATTGTGGGAGTTGTGAATGGATTAAACTATTCTATAGAACAATTTGAAACTACACCTAAAGGGCTATAAAACCATGCATACTATTTGACATAATAAAACCACTACTAGATCTCTATCCTAAAAGAGATTTTTTTTTAAAAAGGAAAAGGACCTATATGCACAAAATATTTATAGCACCTCTTTTCTGGGGTTAAAGAATTAGAAATTGAGGGGATGCCCATCAATTGGGGAATGGCTGAACAAGTTGTGGTATGTAATTTTGATGGAATATATTGCAGTATAAGAAAAGATGAGCGGGAAACTCTCAGAAAAACCTAAAAAGACTTGCAAGGTTGATGGAAAGTGAAATGTACTGGGTAAAAAGGAAGAGCAATATTTTAAGATGATAAACTGTGCAATACAACGATCCACGACAACTCTGAAACTCTTAGATGAAAAATGCTGTCCATCCCCAGAGAAAGAACTGAAGATATCTGAATACAGAGTGAAGCATGCTTTTTTATTTTTTTTTCCTGAGGTTTTTTTTTGTCTGTTTTCTTTCACAACATGACAATTATGGATATGTTTTGCATGACAACACATATATAACCTATATGGAATTGCTTACCTTCTCAATGAAGTGGGGGTGGGGAGGGAGGAAGGGAGAGAATTTTGCATGCCAAGTTTTGAAAACAAATGTTAAAGATTATTTCTACATGTAACTGGGGAAAAATAAATACTCAATAATTAAATCATATATATACATATATATGTACACATACATATACATACATATGTGTACATATATTAATATTTATATTTGCTTAGCTTCCTTCAAAGCATAAGTATGATGACACCCTCAAAAGAAATGCATTTTCTGCTTCTCTTAGGTGTTAGTGCTCCCCTACCTGCTCAAATTTATTGAATTTATTTGCTAAAATAGTGAATTTTCAGGATAGACCATACGCTTCCTAAGGACAGGAACAATGTCCTTTCTTTTTGTCTCCATAGTACCCCAATGTCTCAGTAGAATGCTTTGCACATAATACCCATTTAATTAATATGTTTTGGATTTAATTGCATATGTTGGTGATTAGAAATCTGTTGCTTTGTAGTTTACATTTCCCATTTCTTTGACCTATAGGACTTCTATTTGCACATTTTTACTTCATAATTCTGTATTAACAGTACAGAGTCAGAATCTTTTTTTTTTAATTTTTGCATTTCAAGGAAATTTTAAATTCAATTCATCAAATATTTGGCAATGTGTTGGGCTCTAGGGATTCAAAAACAAAAAATTATAGAAATTTATATTCCATTTTGGGAGACAGTTGGGAGGAAGCACAGAGAATAAAATCCCCTCATGAATCCAGCTCTGACAGTTCTTCTCAATCTCTCTATTGTTTTCTGCAGTCTCCCTCTTTAAATTAACCTTCTGTTTACATACCTGTGCACACATTGACACCACACTGCAGGGTACATTCTGTTTTCCCCTTTCATTTTTATCTTTATATTCTCAAAACCTTGCAGGTGACTTATACTTTCCTCTGATGTTTCTTTAATTCAATTAAACTACACTTTAATTCAATATTTTGCAGGGCCGTAAGGTATCATTTTAATAGCAAAGTCTAGAAATTTTGCTTAATGGAAAATTTGAATTATAGAATAACATATAAAAAAGAGCTTCATATATACATTTGCTTGTGTGTATGTGTGTGCATGTGTGCGCCCATGCGTGTCTGGACATGTGTGTGTGTGTATCTCTTATATACTAAGAATTGCATATAAGCTGGTAGATAGGCTGCCTTTATATTTTCACGCTTTAAAATTCTAGCTTCATTATTTGAAATATCGGCTACCTGATTGGGGGGTTGGGGTGAGGATAGTTAGAAGCACACATTTGTGAAAAGGGACAGGGTCAAAGTACAAAATAGAATAAGTGGGGGGGCAGGATAGAGGGAAATATAGTTATTCTTTCACAATATATCTACTAAGGAAATGTTTTGTATAACTACACATGTATAACCTATATTGAATTGTTTTTCCTCCAAGTAGGGGTGGGTGGCAAGGGAAGAAGGGAAAGAATGTGGAAATCAAAGTTTTAAAATGAAATGTTAAAAAACATATATAATTTTTTACATGCAACTGGGAAATAAGACATACAGGCACTGGAGTATAGAAATCCATCTTGACTAGAAAGTTAGATGGGGTATGGGGAAGGATATAGCAGAGAGCAGATTGGGGGAAGGGGTATTCAGTAGGCTAGCTATTTTGGGGTGTAGGGTAGGGAAAGATGGGGAGAAAATTTGTAACTCAAAATCTTGTGGAAATGAATGCTGAAAACTGAAATTAAACAAATTAACAAGAAATATCTGCTGCATTTTTTGAGTTCCCAATGCATCTATTGTCGAGGACCAATTACATTGTTTATATAGGAAAATATGATCTGTTTGATGATGCTTCAATTTCTATTAACACATTTTATGACCTAGCAAATAATTGTGTAGAAAAAAATGAGGATTGCATGTAAATATTGAATGGACCAGAGAGTCTATATAAATTGAAAACTTTTAATTTGATGAATGGAATGGAAGAGGAAAAATTATCAAATAGCTGTAGTGGTGGAAAATTGTATTGATTTCATACAATACACTAATCAGAAAAACTTTTGTATAATTCAAAGCATAAGTAAAGAATCACCATGAAACATTTGATTAAAAAATTAACTTATTCCAAAAAGATGAGTGCCTTTAAGATAACCACATGAATGGGGGTGGGTGGAGAAGGATCATTCTTTGACTCTGTGATTAGGAATTAATTCTTACGTTAACTAACCTGCTTAAGCATGTTCTTTGCTACTCTGATTCATTCTCATTGGGGGAAGAGAGAGGGGGAAAAAGAGAAAATACTGATGAATTAATAAAACAAAATCCCTATTGATGTATGGAGCCTCGAGACCAAGAGTGAGAATTTGTTAATTGAACCAAGAGCCAGAGTTGGAGACCTTTCTACATGTTAACTAAAGTGGGTCAGAAACAGATTAAAAATGTAATATAGAATGTTGGATAAATATTTTTTTCTTATTTTTCCTCTTCTTCATTCCCTTTAATTCCCTTTCCCATCTCCTCTTTTTCTTTCCTTTGCTTCTTCTCCTTTATTTTTCTTCCTTCCCTTCCCCTTCTATTTTCTTCCCCTTTCACCCATCCCCACCACCCCAGCAAAAAAAAAGGTGAATAACATCATTACTAAAAGAAATGTATTGGAACAAAAGATGAAGGTTTTAGGAAAAGGTACATTTTTAGAAAAGAAACCTTTTTTGTTGTTTAGGGTAATTTAGACTTTCCTCATCATATTTTCCAGGACATTCACAATATAATCTAGTAGGTAATCTTATTTGGCTATTGCCCTGGAAAAGTTACTGCAACTTTCTGTGAATTCATTTCCCCATAATATAGGGATTGTAATTCCCTGTTTCAAAAAGGTGATGTGCATTAAATGTGATTTCCAAAATACCACTTAGAAGAAGGTGCCATAGAAATAAAAGGCATTGAAAAAGCTCCTGAAATCTCACTCATATGGCACTGTACATGCTTTCTGTAATGACCTGGGCATTCTTGAGTTTTTTGCTTGCAGTATGAATCAAGGACTTGGTTTAACACAGCTAGAATTTCACTCTTGTTTTGGCAGAAATTGTACTTATTTGTGAAATGCTATATTTCTCAATATCCTGACTAGGTCTGAGAGATGAAGACTGAGAGCTAAGTCAGCACAAAGGCAAGGGCAAGAGCAAATGATTTGGGCTGTGTTGCCATTATGATCCTGTAAGAATGGGGTTTAGTGGAGAGGTTAGGGATGAAGAACAATTCTCACTAGTATCATTAGATACTGTTGTAGAGATTTGAAGAAGTTTGGATTTTTTTTTTAACTAGGAACTCAAACCTAAATGAATTTCCAATGTTCAGATAATGTGTCGTTGTTATTCAGATTTCAGAAAGTCTTCTCTGATGCAAACATATCACTGTGTATATTTCCTAGTATGTGAATATAATACCTCTCCCAAAGCCCATTGGTATAAGGCCCTCTCCTTGGTGGATATGAATAGTCTACTCTAAGGAAAGCTCCCACCTTGTCAGTTTCCTTCAGAATTCTTGCAGCCTCAAGCCTTCTCCAGGACACTTAAAAAATTCTCCCACTAAATAGTATTTTTTTTCAATTACATCTAAAGATAGTTTTCAACATTCATTCCTTCCACCCTTCCCACTCCCCTCTCCAAGACAGCAATCTGCTATAGGTTATATATATATATATACACACACACACACACACACATACATATATATTAAATATATTTCCACATTAGTCATGTTGCAAAAAAGAATCAGAAGAAAAGGGAAAAATCGTGATAAAGGAAAAAACAAAAAAAGGAAAAATGGTATTCCTTGTTCTGTTTTCAGACTCCATAATTCTTTCTCTGAATGTGGACAGCATTTTCCATAAGGAGTCTTTTGGAATTGTCTTAGATCATTGTATTGCTGAGAAGAACTAAGTCTATGAAGGTTTATCATCACACAATGTTGCTGCTGCTATGTACAGGGTTCTCCTGGTTTTGCTCACTTGAGTCAGCATAAGTTCATGTATGTCTTTCCAGGTTTTTCTGAAATCCACCTACACATCATTTCTTATTGCAAAATAGTATTCCATTACATTCATATACCACAGCATGTTCCCTCATTCCCCAATTGGTGGGCATCCCTTGTTTCCAACTCTTGGCCACCACAAACAGAACTGCCATAAATATTTTTTGTATGCATGAGCCATTTTCCTTTTTTTGTTTTCTTTTTTTTCTTTAGTGGGGGGAAGGCAGGGCAATCAGGATAAGTGATTTGCCCAAGGTCACACAGCTAATAAGTGTTAAGTGTCTGAAGTCAGATTTGAATTCAGGTCCTCCTGACTCCAGGACCAGTGCTCTATTCACTGCGCCACCTAGCCACCTCATTTTCCTTTTTTATGACCTCTTTGGGACACAGTCCTAGTAGTGTAATTGGTGGATCAAAGGGGTATACACAGTTTTGTAGTCTTTTGGGCATTGTTCTAAATTGCTCTCCAGAAGAGTCAAATCAATTCACTATTCTACCAATAATGCTTTAGTATTCCAATTTTCCCCACACCTTCTCCAACATTTTTCATTTCCCTTTTCTTTATCATAGTAGTCAGTATAATAAGTCTGAAGTGGTACCTCAGACTTGTTTTAATTTGCATTTTTCTCATCAATGATACTTAGAGCATTTTATATAATTTCTTCATCAGAAAACTAACTATTCATATCCTTTGACCCTTTACCAATTGGGGAATTATTTGAATTCTTATAAATTTGACTCAGTTCTCTATATATTTTAGAAATAAGGCCTTTTGGGAGACACAGAGGCAGGCCTGGAAGGCGCAGCCCACAGATGCAGAGGCAGGCCTGGAAGAGGCCTGATCAACTTGGACAGCAATTAGTCCCACCAACCACAAGGGCCATCCAGGCCTATCACCAAAGGGCTGGGACTGGAAGACCAAGGTAAGAACCAAATGCAGGGGCCCCTGTCTCAGACAGCAAATACTCCTGGGGCTACCACTTCATAACCCAGAAATAAAAAAAAAAAAAAACCCTACCAGGACCTCCAAAGACCAGGATGACAGAGTGAACCTTGTCTACTTCAAACCCCCCCTCTCCCTCTGACCCTGAAAACATAGTAAGGATTGCTCCAGGGCAAAACCCTCTACAGTAAAGCCTTGGGATCCCTACAGGAATGGCTTGGCTAGGGCCCTGCCTCAAAATGGGTAGAAAGCAGACTACAAAGACAAAGACTCTGGAGTCCTACTATCCTCAGAGGGAGCAACCAAAGTCAGAGGGAGACAATGTGGACTCCACACCCACAGCTGAAACATCAACAGGGAACTGGTCCCAAGCACAGAAAGCTCTCCTAGATGATATCAAAAGGAACTTTGAAAACCAAATGAGAGAGATAGAACACAAAATGGATAATTGTCTCAAAACCAAAATAGCAGAATTAGAAAACATTATAATGAAAAAAACATCTCTCTAAAAAGAAAAGTGTATGATATGGAAAAGGAGCTCCAAAAATTAACCAAGGAAAATGATTTGCTAAAAACTAGAATCAACCAAATTGAAACAAATAACTCTATGAGGAACCAAGAATTAGTCAAACAAAACAACAAGAATGAAAAATTAGAAAAAGAGGTAAAATACCTTAAAAAAATAACTGACCTGGAAAACAGATCAGGAGAGACAATCTGAGAATCTCCTGGTCTCTAAACTTCATAAATCCAACCTCAAAATAAACAAGAAAGAAGTTAAGGAGGTGAACAGAAGTTTAGATAAGATAGGTATGATAGATCTCTGGAAAAAACTGAATGGGGATAAAAAGGAATATACTTTCTTCTCAGAGGTTCATGGCACAAACTCAAAAATTGACTACATTCTACTGGATAAAAACCACACAATTCTATACAGTAAGGCTGAAATATTAAATGCATCCTTCTCAGATAATAATGCAATAAAAATTACATGCACTAAAGGGCCATAGAAAGAAAGACTAAAAACTAATTGGAAATTAAAGCATTTAATGATAAAAAATGAGTGGGTCAAACAAGAAATTATAGAAACAATCAGTAATTTCATTCAAGATAATGATAATAATGAGACAACATACCAAAATTTGTGGGATGCAATAAAGGCAGTTCTTAGGGGAAGTTTTATATCTCTGAATGCATACATGATTAAATTAGAGAAAAGTGATGTCAACCAATTGGGCATGCAATTGAAAAACCTAGAAAAAGAATAAATTCAAAATCCCCAATTAAATAGCAAATTAAAAATATTGAAAACCAAAGAAGAGATTAAAGAAATTGAAATTAAGAAAACTATTGAATTAATAAATAAACCTAAGATCTGGTTTTGTGAAAAAACCAACAAAATTGATAGACCCTTAGTCAATATGATAAAAAAAAAAAGAAAGAAAAACACCAAATTATGAACATCAAAAATAAAAAGGGTGAATCTACCTCCAATGAAGAGGAAATCAAAACAATAATTAGGAATTATTCTTTCCCAATTGTATGCACATAAATTTTACAATCTTAGGGAAATGAATGAATATTTACAAAAATACAAGTTGCCCAGTTTAACTGAAGACGAAGTAAATTACTTGAATAACCCCATCTCAAAAAAAGAAATTGAACAAGCCATCAGTCAACTCCCTAGGAAAAAATCTCCAGGGCCAGATGTATTTGCTAGTGAATTCTATCAAACATTTAAAGAACAATTGATTACAATACTCTACAAACTATTTGGAAAAATTAGTGAAGAATAAGTGCTACCAAATTCTTTTTATGACACAATTATGGTACTGATACCTAAATCAGGAAGAGATGAAACAGAGAAAGAATATTATTGACCAATCTCCCTCATGAATATAGATACAAAAATTCTAAATAAAATACTAGCGAAAAGACTACAGCAACTTATCTCAAGAATAATACACTTTCGGGGCGGCCAGGTAGCACAGAGAGTAAGAGCACTGGCTCCAATGTTGAGAAGACTTGGAGATCGAATCCCGGGCTCAGACGCTTAGCACCCACCCAGAAACACCTGGCTGTGTAACCTTGAGCAAGTTACTTAACCCAAATTGCTTAGGGGTGGCCAGGTGGCTCAGCGAGTAAGAGCACCGGCCCCAGTGTTGGGATGACCTGGATCAAATCCGGGCTCAGATACTCAGCACCACACCCAGAAATAACTGGCCGTGTAACCTTGAGGAAGTTACTTAACCCCAAATTCTTAAAAAAAAAAAAGAATAATACACTTTGATCAGGTAGGATTTATTCCAGGAATGCAAGGATGGTTTAATATTAGGAAAACCATCAGTATAATTGATCTAATATATAATACATTATATACATATTATATATATATATATGTATAATATATCTAATGTAATAAAACTAGCAGAAACCACATGATCATCTCAAATGATGCAGAAAAGGCTTTTGACAAAATACAACATCCATTCCTATTAAAAAAAAAACATTAGAGAGTATAGGAATAAATGGAGCCTTCCTTAAAATAATAGGTAGCATCTATTTAAAGCCATCAGCAAGCATTATATGTAATGGGGAGAAGCTAGAAGCATTCCGCATAAGATTAAGGGTGAAACAATGGTGTCCACTATCACCTCTCTTATTCAATCTGGTACTAGAAATGTTAGCATCAGCAATTAGAGAAGAAAAAGAAATCAAAGGAATCAAATTAGGCAAAGAAAAGACCAAGCTATCACTCTTTGCAGATGATATGATGATAAACTTAGAGAATCCTAGAGAATCAAGCAAAAAAGTACTTGAGACAATAAATAAATTTGGCTAAATCACAGGACATAAAATAAACCCACACAAATCCTCAGCATTCCTATATATTTCCAATGAAATTCAAAAGCAAGAGATAGAATGAGAAATCCCATTTAAAGTTACTGTAGACATCATAAAATATTTGGGAATTTACCTGCCAAAACAAACCCAGGACCTATATGACCACAACTACAAAACACTTTTCACACAAATAAAGTCAAATCTAACTAATTGGGAAAATATCAATTGCTCATGGCTGGGTCTAGCTAACATAATAAAAATTACAATTTTACCTAAATTAAATTATATATTTAGTGCCATCCAAATTAATTTAGCAAAAAACTACTTTATAGAGCTAGAAAAAAATAGTAACAAAATTCCTTTGGGAGAATAAACAGTCCAGAATATCAAGGGAATTAATGAAAAGAAATGCTAGGGAAGGTGGACTAACTATACCAGATTTCTATCTGTATTATAAAGCAGCAGTCTTCAAAACTACTTGTTACAGGCTGAGGAATAGAGGAGTGGATCAATGGAATTAGGAACACGAGATTCAGAAGTCAACGACTATAATAATCTATTGTTTGATAAACCACAAGACCATAGATTTTGGGATAAGAACTCACTATTTACCAAAAACTGCTGGTAAAACTGGAATATAGTATGGCAGAAACTGGGCATAGACCATTATCCAACACCATATATCATAATCAAGTGTAAATGGGTGCATGATCTATGTATAAAAGTTGATACTGTAAGCAGTCTCGGAAAACAAGGAATAGTTTGCCTGTCAGATTTGTGGAGAGGGAAAGACTTTATGACTAAACAAGAATTAGAGAACATTATAAAATGTAAAATGGATAATTTTGACTACATGAAATTGAAAAGCTTCTGTACAAAGCCAATGTAACCAAGATTAAGAGGGAGGTGGGAATTTGAGAAAGAATCTTTACAACCTGTGTCTCTGACAAAGGACTCATTTCTAAAATATACAGAGAATTGAGTCAAATTTATAAGAATACAAGTCATTCCCCAATTGATAAATGGTCAAAGTATATGAACAGGCAACTTTCAGAGAAAGAAATTAAAGATATCTACAAGCACATGAAGAAATTCTATAAATCACTATTGATAAGGGAAATGCAAATCAAAGCAATTCTGAGGTAGCACATCTGACCAGTCAGATTGGCTAAGATGACAAAACAGGAAAATTTCAAATGCTGGAAAGGATGTGTGCAAATTGGAACACTAATGAATTGCTGGTGGAGTTGTGAACTGATCCAGCCTTTCTGGAGAGCAATCTGGAATTATGCTCAAAGGGCTATAAATAATTTCATATCCTTTGCCTCAGCAATACCACTCCTAAGGTTATATCCCAAAGAGATCATAGACCTGGGAAGAAGGCCCATGTGTACAAATATGTTTATAGCACCTCTTTTTGTGGTGGCAAAGAACTGGAAATTAAGGGGGTGCCCATCAATTGGGGAATGGCTGAACAAGTCGTGGTATATCCATGTTATGGAATACTATTGTGCCATAAGAAACAACGAGCTGATGGACTTCATATTTACCTGGAGAGGCTTATATGAACTGATGCTGAGTGAGAAGAGTAGAACCAGGAGAAATTTGTACACAATTACAGACACAACATATGTGTGATGACCAACTTTGATAGACTGGACTCTTCTCAGTAATGCAGTGATATAAATCAATCCCAAAAGACTAATGATGGAGAGAAATGTGTGCATCCAGAGAAAGAATTAGAAAGAACTGAGTTTATATCCAGATGGAAGCAAAATACCTGATATTTTTTCCATTTATTGTTTGTTTTTATGTCCTCTTTACCATTTTTCATTCCATCCGATACAATCCATCTTTATAACCTGACTAATGTATAATGTGAAAGTATTTACAGATCCTATACTGGACTATATCCTGCCATGGGAGGGGTAGGGGAGGGAGGGGAACAAAATGTTAAACTCAAGGAATTGTGGAATAGAATCCTGTAAACTAAAAGTAAACAAACAAATTAATTAAAAAAAGAAAGAAAGAAGACCTTATAAACAAAAACTGGCTGTAAAAATTTTCCAGCAGATTTCTGTTTGCCTTTTGATCTTGGTTGCATTTGTTTTTGTTGCTTTGTGCAAAAACTTTTAAAATTTATGTGATCAGTTATCTATTTTGCCTTTCATAATCATCTCTGTCTCTTGTTTGATTATAAATTCTTCCCTTCTCCATGGCACTAACAAGTAATCTATTCCTTGCTCTCCTAATTTGCTTATGGTATGTATCACTTTTTATGTCTAAATGATGTGCCCACTTCAAAATTGGCATACAGTGTGAGATATTGAACTGTGTCTGATTTATGCTATATTATTATATAGTTTTCCCAGCAGTTTTTATCAAATAGTAAGTTCTTATCCCAGAAGCTGGAGTATTTGGGTTTATCAAACAAATTACTATAGTCTTTTACTACTGTGTCTTGTATAATTAGCCTATTCCACTGATTCACCACTCTATTTCTTAGTCAGTACCAAAAGTTTTGATGATTGCACTTTGAAATATATTTTTATATCTGGTATGACTGGGCTACTTTCCTTTGCATTTCATTTTCATTAATTCCCTTGATATTCTTGACCTTTTGATCTTCCAGATGAATTTTTTCATTATTTTTTTTCTAGTACTATAAAGTATTTTTGGTAGTTTGATCGGCATGGCACTGAATAAGTAAATTCATTAGGTCAATGAGCTAATTGTCATATTTATTATTTTAAGTTGCCCACATCATGAGCAATTCATATTTTTCAAATGTTTAAACTATCTGTATTTGTGTGAAAAGTGCTTTATAATTGTGTTTCTATAGTTTCTGTGTTTGTTTTGGCAGGTAACCTCCCAAATATTTTATAGCATCTACAATTATTGTGAATGGGATCTCTCTTTCTATATCTTGCTGCTCAGCTTTGTTGGTAATACATAGAAATGATGATTATTTGTATGGGTCTATTTTATATACTACAACTTTGCTAACATTGTTTATTATTTCAAGTGGTTTTTTAATTGATTCTCTAAGAATACCATCATATCTGCACAGAGTGAGAGTTTTGTTTCCTCATTGCCTTTTGTATTTCCTTCAATGTTTTTCTTTTCTTTTCTTATTGCTAAAACTAACATTATTAGTGCAATATTGAATAATAATGGTGATAATGGACATCCTTGTTTCACCCCTGATCTTATTGGTAATGCTTGTAGCTTATCCTCATAATACATAAAACCTGCTGATGGTTTTATATAAATGCTACTTATTTTAAGGAAAACTCCATTTATTCCTATGCTCTCTAGTATGTTTCTTCTTGATAGCAATGAGTGCCATATATTATAAAAACTTTTTCTATTCCTATTGATATAATCATATGATTTCTGTTAATTTTATTATTGATAAGATCAAATATGCTGATATTGAACCAACCATGTTTATAGTGCATTATCCTGCTGATGAATTACTATAATCTTTTGACAAATTTATTATTTAATTTTTTGCATCAATATTCATTAGGAAAATTGGTCTATAATTTCCTTTCTCCATTATTGCTGTTTATGGTATGAGTATCATCACCATTTTGTATCATAAAAAGAATTTGGTAGGAGTCCTTCACCTATTTTCCCAAATAGTTTATATATTATTGGAAATAATTGTTCATTAAATGTTTAGTAGAAAGCACTTGTAAATCCCTCTTGTTCTGGAAGTTGTTTTCCTGGGGAGTTTATTAATGGATTGTTCAATTTCTTTTTGTAAAAATGTGTTTATTTGAATATTTTATTTCCTCTTATGTTAATTTGGAAAATTTTTATTTTAGCAAATATTCATCCATTTCACTTATATTGTCAGATCAATTAGCATACAGTTGGGCAAAATAGTTCTTAATTATTTCTTTAATTTCCTTTTCATTTGTATTGAATTCACCCTTTGCATTTTTGATACTGGTAATTTGATTTTCTTCTTACATTATTTAAAATCAAATCAACCAAGGGTTTATGTATTTTATTGTTTTTTATTTTCACAATCGTAACACCTAATTTTAATTATTAGTTTGTTTTCTTACTTTCAATTTTTTTAATTCTCTACTTTGATTTTCAGAATTTCTAAATTGGAATTTAAATGGGATTTTTAATTTGTTCTTTTCTAGCTTTTTAGTTACATGCCCTATTCATTGATCTGTCATTTCTCTGTTTTATTTGTGTAAGCACTTAGGGGACATAAATTTTCCACTAACTACTACTTTGGTTGTATGCCATTAATCTTGGTATGTTGTCTCATTATTGTCATTCTCTTTAATGAAATAATTGATCACTTATTTGATTATTTGATGCACTCATTCTTTTGGATTTAATTATTTAGTTTCCAATTAATTTTTAGTTTCTCTTTCTACACCACTTTATTACACATAATTTTATTACCTTATGACCTAAAATTGATGCCTTTAACATTTCTGCCTTTCTGCATTTGATTGTGAGGTTTTTTGCCTTAATATCTGGTCAAGTTTCGTGTAGTTGACATGTAATACTGAAAAAAAAGGTATTTTTCTATCCCCATTCATTTTTCTCCAATGATCTATCATATCTAACTTTTCTAAAGTTCTATTCACCTCCTTAGCTTATTTCTGCTTTATTTTGTGGTTAGATTTGTCTAGACCTGAGATGGGGAAGTTTAGGTCCCCCAGTAGCATAGTTCTATTATCTATTTCTTCCTGTAACTCACTTAACTTCTCCTCTACAAATCTGGATTCTATGCCAATGGTGCAAATATGTTTAGTACTGGTATTACTGCATTGTCTATGGTACCTTTGAGTAGGATGTAATTTCCTTTCTTATCTCTCTTTTTTTTCTTTCTTTTTTTATTTTTTAATATATTGTTTACTTTTTTAAAAAAATTAAATGCTTTATTAACTGCTGATTTACACCATTCGTTTCTGCCAGATTTTGAGTTACAAATTTTCTCCCCGTTTTTCCTCCACCCATCCCCCCAAAACAGCAGTCCCACAGGATATCCCCACCTCCAATCTGCTCTCTCCCATATTTTCTCCCATACCCATTTCAACTTTTCCAGTGGATCTCTATGCCTCAGTGCCTGTATATCTTTTTTCTTAATTACATGTAAGATGGTATTAATAATAGTATACACACACACACACACACACACACACACACATATATATATATATATATATATATATATATATATATTTGAGTATTTGATTTTAAAACTTTCAATTCCAGATTCATTCCCCCCCCTGCCACCCACCCCCACTGGGGGGACAAGCAGTTCAGTATAGGTTGTACATGTGTTGGTAATGCAAAACAATAACATAGTAGATGTATTGTAAAAGACTGACTATTTTTCCCTCCATCCTATCCCACCTCCCACTTGTTCTATTCGCTACATTGATCCTGTCCCTTTTCAAAAGTGGGTGCTTCCAAATTCCCTCCCCCCCAGCCTGCCCTCCCTTCCATCATCCCCCCTCTCATCCCCTCCCCCCCATTCTCCTGGAGGGTGAGATCCCCTATTTAGTGTGTATTTCCCTCCCTCTCAAGCCAGATTCAATAGGAATAAGGTTGACCTATTCCCTTTTGCCTTCCTATTCTTCCCCTCCATTGTAACCATTTTCCCTTGCCTCTTCTGTATGAGATAGTTTGCCCCACTCTGTCTCTCCCCATCTCCTCTCATTATATTCCTCTCACCTCTTAATTTCCTTTTAAGTATCATCCCTTCCTGTTAAATTGGTCCCGTGCCCTCTATCTATGTATACCTGTAAACGTATATACACACATTCACATATGTATTCATATGCCCGCATACCCTCATATAACGACACACACACACACACACACACACACACACACATATATATTTCTAATCCCTTCAACTACTGAGAAAAGTTTCATAGGTTACAATTATTGTTTTTCCATGTAGGAATGTTAATAGTTCAACTTTGGCCAGGTGGCTCAGCGACCAAGAGCACCGGCTCCAGTGCCGGGACGACCCGGATCAAATCCAGGCCCAGACACTCAGCACCACACCCAGAAACAATAACTGGCCATGCAACCCCGAACAAGCCACTCACCCCCGATTGCTTCAAAAAAAAAATAGTTCAACTTTGATAAGTTCCTTATGATTTCTTTTCCCTGTTTACCTTCTCATGCTTCTCTTGCTTCTTGTATCTGAATGTCAAATTTTCTATTCAACTCTGGTTTTTTCAGCAAGAATGCTTGAAAGTCCTGTATTCCACTGAATGACCATATTTTCCCCTGAAACATGATACTCAGTTTTGCTGGGTAGGTGACTCTTGGTTTTAATCCCAGCTCCCTTGACCTCCAGAATATCACATTCCAGGCCCTTCGATCTCTCAATGTAGAAGCTGCCAGATCCTGGGTTATCCTGATTGTGTTTCCACAATATTCAAATTGTTTCTTCCTGGCTGCTTGTAATATTCTCTACTTAATCTGGGAATTCCAGAACCTGGCTATAATATTCCTAGGAGTTTTCTTTTTGGGATCTTTTTCAGGAGGTGATCGGTGGATTCTTTCAACCTCTATTTTGCCCTCTCGTTCTAAAACATCAGGGCAGTTTTCTTTGAGAACTTCCTGGAGGATGCTTTCCAGGCTCTTACTTTGGTCATGGCTCTCAGGCAGTCCAATAATTTTTAAATTATCTCTCCTGGATCTATTTTCCAGGTCAGTGGTTTTTCCCATGAGATATTTCACATTGCCTTCTATTCTTTCATTTGTTTGGATGTGTTTAACAGCATCTTGATTTCTCATAAAGTCATTAGCTTCCATTTGCCCCAATCTAATTCTGAAGCAATGATTCTCCTCAGTGAGCTTTTGAGATTCTTTTTCCATCTGGCAAATTCGACTTTTTAAGGCATTCTTCTCCTCATTGCCTTTTTGAGCCTCCTTTGCCATTTGAGTCAGTCTGTTTTTTAAGGTATTATTTTCTCCAGTCAGGCTGTTGACTCTCATTTCATAATTTTCTTGCATTGTTGTCATTTCTCTTCCCAATTTTTACTCCACTTCTCTTATCTGCTTCTTAAGGTCCTCTATGGCCTGTAACCAGCTTGTATTTTCCTTTGAAGCTTTTGGTGCAGGAGTTCTGACTTCACTGCTTTCCTCCTGTTCCATGCCTTGCTCCTTCTTATCCCCAAAATAGGAGTGTAATGTTGGAATCTTCTGTCTGCTTTGTTTCCTTTGCCCGCTCATTTTGCCACTCAATGATTTGACTTTTGGGCTTTTTGCCACAGTAGGACTCTGCCACCAGACAGGAGAGTTTTCCTCCCAAACGCTGGGGTTTTCTCAGCTTCCGGAGGCATTAGATGGATGCCCTCTCTGAGGTCTCCACACACTCTGGCAAGCTGGACACACACCCCAGGACCTCCACCCTAGACTGCAATCCAGCTCCAAGCAGGTTAAAGCAAGAGCGATGACCCCTCAGACTGGTGCTTGGTCCCCCTACACTCTGCAGGCCAGGAGCTGAAGCTGCCATGTGGCGCTGACAGGCTGTGCTGGTGTCTCAGCGGTTTCTCGCTCCTGGGGTAAAAGCCACGCACTCTCACTTCTTGGGTCCCAAAGTCCGGACTGCACTGGCCTCTCACATTGTCCTTCGCATCTATGTATTGATAAATCTGGAAACGGCCACAGCTGCTGCTGATCTGGAGTCCCTCTGGCTGGCGGCTGGTCAGGCCTGCCCAGGAGCTAAAGCCTCAGCATGGGGCTGGGCTCGGCTCCCAGAGCTCTGTGCAGGCTGATTCCTGACAGCCTGCCATGCTGTCCTCAGTGGGAGGTTAGCTTCTCTGTGTCATTTTGTGGGTTCTGCAGCTCCCAAGTTTGTTTAGAGTCCCCTTTTTACATGGATTGGGGAGGGTGGAAGCTGGAGCTGGGGGAAGGTTGTGCTTCTACTCCGCTATCTTGGCTCTGCCCCCTCTCAAGCTCTTATCTCTCTTAATTAGGTCTTTTTTTGTTGTTGATTTGTCTGATAGCAGGATTAATGCCCCTTCTACTTCTTTTGTTAACCTTCACTGAAGCAGAATGTATTCTGCTCCAACCTTTTGCCTTTGCTTTATGTGTCTCTCTGCTTCAAGAATGTTTCTTTTAAACAACATATTGCAAGATTCTGTTTTTTAATGCATTTTGCTGTTTCCATTTTTTGGGAGAGTTCATCCCATTCAAATTCACAGTTATTACTAATTGTATATTTCCCACCATCCTATCCCCCCATAAACATTTATACCTTTTTCTCTGCTTTCACCCTGTCCCTCCTCCTCAAGTTTTTGCTTCTGACTACCATCTTCTTCAGTCTGCCCTGCCTTCTATCAGTTACCCCTCACTTTTCTTTCCCTCTTCCTCTGCTACTTCCCTATAAGGTAAGGTAAATTTCTATACCAAACTGAGTATGTGTGTTATTCCTTCTTTGAGCCATATCTGATGAGAGAAAGTTTCAGACAGCGGTCATCCTCTCCTTTCATTGCCTCTACTCTAAAAAGTCTTTTGAACCTCTTCATGTGATGTAATTTACCCTGTTCTGCCCATTACTTTCCTCTTCTCCAGTACAATAATTATTTTTCCCCTTAATTTTTGTTTTAATATTATCACATCAAATTCAACTTAAACCCATATTGGAGCAGCAAGTACTCCAGCATCCCCAGGGTGTCTGCCAACACAGGTTCTTGGATCTGCTTTGATAAAGTAAAGCAACTCAAAATGGGTTAACAAGCTTATTTAATCAATCAAACATATATCGTTTACCTAGTTCAGGGGAAAAAGGTCAACACCCCGAACTTCAGAGTATATAGACAGAATTATCAAGACAGAGAAACAGATCAAGTAGACAGATTTCCAAACTGTCCAACCACTACATCCATAACAAATCAACATCTGGGTTTTTCAAAGCCAGGGGACTCTCAACAATGGCTTCCCAGAGTTTCATCTGATCAAATCACAGAACATTTCTCAAAGTGAGCCCCCAAACAAAGCTACACATCAGGGCTTATATAGCCTTCTCCTGGCTCAGAGAATGTAACAACCTTCTAGACCCACTGGCCAATCAAAAAGTATCTACTGAAAAATAAGCCTCCCACCCCAGGCTCCAGGGGTGCCTAGGGGTAGGGAAGATCTTAAAAATTTACATTCCCATTACAACACTCTATCTATGGACAATCTTAACTGCCCTAATAGGGGCACAGTTCTCAGATTTACAAATATGATCTTCCTATATAGGAATGGCAACACTTTAATTTTATTGAAAAATATTTTTTCCTGTTCGTTTCTTTTTTTTAAGCAATTGGGGTTAAGTAACTTGCTCAAGGTTACAGGGCCAGTTATTTTTGGGTGTGGTGCTGAGTATCTGAGCCCTGATTTGATCCAGGTCATCCCGACACTGGAGCCCGTGCTCTTACTTGCTGGGTCACCTGGCCACCCCTCCTGTTCATTTTCAAGCCTCTCTTGAGTCTTGTATTTGATGATCAAATTTTCTGTTCAGCTCTGGTCTTTTCATCGAGAAATATTGAAAGTCCCCTATTACACTCAATGTCAATCTTTTCCCCTGAAAAATTATCTTCACTTTTTCTAGGTAGTTTATTCTTGGTTGTAATCCAAGCTCCATTACCTTCCAGAATATTGTGTTCCAAGTCCTATCCTTTCATGTTGAAATTTCTAAGTACTATGTAATCCTGACTGTGATTCCTTGACATTTAGATTATTTCTTTCTAGCTGTAAAGTATTTTCTGTGAAGTATTTTCTCCTTGACTTGATAATTCTGGTATTTGACTACAGTATTCTTTGGAATTTTCATTTTGGATTTCTTTCAGGAGATGATTGGTGGACTCTTTCAATTACTCCTTTACACTCCAGTTTTAGTATGTCAGAGTAGTTTTCCTTGATAATTTCTTGAAAGTTGCTGTTAAGGCTTTTTTTTTAAGTCTTTTCTTTCAGGTAGTCCAATAATTCTTAAATTGTCTCTCCTGAATCTGTTTTCCAAGTCAGTTGTTTTCCCAATGAGATATTTTACAGCTTCTACTTTATCATTCTTTTGATCTTGTTGGACTGCTTCTTTTTAAACTTTTTTTTAATTTTAGACAAATAATAAAACTTAAATATCTAATAGGAAAGGAAAAAGAAGCAATATAAAATTAAATATAAAGTAAGAAAAGGAAAAGAAACATGTCATGAACACAGCAGAACATAGGAGAGGATTCAGGATATGTAGCAGTAACTTGTAATTAAAAGAAAGACTATGTATTAAATAATATGCATTATGTTGAAAGCTGTCCATCTTTTCTTTGCTTCCTTGTAGGTTTTCTTTTGCTCTCTGCTGTACACTTTTTATTTTGTTCTTTTTCCCCCTTCTCTCCCCCCTGCCCCATCTACCAAAGCTACAATTGAGCATGGATATACTTATATATAGGTATTGATATGTACATAACCATATAATGTATATATACAGGCATACATATGCACATGTCTATATACATACATACCTACATACATATAGAAATATCTACTTTCCCTAAGAGATTTAACTCCTAATCTTATTTTTATGCTTGTGCATATCTCCTTTTTTCTATCTCTCCTAACTCCTCTACTTTAGTTCAAGCTGCTACCTTGCCTTCCTATTACTTAACCTACCACTCTCCCTTATCTTCTTACTCCCTTAAATCTAAACACCCTTTTGTACAGCCCTTTAACCTGATTTGTCCGCTCCCCTCTAAATATCCCTCCTTTATTCCTCCCTTTTCCTAAATCTAAACACCCTTCTATACCCACTTTAACCTATTCCCTCAACCTCTACTCTATAGATCTCACCCTTATCCTCTCTCCCCCCACACAATCCCCTTTGACTGTTATTTCTTTTTAAATTTAGAATTTTAAATTTTATACTCCTCTAAAACTGTATTACATTTTCCCTCTTAAACCCATTTCCAATGAAAGTAGGTTTCCAGAACTAACAGCCCTACTCCTCCTTCTAATTCTTCTGTATCTGTTTTTCCTTTTGTCTTTCATTTGTATAAGATAATTACTCTTTTAGTTGTTCTTGAATGGTTTTATTTCTAAAGTTATATCATACTCAGGTCTACCCCAATGTTTATTATGAACTACATAATTACTAGAAACAATCTTAGACATAGGTTTTACATGTTCCATACATAAATGGTAAATATTCTATCCTTATTTAGTCCCTTAGAATTGGTTATCAGTATATATCTTGTCTTTCTCTTAAATCTTACATGTCAAATCTTCTATTGATTTCAGGAGTTGGGGTTTTTTTTTTTTTTTAAACAGAGTTCTGAAAACCTGACAGGTGATCAAATGTTAATTTTTTTATTCAGAATTATGCTTAGCTTTGCTGGGTGTGATATTTTCAGTTGGTCCAGCTCTTTTACTCTTCAATATATAGTGTTCCAAGACCTGCTATCTTTTAGTGTTCCCAATGCTCGATCTTGTGTGATTCTACTTGTGGTACCATCATATGTAAATTACTTTTTTTTTTCTTGTTGCTCATAATATTTTGTCCTTATCTGCAGGTTTATTTAATTTAATTACATTCATGTGAGTTTTCCTTCTGGGTCTCTTGTGGAAGGTGATTGGTGTTTTTATTTTCTATTTTTACTTTCCCTTCTTGTTTTAATGCTTCAGGACAAATTCCTTTATTTCTTGTAGTATTGTATCAAGAATATTTTTTATCAGAACTTTTAGGTAGTCCAATTATTTGTATATTTATCTTCTTAATCTGTTCTCTAGATCCATTATTTTTCTTATGAGATATTTCATACTGTCTTCTATTTTTTCATTCTTTATATATTGTGTGTGTTTAATTTTTTTCATCTCATATCTTCAAAGGCTTCCCCTTGCCAATTTCTGATTTTCAAGGAGTCATATTCTTCCTTAAGATTCTGCATTTCCCTTTCTAATTGATTTATTTCCTTGACACAATCTTCTAATTTTTCTTGTATTATTCTTATTTTTCTTTTTTCCTCAATCTCTCTCATTTGATTTTTCAATTCTTTTTAAAGTTCTTTAGGGAATTATTTTTAGACAGGTGACCATTTGATATTACTCTTTGGGGGTAGAAAAGGGTTTCTTTGTTTCAATATAGTCCTCTCAAGATGAACCCTTGTCTTCTCTATTCCCATAGTACCTCTCTGTGTTTGGAATCTTCCTCTTTTACCTGTGCATTTTTTGGTAATAATTTAGTTAGTTTGTTTGTTTTTTATCACCTCTAGTACTGGTTTATAGGGAATGATGCCTCTGGACTCTGAAACTCTTCTATTTTCTCCTCTGACCTTGAACTCAAACTAATACCTTCAGCCTCCTATAAGTGTCCATAGCCAGTGGCATCCCCAATTCACTGTTTTTTCATTCACTTGGCATGTGCTGGCTTCTGGTTTGTTGTGAAAGCCTGCCATAGCCTGGAGGAGTTTACTTTTCACAGGGAAAAAATCTAGTCCTGAGATTTTTCTTCAGGTCTTCTCTAGTTGTGCAAAAAGGACCCATGTTCTGCCCCTACACTTATTGGTTTTCATGGCTCTGTGTTTACCTAGAGGTCCTATTTTATCTCTTTTGTGGAGGAAATCTTGAGAGCATGAAATTTTATAACCTCCTTGGTCATCTTCCAAGAATATGCTCCCTGGACTGATTTTTGATGTCTCACAGCATCATTAGCTTCCATTTGCCCAATTATAATTTTTAAGTAATTATTTTCCTTACTTAGTTTTTTGTACCTTGTTTTCCATTTAACTAATCTTACTTTTTGAGGTAGTATTTCAATGGATTTTTTCCCCACATTTGGTCAATTGTATCTTTTTAAAGAATAGTTTTATTCTGTCAATTATGGTCCTTCCTTTTCCAAGGTGATGACTTTCTCTTACATATTTCTTAATTATTTTCCCAGTTCTTCTTCTCCCTCCCTATTTGATTTAATTTTTTTAAATTTCTTTATTTATTTTTAGTTTTCAACATCCATTTCTACAAGATTTTGATTTACATATACTCTCCCCTTCTTTACCCTACCCCCACCCCAAAAATACCTAGCCTACTGAATACTCATTTCCCCAATCTGTTCACTCTTATATACTCTCCCATCCCCCCTGCCCCCCCCCCCAACTTTCTAGTAAGGCAAGATGGATTTCTATACCCCAGTGCCTGTATATCTTATATCCTAGTTGCATGTAAAAAAAAACAAAACAAAACAATTTTTTATACACATTTGTTTTTAAAACTTTGAGTTTCAGATTTTTTTCCCCTTCTTCCCTCCTCACCCACCCCCCACTGGGAAGATAAGCAATTCAATATAGTTTTACATGTTTAGTTTTATAAACATTTACATAGTAGGTATATTGTGAAAGATTAACTGTATTTCCCTCCATCCAATTCTTCCCCCTCACTTATTCTATTTTTTCCTTTGACCCTGTCCCTTTTCAAAAGTGTTTCCTTCTAACTACCCTCTCCCCCAATCTGCCCTCCCTTCTATCATCCCCCTTCTTTTCCCCTTCCCCACTGTTTTCCTGTAGGGTAAGATACCCAATTGAGTATGTATATTATTCCCTCCTTAAGCCAATTTCAATGTGTAAGGTTGTCCCATTCCCTTTTACCTTCCTGCTCTTCATTGTAACAATTTTATATTACCTCTTTTATATGAAATAATTTACCCTAATCTATCTCTCTGTTTTTCCTTCTTCCAATATATGCCTCTCTCACCTCTTAATTTTATTTTTTAGATATCATCCCTTCAAAAGCATGATCCAGATCCAAGCAGGTCAAAGCAAGAGTGATTACATTCTGAATGGTTGCTTGGTTTCCTGACAATCTGCAGGACAGGAGCTCCTGAAACAGTCATGCTGCTCAGCCACTTTTTCTTAGCCCATTCTTGCCCCAGAGGCAGGGGCTGGACCATGCTCTTCCATCCACCCCTGTTACAATAGAGTTCCACATCGACCTTTTACTTTGTCTTTGGCATTTATGGGTTGAGAAGTCTGGAAATTGCCATAGCTGCTGGTATTTCACTCTCCTAATGTCTGCTCTGGCAGCTACTGTTTGGGGCTGTCCTGGGGCCAAAACCACTCACGTGGGGCTGGGCATCAGCTCCCAGCTTAGTGTGATAAACCTTTCCTGCCAGCCTACCAGGCTGCCTTCAGTGGGAGATTTATTTCTCTCTGTCACTTTGTGGGATCTGTAGCTCTAAAATTTGTTTAGAATCACTTTTTATATGTATTGGAGGAGGTGGAAGCCGGAGCCACAGGGACGTCTTGTTTCTACTCTGTCATGTTGGCCAAGCCCCAGCCCTCTTTTCCTATTTGATTTTTAAAATTCTTTTTTGAGGTCTTTCAAGAAGGCCTTTTGGGCTTGAGAACAATTCATATTCTCCTTAGAAGATTCACATGTAGGCAGTGTAACATTCTTATCTTCTTCTAAGTTTGTGATTTAATGTTCCCTTTTGGCATATTAACTTTCTATAGTCCAGGCTCTCTTCTATTTCTTGTTCACTTTGTGACTTTTTAAATTTGAACTCTGCTGAAGTACACAAGGGGCACTTTCACAATATTCTTGTGCTGTGGGCTAATGTCCTGGTTAGTGGCTTTCTGCTCTGGGACCTGAGGTGATGGCAGCCTGCCCAGTGAACTGGCATGGCTGGGGCCATTTGTACCTATTGTGCCCTGGATTCTGGGACTGGCACTGGCAATTCGCCTTCTGTGTTGGAACTGCATACCTCACAGTTGTCATACTGTGCCTCTGGCATGCTGAGCCAGAACTACAGGGCCTCAGTTGCTGATTTGTGTTGTGTCTAAGAGACTCCCACTTGCTTGCTATTGTCTGTGCTGGGCCGTATTCCCCTTCCACCCAAGTGAGATAGGCATTTTTTGAAGTCTTTCTATGTTTTCTTTAACTGGAAAATTATGTCACTTCGTCTTTTTGTAGGATCTAATGTTCCATAATTCTATCAGAGGCTTGATTTAACATTGATTCAAGGGATACTGGAAAGAGCTCAGGCAACTTTCTGGCTTTTCTCTACCATCTTGCCTCCACCTCCCTTTCTTCAGGACTTTTCCAGTGGGGAGTCACTCCTGGCATCCTTGTCTTTCCATTTTGAGAAGAAAGATGTAAGATCAACTCTACATCAGGTTGCTAAAGAAAAAGACTGGGAAAACATGAGAGAGGTTAGCAGTTTCCATCATGTATTCTCAGTTAGCTACAATTGAGACTTAGGGGAGTTTCCCAGTGGGTGAGATTTAGAGCTCTTTCTCTTGGTTGTGTTGAATCATTTCACTCCCAAAAGGAGAAATGCTTTATTTTGAATTGTCTGCTATATATTCTCCTATGTATACCTTATCTGATTTCTGTTTTGCTACTAACTTGGATAAATGGGTTTCCTTTGCTATTGACTGTGTATTCATTGTGGACCTGACATTTGGTGAGAAAAGAGAGATACCTTGACTACAGAGCTTGGGATCTTCCTCCTTCCCAATAATAATGATATCATGAGAAGTTAGATTGAACCTGATCATTTGCCCTAGAATAATAATATTTAACAAAAATGTAGATATGTTCCTGGCATGGTACCCCCCCCCCACACACACACACCAGGAGAGAACAGGGGCTCCCAGTTCTAACTTTCTACTTCATTTTCTGACAGGAGTTAAAATCTTCCTTGGATGAGTGGAACCACAATGGCAGAGTAAAAGCAGGAAATTGCTTAAGCTCCCACTCCAATCACCTCCAAATACCTGTATATTATGACTCTAAACAAATTTTAGAGCTACAGAACCCACACAGTGACAGAGGGAAACAAATCTACTGGTGAAGACAGCATGCCAGGCTGACAGGAAGGGTCTATCATAGTGAGCTGGGAGCTGAGCACAGTCCTGTGTGAGCTGCCCGTGCCCAGATCAGCAGCACAGACTGGTCAGAAGCAGACTTTAAGAGAGTGAATCACTGGCAGTAGTGGCAGTTTCCGGGCTTCTCCACCCATAAACTCCAAAGAGAAAATAAAAGGTCAGTTGGGAACTCTTGCAACTGGGTGGAGAATCGTGTGGTCTGGCCCCTGCACCCAGGGTTAGAAGTAGCAGAAGTGTGGCAACTACATCTGTTGCAGCATTGCTGCCTCAAGGGGTCCTGGCCTGCAGATTGGAGGGGGACCAAGTGACCATTAAGAAGGTAATTGCTCTTGCTTTGACCTGCTTGGAACTGGTTGCTATCTTGGGTGGTGGTCCTAGAGGGTGTGGCCAGTATGCCAAAGCTTCTGGAGGCTGTAGAGAGAGCACCATCCTCAGATCTCTGACAAGATTTGTGAAGACCCCAGCAATTTGGGACACAGCTTTCTCTCCTCTGGAAGCAGAGTTCTACCTTGGGAAAGAGTTTAAAAGTGAAGTAATTGCCTGGTAAGATGAGCAAGCAGGGGAAGTGCAATCAAATCATAGAATCCTTTTTGGGGGACAAAAAGATCAAAACATGGTACCAGAAGAAGACAACAAAGTTAGAACTCCTGCATCAAACCTTCCAAGAAAAATATCACAGGCCATGGAAAGCTCAAGAAGGTGGTAATGTGGTTATAAATGTAAGGATTATTTAAATATCAACTTTAATTATATCTAAAGCTCATTCTCAATGTTCCAGGCTACCTATAACTCATAGAATATTGATATTTTCACTTAGTGGTAACCAGTAGGATATATATTCATGTCCTAAATAATAAGAATCATGAATCACCTGAAGTAGTTGTGTATATACAAATTTACATTATTTGAAGTTATAATTATATAAAATACGATCATTGCTTTTGTTCCAAAAGAATTATGCAATATGAATTTGAAGGAGACCATTTCAGGAGATTCAGCATTGATACTGATCAGAATTTACAATATATGTTGGATAGGCACAATTTATGGGCCTTACTATAAGCACTGCTACTATGAATGCAATTTTTATGTAGGATGTGTTACCTTTTTAATAACCACCATTATCTCTCCTTATTTTCTTCCCACAGAGACCTCATTATCTACTGTTTTTAAAAGTATTGCCATGTATATTCACTGCCACCTTTGACAATGTCCTTAATTCTTCTGGAACTTGTTTTTTCTCATCAGAAAATTGGCATGAAAAATGTAGGGATCCACAGCTAGCCTTTAATGTTCATCTTAATGAGTAAAAGATAATCATAGATTTAGAGCTAGACGAGATTTGACTGATTTGGTTAAATCCCTTCATTAGACAAAGAAGAAACTGAGTCCCAAAAAGACTTGCTCAAAATCACATAAGTAATAAATAAAAAAGGCAAAATTTGAACCTAGGTTGTCTGACTCTAAAATCAGCGCTCTTTTCCCTTAAATTGTTGCCTCTTTAAAATGTCAATAAATAACTAAATCTCAGATTTAATCAATTCAATTTGACTTGCATTTATTAAGCCCCTGTTTTGTGCCTTGCTCTAGGGATACAAAGTAAAAAAAAAAAAAAAAGAAATCTCCATTGCCCTTAGGAGTTTATGTTTTACTGAGTAGATAATGCCTCAAATTCATAAAGAGGTGTCACTGAAACAAATATAATAGGAAAAGTGGCATAATTACAGAAAGCTGGGAATTAGCTTTTAAAGAATGGCTTAGATTTATTAAAATCATTGCTTAGCCTGCAAGTCAAAGAGATAGGACAAGGAAGTCTTGAAAAGATTGGCTAGGGCCATAAACCAAAGACACATCTTCAGATTGTAGTGTGTGTGTGTGTGTGTGTGTGTGTGTGTTTATGGTGTGTGTGTGTGTTTGTGTGTGTGTGTTTGTGTATTTAACCACACCAGAATATATCGGCAGTGACACTAGGAGCAGCGGCAACAGCAATAGAGAGGTAAAGGACAGTGACATATTATGGCTATTATGCAGACACTGGGCCATTTATAGATAGACTCTAAGGAACATTTAAGGCTATTCAAACTCATTAGGATTATTGGCATTGACTTCAGATAAGCGGCATTTTTTTTAAAGCTGAGGCCCAACTGGGAGGCAGGGCTGTTGCTTTTTTTCTCCTTTCTTACTCTTTAAAGCCAAGTTTTCAAGGTTTCCCTATCTTGTCTGGTTTAATTGATTGTGCTCATCACAAGCACAGATAATTTCACATTTGAATCACTAGTAGACCCTTTTCAAAATGTATTGGCATTGAATGCAGTTCTAAATGACTGTAGTTTTTTAGGGGTCCATTTGTAGACTGAAAGGTTATTTGAAAAAGGGTTCCACAAATGGTAGTAACAAATACATGCACAGGCAAATCCACCTACACAACCCATTTCTCCATATGACATTTTATATGGTTTTCTTTTTTAGAAATGTGTCTTTTTCTCATGCTTTTCTTCCAATTTCTTTCTTTTAAATTACCTTCTGATGCATAATCCTTTAAAAGAGAATAATGTATTGGTACAAATTCCAAAATGGGGCCATGTGTGATATGCCAGAAATATGCATTTAAAGCAAGAGGACCTGATTAGAATGGTCCTGGAATCTTTTGTTGTGTGGCTGAATATAATTTAAGACATCACATTGTTACTTAGAAGAAAGGATTATTTATAACAGCAGTACCAGGCTGCTTAGCAGATGCCCCTGGAAAGTGAAACTATGATGAAATTAATTTGACCTTTCTAAATCCTGAAGAATATAAATCAGATATATTTAATAAAGATCAAGTTGGCAAGAAAATAGCTCTGACTTTCAGGCATGTAAGTGTTCCAATAAAAGAAATAAAGACAACTCTTTGTATAATTCTGAATATACTCTCAGAAAAAAAAAAAGAATGGAGAAGAGAAAATGGAGTTTGGAGCTAGGTAAGTTTTCTTCAGTGTTTAAATGTGACAGATTTATGAGTTTAGTCATTTCATTACACTTTCATTGTCATTAGGCTTATGTCAGGTGCCATTCCTTCCTTTCAGATAAAAAAAAAAGCTGAACTATTGCTTAACTTGGAAAAGTGCTTTTATGAGCATTAGGTATTTATTTGTGAGTTATTTTGTCACTAAATCCCCTTTAGATTCTACGATCTCATTTTTAATAAGGCCCTAGGAACTTTTGAAGCCTTTAGATATGGAAAATAATAGAGTAACTCTCCCATAATATAAAAACAGAATGATTGAAGTTTTCCTGGCTAGAAAAGAGGGCAAAAGTTTATTCTAAAGACTGAGGAGCTTTTTAAAGATTACACTCAGGCTTGGCAGGAAGCTAGTTTTATTTTAATGAAAGAAGGAACATAGGCCAAATTCTCATTATTACTGTATTACTTAGCAGCTCTCACACAGGAAAAAAAAAATGGAAGGAAGAGAATGTCATCTACCATTCGAGCTTGTCGGGATCAGGGCAGAAATGAAACCAAGTTCACATTTGGTATTTCACTTATCTTTAGAGCTCAATCTGTAGAATCTATCATGAAGTAATACCATTATGGACATTGGCAATTTTAGGGGATCATTATATTTTGGTTCTATGACCAAAGCTAATGACCAGTGGTGAGGTCTTCTCTAGGCCATAGTTGATGACCACAGAAGTGTTTTAAGGTTTATTCATATTTTTTCTCTGATTTGTGAATTAGTGCTTCCATGGCCAATTAATCATTCAAAAATATTTTATCAAGTGCCTACTTTGTAAAAGAAACTTGGCTAGGTTCCATGGATGCAAATCTTAACTCTCAAGGAGCTTGTATTCTAATGAAAGAGCCAATATGTGCATAGCATCATAGATCTGAAGCTATAAAGCACATTTAAGATTACATATATAAATATATCTGAAATAAAAATAAAGATAATACAAAGTACAAAGAGTACCTAGTGGCATTTGGGGAAATCATGGAAGGCTTCATGTAGAAAGAGTTGTTTAAGCTGTGTCTTTTAAGGTGAGAGAGTAATTCAGGAGTATGAGATAGCTGGTACAAAGTTACAGGGACAAACATACAAAGTTATGTTCCAGTAATAAATTTTATGGAAGGAAAGCCTCTGGAGATCAAGGAGTGGGATAGCAATCTTGCTTCCTGTCCTTTCTGCACTAAGGGAAATGGTATGTAGAACATCTTTTTAGAGCTTGCAAACCAATTTTTATAGATTAACTAATCTGAGACTCACAATAACTTTCCGAGGTATACAGCATGTCACCCCCATTTTTCAGCTATATAAACTGAGACAGAGTGCTTAAGCAACTTGTTTATAGTTACACAACTAGTAAGAGTTGGAGGTGAAATTTGAACTCAGATATTTTGAGACTTCACATCTAGCACTCTGTCCATTATGTCAAGATATCTTAGAGCATATATTCTATTCCTGTTGTTAATAGACTGTTAGATAAATCCCTCTCTATTGAAAGTAGATAACCATGTGTCTTTAGGAAGCTGTAACTTAATGTGTTAAAAATGCTACTATAACCTGAAATAGAATCTGAGTTGTAAAAATGTGCATGTCATTGGACTGTCTTAAATGGTATTTGAAAAGGAGAGGAATCTTTTGATGACCCGAGTCAGTAAGGAATTGAGATCTGAATTGTCCTTGGAAATGATAGGGGAAGACTGGCTTAATTTTGAGAAAACCCATAAAGCTAGTGTGAAAAATAAGAGAAAGAAAGTTGGGGCAGCAAGAATTCAGTTGACTAAATATAATGGATTATCACCAATCAAGAAATTCGTTTTGTGGTGGAGGAATATAAATCTAGTGAACCTCCCCAAGCAAACTGAGCTCGAGGGGATGGTCTCTGGATGTCAGATTAGGACACTAGATATAGCATGAGATATAATAACACACATAAATTCCTAATAAGTGTCTAAAGCAGGATTTGAATTCAGGTCTTTGTGACTCCAAATCCAGGACTCCTTCTGTGATGTTCTTAGCTGCTTTTATGATACCTGGCTTTGGTAAACTTTGAATACAGTGTAACAGTCAAAAATAGTAAGAACTCTGTTAGTTGACAAGCTTTTATTAAATGCTTATTATATCCCAGTCACTGTGCTAAGTGTGGGGGAAGGCAAAATGGTTATTTCCCTCAGGCAACTCATATTCTAAGAGAGTAGACAACATACAAAGAATTACATGCACACATGATATATACAGAATAAATTGGAAGTAATCTCAAAAGGAAGGCTCTAAAAATAAGGAACAGGACAGTCCTCTTACAGAAGGTGCTATTTGATTTGAGTCTTGAAGGAATCTAGGAAGGCCTGGAGATATAGACAATGAGAGAACATTCCAGCTATGTGAAACAATCCATAAGTATTAATTAGTGCTTATTATAATAAAAATACTATAATTGATTAAATAAATATATGTAAATATAAATTCAAATATAAATAATTACCATAATATAAATAAATAATTATTTACTATGTGCTGGGCACTATGTTAATCATTGGGCATGCAAAGAAAAACAAAAGACAATCCCTGCCTTCAAGGAGCTTTAATGGGTTAGATTATAAACAAAGAGTTCCAATAGGGAGACAACAAGAAAACAAATATGTAAAAACAAGCTAGGCCCAGGATAAAAGGAAAATAATTAACAGAAAGAAAGCACTAGAATTAACGGGGATTGGGAAAGACTCCTATAGATGGTAGGAGTTCATTTGGTACTTAAAGGAAGCCTGATAGTAGAGATGAGGATGGGGAGTATTCTAGGCAGGGGGGCAGCCAGATAAATGATTTGGAATAGGGCAAAGGTCTGTCATGAAACAAGACTTGAGTAACAGACTGGAAATATCGAGTCAACGTGAATTCGAGGAGTTGAGGATGACACTTCACTTTCTAGCTGAAGTTACTGAAGTGTAGTCGTGCCCTAGATACTGATAAGCAAATTAAGAATCAGGGCGGGTTTGGGGGAAAAAAGATGAATTTTGTTGTGGATATGTTGAATTTAGGATGTCTCTAGTACATCCAGTTTGAGATATAAACTATGCAGTTGATGATGGGAGACTAAAGGTCGGGAGAGAAGTTAGGGCTGTATAAAGAGATCTTAAAATCATCTGCATAAAGATGAACAAATCAATAGGAGTGCATATAGCACTTTGTCATACACAGGATTCTAGATTTTACAAAGTGCTTTATGTACTTTATTTCATTTGACTTCTAAAATAACACTATGTGGTAACTTATAGTGTAATTATTATTATCCTCATTTTTCTGCTGAGAAAGCTGAGGCTCACACAGGTTAAGTGATTTGGCCAGTCATGCAATTAATAAGTAGTGAATCCAGGAAATAAAAACTTTGTCTTCTGAATCCCTGCCCAGTGCTTTCATAGTTGAAAAGTTTGGGTGTATCCAATTATAAACTAAATGTCTTTCAGGATCAGGCAGTTCAAGATTTCTATTCCAGACTACAAAGTTGTAAAGAGGGTGGTTTTCTTGGGGCCCATGCTGTTGTTGAGGCTGGACAAGAGGTCAAAATCAGCATTAGAATAGGGGGGGAATAGAAGGGATGACTACTTGTCTATTGATGACTGTAAACATGGTATGACTTTATCTCTGAATTTTCCATGCCTTTGAAATAATTTTCCTAGGCTAGCTACCTCTCCACACCCTCAAACCTATTCAGGTCAGTCCTGGTACTTCTCATTCCCAGTCTTCTTTCTTCTCTTTCTACTGCATCCTCTAGAATCTTCCTCTATAAGCAATATAGCACCTAAGACAACTCCTTAAAAGTGGAATATTTAGGGAAAGAATATTTCATGTTCAAAGTACTCTGGGTTCACATCTACTCAAAGCTATGACTAATGAACCCTTGTCGATGTGTTTACTTTCACTAATCAATTGGAGTACACAATTAAATAGTTCGAAGTAAAAATATTTAATGAGATAGTATAAAAAATTTAACGATAGTATATTTTACTCATACTCTCTCACAAATACTGAAATACTTGTGCCATCTGGAAGGAGAGTAAACACTTCTAGGGCAAGTATATGCAACATTTGGAGTCTATGTGAGCAGGGCACTTATGCAGATGAGTATCCCCAAACTCTGGTGTTACAGAAAAAAATATTCTAACTGTTTCTTTAGGAATTGACTCAACCAGTATAAGATGGCATAACATATCAGTGACAGGCATAACTCTTCTAGACATATGGCTAAAGAATAGCTCTGCTTTCAACTCCTAGCTTCTATTGAAGGATATCAGTGATATCTTTTGGCTAGTTCAAAAGAAACACGAGATGTGTAAATTTAGAAAATCCACTCCAGATGTTCACATTTGTGCCTGACCTGTGGTAGGACATGCTGGGCTTGCATTGTCCTGATCAGCCACAGTCAGACACACTGTAACTTGACTGTAGCATAGTGATGTCACTTTGATCCTCTTCAAAAATGAAGGATATCAACCAACCAATATATCAAAGGGCTAAATCTTCTACTACCATTTTAGCAAAAAGCCCAGATGATTAAGCTTCAACTCTTTTAGGAAGGCAGGCCCTTTATATACCCATTATCAGACAAAGGAAAACCCTTAGTCACTCTCATATTGAGTGGAACATCCATGGCATTTTCTGCAGCTTTCATTGTGGTCAACTTTTCTCTTCAGCATAGTCTTCAACTTCAAGAGTTAACATTGTTTCTTTGGAACACAAACCAATCAGATATAGAATTAGCATTTACCTCTGCTCACCAGGGGCAAGGATTTGTTTTAGACGTCTATCTAACAGAATTAGAAAGACTTTGTAATACCTGCATAGTTCATTTATGGGGGTCTTCAAATTTCAAAGTTCATTTAGGGTACACTATCAAAGAAGTCACACCACAGTAGGTCTCATACACGTAGAGATTATTTGCATCTCTTATAGAAGTGGAAAATGGAGGGATAGGCAAGAAAAAAAAATTCCTGAGTTCCAAATTCTTGTCTTTATTATATATATTTTCCTGGAAACCAGACTCCAGGCACAGCTGTAACTTATAATTACAAAGTCCTCTTCATCCTAGAAAAAATCTTCTTCATACCTCTTATATTCTTTCCATCATCTAGGGCTAACTATAACCTAGCTTTCTCTTGAAGATATTATTATCTCTTTGACCTATTTCCAAAGCTGGTGGTACCTTCTTTCATGCCTCCATGAACACAGAGTCAAGAGAAATTGACCTATTGCTTGCTCACTCATGCCCCTTTCATACCCTGCCTCTGTTATCATCACTTATCAACCAATTGTCATTTAAAGTTTTATCTGACATCTCTATTCTTGTTGCTGTTACCAATGACCAACTAGCACTTTTTTCTTAATTAGGTCGATGCCTGGTTCATAATATTTTTATTATCCATACTGCCTCCTCAGCTTTATCTTCAACTGTTCAAATGCCTCAACTCCCATAAACTCTGTCTCTAGTCTGTCTCAAACTTAACTTGGACCCCAACTCAACTAATGAATTTATCCCATGTACTGGGATTCCTAGTGAATGATCTGCATGGCTAAGTTGTGTATATTAGATAAAATGTCTGCAATTTTCTTCCTGATTCCTAATAAAATGTCACCCTAGCATTATTCAAATACTTTAGGTTATATAGATTATGCAATGATAGGATGTTATGGACTGCTCACCAATATATGAGTTTATCAAGTATATGAATAAGATTTTGTTCTTCCATGAAGCTAACAAGTATGATATCTGATTTTAAAATGACTAAATCCACATAAATTTTAGGAAATAGAAGGAAATTATCATTCTGGCTCCTTATACAGATTTGGGATTTTATTTTATAAACAACTGATGAAAATACCTATGTTTATTTTTTAAAATATATACAAAATGAAGCTTAATTTTTACTTGGGACTTAACTGAATTCTGTGAATGTTTTTTCCCCCTATTACTGTCTTTGAGATTTTTGTTCTATTATACAACTGCCATAATCACAGAGAAACAAAACTGTTTGCATCAACAATAATGCAACCAATTTTCAAGCATTGCGTGTCAAAAATCCATTATTCCAGGCATGATTACCTGGAACAACTGATCACAATTGCCATAAATTACACTTTTTTTTATAAGATATTGAGGTACTTCTCCCATCCCCCTCCATTTTCCCCAATATCTTCATCATTTTCAATGTATCACACTTTGCATGAGCAGCAGATGTTAATATGGAAATATAGAACATCTCAATTTTCTCACTGCTAACTCAGCTTACTGAGCCAATTTCACAATTCTCACATTCCTGAGTCCTAGGAGAAAATGCTAATTTAGATTGTTAAAATTGACACGAGTTAGGGTATAAAGGGTAATTAGCATAAAATCCTACACAAAGTGTTCTTAGCACCATTAATCAACACCCACCTAGGCATCCACTTTTTTAGTATGAACTCATGTTTAACAGAGCTGAAAAATATCTAAAATATTCTCTTCCAGTTAAGATAGAAAAAATGCAGTTTGTACTTAGAGTTTGACATTTATTTTTCAATAAAAATTACCTAATGAGCATTGACAGCATAACTTTTGTTTTTATTGGGAATTGCTTAAAGCTGATTGAATCATTCTTTTAAGGGAAATGCCTTTTTAAGCAAATATCCTTTATGGTTGTGTCAGTGTTCCTTCTTATCCATCTCGGGGTGAGTAAAAGAATGATGTGTGACCAGTCATAAAACTTACCCAGGATTGTTACAAGCTTCATTTTGGTCAAGTTCTGACTCTTGTTTTCAGGATAAAGTGTTGTCTGTTATTCTGCCTCTTTGATTTCACTCATTCAAAATGATTCACTCACTCTGTCCTAGCATCTGCACCCCAGATATGTCTATCCCTTCCCACCTCTCACCCCAGGCCTAATTTCCTCACAGTCCTCAGCTCTTTCTATACTATATGAGTCTATACATTGATGTATTCCTACAACTTCTTTTCTCTCTTACCTCCACACCCCTGTTTATAGAGAGAAAAGCAGTAAAACAAAGAAACACACAAGTGACTGGGAATCGTGGGATATAGATTCTAGGGACTAGTGGTTAGGCTGTGTGATCTTGGACAAGTCACTTATCTGCTCTCTGTTTTTGATCCATCAGTGGAATGAGAATCATAACAAATGAGATTAGAGATGTGAAAACACTTTGAACAGTATAAAACACTATACATATATGAGGGGTTATTATTTTTCATTCACACTTCTCTCCTTTTGGCAAATATTTGAGTCATCTGCAATGATCTAAGCAAATAGAATTGAGGAGCACAAAGAATCCTTTATGTCAGAGATCATATCTCCCAGCTTCTTTATTTTCTCGATGAGAAACTTGAGGCCTGGAGTGAGAGATGGGAATGGAGATTTGTCCAATATTGTGGAGCTAATCATTGGCCAAGGTGGCATTACAACCCTGATCCCTGATTCTGAGGATCCCTTTTTTTTAAACCACAACAGTTTAGATAATCATTAGAGACTAGTAACTGTGTGCATCCCAGTACCTTATTGGCAATTTTGTTTAGGATAGCTCACACTAATGTGAGCTATACTGTATTAAATAATGTATTATTTAAATACTGTATTAAGGACTATATATTTTCCTTTTCTCTAGTGCAATTGAAAGCTGGAGTATCTGGTCATATAATTCTTCCACTTGGGGTGTGTGTAAGGGATCGGTTTTCATGAAGCAGCTGTGGGGATAAATTGAATAACTTAGTCCAGAAAGTATAGAATATAACAAGCATTGGGGACAAAATATAGGTGTTCTTCCATACTCTGAGAGGAACACAAATACTGGATAACCATATCCTTTTAAGAGATTGAAGATATTCATTTGACCAGCTTGATAAAAAGAGTTTCCATATCCCTCCAATCAGCTTCCTCATGTGAGTATTGAGACAACAAAAATCACAAAGAAAAGTATTCTTAAGAGTGATGGAAATGTTTGTCTCTTTTTGAACCCTGAATATACTCAAGGATTGGCCCACCACAGGCTAAGTTAAGGACCCAGTCCCCTGAGGAAGGGAAAGAGTGCCATCCTCTGGAGAAGAGTGAAATAGCTGAGAATGACACAGCTGAGTGGCAGATGGTGGATAAACATCACCTTTTAGAGAAAAGCAGAACTTTATAGAGTGATGAGAAGAGCTAAGCAGATAGATGGGTGATGGGGACCATCTGTGAGAGGAGAACTAAAATGAGAGAAATAGTGAAAGTGAACCAAAAGAGGCAAAGGCTGCAGAAGACAGAGGCAGTGAGATGTCCACAACCTGCTGGGAGCAGAGGAGAGCTGCCAATGGCAAGAGCTGTGGCACAGATGGAAGAGTGGTGGAAAAACTGGGACATGGATAACCAATGCTTACCGCTCCCAACAGAAGAATTGTCTAGGACAATATGAAAAGTGATGGAGACTAAGCATTGTCTGGTTTTCCTTGATTAATATACCAAATATGGGTACTATTACAGTAACCATGGGTACTAATTACTAACCATGGGTACTAATTACAGAACCAATAACATTGGTTCAAAATGAGGGAATTGTATTAGAAGATCTTAAAGAGTGTTTCCTTTTCTAAATGTCTATGACTTCCATAATAATTGATTTAAGAGATAAGAGGGTAGAAGGTTATGATAAAGAACTAGAGTTACTATGTTATATAGATCGTGAAGTCCACAAAGGCAGGGACAATTTCATCTTTGTCTTTGTCCCAATACCTTGCAAAATTTCTAATCAACAGTCAGTAAGGTGGATGTTAAATAAACGCTTGTTAATTGATTACTGAATTACCAACATATGAAATTTATAAAATAGCTGAGATGCAAGAACAGAATCAAAACTCCATCATGGGTAATAGGCATATGAACTTAATTAACAATGTGTTAGGGGCAGCTCAGTGGTGCAGTGAATAGAGCACCAGCCCTGGCATCAGGAGGACCTGAGTTCAAATTTGGTCTCAGACACGTAACATAAAAAAATAGCCATGTGACCATGGGCAACTCACTTAAGCCCAATTGCCCTACCTTTCACCCTCAAAAAAGCAAAAAAAAAAAAAACACAACAACAAAAAACCAAACCAAAACAAAACAAATACAAATGTGTTCATAAAGAGCTATCAAAGAAATGACTGAATCATGGTGGTTGTAAATATAGTAACAGAGAAGTTAATAGCAATGATACAATGGCATGTATTTATGACTAGAAATTATAGAAAAACAATCCTTGAAGAGCTCAGAATTACTGTACAAATGGTTTCTCCATTTGAACTTGACCTTCTTGATAGCAAACGTTGTTATTGCAATTTCTCTCTATTTCCAGAGGTTACCAAAGTGCCTAAGAAACAGTAAACAATAAATGCTTTTTGATTGATTGGTTATTGATTTAGATTATTCAAGGAAACAGTAGATACTGTGTGGCCTATTACTGAATATTGCAAAAAGAAGTTAGAACCTGCTGAATACCTAGAATTATATATCTGAGTGATTAGAATCATATGTGAAAAATTTTCTATTTTTTTATTAATTAAACAGTGGCAAATATTTTACTAAAATACAACTCTCAAAAATATGTTTGAGGATTAAAAATAAATCAACTATGCTATAGCTAGGATGTTGTCACAAAAAGAATGATTGAGCATAAATTCCTGGATGTAATAGTGACCCATAACAATTTAAGAATAACTTTTGTAATAGATGTCACCATAGCTATATTATAATCTCCTAACTACACAGACTAAAAAAATCTCAAAGACTAGACACTTAAAATAAGGAATCAAACTATGGGGGAAAGGAATACATACCATCTTCTTCACAAGTTTTCCTAAAGCTGCAACCACCAAGTCTAGAGAAGACAAGCCTCCATCATAGCAATTTTATTCAACTACAAAAATGGACTTTTTATCTGTCTTGAGTTCGATGGATCCTCAATAGTCTACTGAGAATGAAACATAAAAGAATAATAGTTCAATGCTGATTTGGCCAAGCATTTTCTCTATTTGAACTGTATTAAATAAGATGACAAAAAAAGAACAAAATACCTTGATGCTTTAGGGTTGGCAAAGTGTTTTGTATATATAACCTCTTTTTTGATTGATAACTCTCTGGAATGTATCAATAGTATTCTAATTTTACTGCATCCCATAGTAGGTGTATGAGGCTGTATATGAATCAAAGACTTCTTGATTCCAGCTTCAGCATGCTAGTATACTAAACTGCCTCCTAATAATAAATAGTTACAATAATAACAACATCAATGAAAATAGTAACAATATCTTCCTAAAAGCTCAAACCACCAAAAAAGCTATGGGGGTGAAGGCAGGTAGACAATAGCAAAATAGGAAAATATTTGCCTGGATCGTGTACAATAATGACTTTGTGTCCTGAGCCCACTCTGTTACCTGGCAGAAACTCTAAAAGCCTGCCCAGTTCGGCTCTGGTAACTCTGGTAACCGGTAGGTTGTGATATTCTTTTAGTTTATGCAATGCCATTTTTCCTGACTAATAAATATACTGCTCTGTAGATTGGCCCTATTTGAAACCATTATAATCATTTGAGATGGAGGATGGCTAAGAGAATAGTGTGCCTCCATGTTCTGATACAAAAAAAAAAAAAACAAAAAACAAAACCTAAATGCATTGGAACTAATCAGAAATACCAGAGGGAAATGTTTTGATGTAGACAATGTTGACCACTAAAGTGGATGAACAATAAGTGTGGAATAAAATGTGCTGAGGACATTCTTTTATTATGCATTAGTACCAGTTATTTTAAAAACAAGCATTGGAAACATTTAACCATTTATCACTTGAGGCAAGGTCTCCCTAATGCTTTTCATCAATTTAGCTTCAAATACCATGATATCATATAGCCAACCAGTGCAAGACAATCACAAGAACAAAAGAAACAACTTTTTCTCCACAAGCTCAGAATAGAACAAAAAAAGACATAAAATTAAAGAGCTACTAAAACCTGCAGTAAGAAACACTTGAAGAGGGGCGGCCAGGTGGTGCAGTAAGAGCGCCAGCCCCAGAGTTGGGAGACCTGGGATCGTATCCAGGCTCAGATACTTAGCACCACACCCAGAAATAACTTGCCATGTAATCTTGAGCAAGTTACTTAGCCCCAATTGCTTTAAAAAAAAGAAGAAGAAAAAAAAGAAACACTTGAAGATGCTGAGATCATTGAAAATCATCCATAAGTTATACCAAATAATGAAACTAGTGGCAAAATTAATTCTGGTCTGAGATGATTACAAAGAGGACATGGACATAGTTAGAATGGATTTTCAAATAGCCTTATTTGAATTTGATTGTATCAATAAAACTAGCAGACCAATTTTACCAAAATAGAGTAACTTCTATAATCATCATGAACAAATGCATTATTCCACAGTATTTGAGTAAAATTGTAAAAACATTTTTAGGAAAGGCATCAGAAACCACCATAGAAGGGCAAGAATGCCTTGAGGGAATTATTAAGTATCTTTGGGAAGGCACTGGAAGATTATTTCAATATCCAACTGGTACATGCGATAGAAAACCTTAATACCATATTGTCCAATTAAAGAAGCATATGGAAAGGAATGTGGAAAACAAAAACATTGCAGAAATTCCTTTGATCAGCAACTGAAAGCAAGAGACAAAAGGTTAAGGCAATTCAAGGAGTGTTAAAGCAGTACAAGGATCAAAATAAATAATTCAACATCAATCAATTTTTTTTTTCTACAAAGACTTGAGAAGGAAATAAATCAGAAGCATAAAAGAACTCCCTAAGAAGGAGGCTGTAAAAATGTTCTGGTAATCTATGTGTTCTTAAGAAGTCCAACACAATTAAAAGTCAAGCTGGATGAAATGAGAAACAGAAAGTTTGTGCATTGTTAATAGTATGAATGACAGAACAACTATATCAGCATTGAAACAACTTCTTTGCAAAACTATAAAGGGATACAGCCAAATAAGAGCCACAATTATTGATTTTTGACAGTGATGCGTGAATAATTAGCGAAGTACTTCACCAATGCTGTGTTAGACACAAGCCTGATTTCACTCTTCCATCTCGAGGTATCATACATTCATTATCCAAAGACAAGAACGCTAGCAATAACTCCAAATATGAGCTTAGCAAATGTTAATATACTTCATACAAAGCAGTCACATTTTATGTCACTAAAAATAGTACAAACAGTTACAAGAATGAAATGTTATCCGACGAAAGGAAATGCATCTATTAAATACCTACTTTATGCAAGATATTGGGCTAATTGCTTTATAACTATCTCATTTGAGCATTACAACAATCTCAGGGGGTATCCTCATTTGATAGTTAAGAAAGCTGAGGTAGGTGGAGGTTTGCTTTGCTTGTGGTCATAAAGATAGTGTCTTAAGCTAGATTTGAAATAAGATCTTCCTGCCTCCAAAACCAGAGCTCTGCCCACTGTGCTAACCAGTTGCCTCCTAAAAGATGCAAAAGAAGCATCCATAGGTATATAGCATAACTAATTATTTATTGGCAATTTTGTACCAAGTTACCTGAAAGCAATTAATTATACTCACTTTACTGATTCTTTAACTCATTTCTTTACTCGTGAACTATTCTCTTTCAAATATATAATGTATTTGGGTATGCCTATATATGTCAAAATGTAGTGATGATGTTAGAATAGTGGTTGCTCACATGGAAAGCTGTTCTTTGTTTGATGATACCAACACAATAATGCCAAACGTCCTCTAAAATATGGCATTTTTCAGGGAGACAATTTAATAAGCCCATCATAGTTATACCTAACCTTAAATCCAATATCATGTGTCATAAATATTATTAAATAAGGATTGCACATTAAAGAGAGAGCTGAACCAAAACATCCTATTAATCACTTGATATAAATAGATGATAATAAATTATGTGGCTTCATTGAAAAACAGGTTAAACAGCTCCTCCATCCTCCCTAACATTCCCCAAATTAATCAAAATAGAAATTGTACTTGATAAGTGTAAAATGATATACGTATAAAAAGGGACAATAGCATCTGAAGGCCTTGAGCTTGAATCTTGAGGTCAAATTGTAGCAATAAAAAGGGCATATGTGAAAATGCTTTGGTTTCTTCCAATCAAGACCTAACAAGTAAAAATATTTCATTCATAGAATAAGTGAACATTCCCTGAAGTTCAACTGGGAGATTTGAAGTTAAGCCAAATCAAGTAAACAGACATTTATTAAACACCTACTCTATGTCAGACATTGTGTTAAATGCTGGAGATTCAAATAAAGTCTGAAAATAATCCCTGTTGTCAAGGAATGAATGATCAATCAGAGAGAAGCTATGGCTGTATATATTAAAAGACTTGCTGGCAATCTGAAATCTAAGCTCAATAGAAAGAACAGGTATAAAATAATTAGCACCTATGAAATACCCATCTTAACATATTTTTAAACTGTAAGATGAAAAATTAATGATTTTAAAAGTATACTAACAAAATTCCATACACTAGTAATTAAATGTATATCAATATGACTATATGTGAAGAAAATAACACTCATATCAAGCAAAGGAAAGGATTTATAGATAGTTTCAGAACATATAGCAGGCACAACAACAACAACGGAAAAGAACAAAACTTACAGACTTACTTTTGGAACAAATAGATATCGCTATGCCAAGCAATAATAAAGGCTGACAATAGGTGCATGCCATTAAGATTGTTAAATAGCCTAAAGTGACTTACTACAGATAGAACCTGTGAATGAGCTAAGATCCAAGAGTGGAATCAAGAAATTCTTCATGGTTAACCTTAACTTGAATTTAACCAACAATATATTAACAAGGAAGAATCAAACATATGACTGTCATGCAGATTTGAAGTAAAGTAATTTATAATGAAAATTCATGATTAAATTGGCAACATCAGAAATACAAATGGACTATTTTTAAAGAATAATAATTTTATTAATCAATTAATATTATACAGGGAAATAGCAATTGTTCATTATGTAGAATCATAGTTCTAGAGCAGGAAGAAAACGTATATATCACTTCATCAAATCACTTCATTTAATGGACATGGAAACCAAGGTCAAAGGGTCCAAGCTATTTGCTTATGGTCACACAGGTAGTAAGTGGTAGAGATAAGAACTGAACTCAAGTTTTGTGACTAAGTTTAGAGCATTCTTTCTACTTCCCTGTGATATCTTCATATCACTGCAAAATTCAGCACCTACTGAATACGTAGTGGCTAGAAATTACTCATAAGACATGCCCTGGAACAAGAATTATGCATTACTTGTTCTTTATCTTTCATAAACTAACAAACAAACCCCTCCAATACTATGACAAGAGATCTCAAAATAATTTTGAAATTTTAATAATTAAAGTGTACTTGCACCAATGTATCATGGCAGAACTGTTGTTGATCCATATCAATTTAACTTTTTATATGGAAATTTTATTACTGCTACTCTTAATCTTCATTCTATGTGGAAGGAAAAGATTTTAAAATATAGAGAGATAATAGAAGAAACTTAAAAAAATGTGGGAGCAGGATGCCTTTTTTTCTGTTTGCTCCTGGGGCTATTGCAAAAATACTTTCAGTGATCTTATAAAAGCTAAACTTATATCTCTATGATTTTTTTACAATTTTTAGAATGTATTAAATTTTATTCACACATGTAATAATCCAGAGAACTTCAAGTATAAAAATAATAAAAGCAAGGTAGCAAATTTCTCAGGATCTCTTCTATCTTCCCTATATGAATAAAGATGAAATGGATGAGATGTTTAGCAATAACATTAATAATAATAGGAAAAACTTGACAATAACAGCTTTTGAAAGTATCGAAAGAAAAAAAATGGTAAAACACTAACAAAACACAGAGCCTTTCAGTCTAACATGGTTATAGAAAGAAAGTGGATTACTTATTTAAAAAGGAAGGATGGTATTAGTAGGTGGTCATAAAGCATATCATAAATAGTTTTCAAATGTATCAGAATAACTCTTAAAGAAAACGGATATAACTTCACTGAGAAACAGTAAAGAACGATAACTTTAGGTCACTGGATTTATTGAATATAATATCTACCTCTGCATGGAATCTATGAAACAGCTACTATGGAAGAATAGAAATAAAAGAATTTCAGTGAGTGACATCACATGAACTCAGTCCAAAGTACATTGAAAAAGAAGTGGCACACAATGGCTCAGTCATTGAGATTCATTTATGAAAAGAGAGTTTTACAGTAGAAACATAGAATCAGAACATGCTCACTAGAAATGTCAGAAGGCTATACTTGAGGAATCTATCTAGTCTTATTGATCACTGCACATTATAGAAGGAAATAGTAGAAATTGCATAACATATCATTGCCAATAGGACCTACTGAATACTTACAGAGAAATGCATGGTCTAGTAGCCTGAAATATAAATCAGAAGTTTGCTATCTCTCATAAACTAACAAAGGAGATCATGAACTAAATGATGAGAACAAGATAAGTAGTAGTAATAGTAACTTGAATAAAAATAATGGTTTGAATATCTGTAATATGCTATATTTATTGCAATTTCCCCCCCACAATTGTTATCTCATTTAATGATTCTTTCTTCTGAAGATGGTTTTCGAAACCAAGATCCTGGCAAACTATGTTCTTTCTTTCTTAGTAATTAAGTGGTTAATAATACGGGCATCAGTAGTGAGTTGATGACTTCTCCCTTCCATCGTCCAAGTGTCTTGGGAGGAATACGGATGGAGGATAAGGAGAGTATAAAAAAATGAAGCACCATAATTTTACTTTTTTTCACTTACTGGTATTGTTTTATTTTATTTTACTTACCAATATTGTTGTAAGTAAAGCTTATTTATTATTTTTAATAAATTGTAAGTTTCCATATATGTATATGGCATTGTACTGAAGAGACTATATAGCCAGCATTGGAGTCAGAAAAACCTCAGTTCAAATCTTGTCTCTGACACATACTGGATTTGTTGCCATGTCATTTATCCTCCCAATGCTTCCTAGAACATTTAATGACTGTATACTGTATATGAGTTATATCTCTCTATACTAGGAGTTTTCACATTAGGAGTTCCTCACAAGAAAATAAAAAATCTAAATGAAAATTAGGAGGACAGGTAATATAAATATGAGTGGTAAAAATAATTGATCATAATAAATACATTGAGGACATATTTTCAATGCAAATATCTTTCCTCCATAAATGTTCCTGCAAATTAATAGATTTCAAAATGGCTGTTGTATTAATTCATAAGGACCACTTTCAGGTTGCACAAAACATCCTCAAATCATGGATTCAGAACTATAAAAGACCTTAGAAGCTGATGAGCTCAATCTACTCATATTACAAATGAAGACATTGAGGCATAGAGAGGTCAAGTAGTTTCCCCAATGCCACATTGTTAAGGTTTAATACCAGCTTTACATTAACATCTTCCTGCTTCCAAAACCAGTGCCCTATCCATTATACCCAGCTGCCCTTCAGTCAAATCAATTGCAGAGTTGGGAAAGAAAGCAAAAAGAATATATTTCTACCTTCAAAATGATAATTTTTTTGTCTGAATTCTCCTATTTAACTCTGTTGCATACAGGATCAAGAGTTAGCTTTCTCAGAGTGAGAAAGATAAGATTCCTATTATTACCACTGTGTTTGAAATTATGAAAACAAATTCATTTTCCCAGATTAATCTTTTGAAGCAAACCAAGTCCATTAGCTATGGAAGAGAGTTTGCTAGCAAATGCTCACCAGATGAATATGGAGATCAAAGACAAGCAATTTATTTTTGATACTAGAATGAGGATTTGAACTATAGTGAATTTGTCATTAGAAAGGGTTACAAAAAGAAGGTCAGACATATTTGTACCTATTAAACATATAAATTTATACAGATTCTAGATACATTTTCAGACAGGGATCAGTTTTGCAAAATTTTGATCCTTGTGCTGGTATCCTCCCAAAGGCCAAGTTTCTTAAATTTGATATTTATTTAGAAACTCAATACCTGTTGTCTTCTAGGGACAAGTAAGTCCCTCAGACCCCTTTATGTAATGAGAATTTGGTCTTTATGAGCATGCTCAGTATTCTGTACTGACCAAATCTGCATAGTACATCAGGGCATAGATAGGCATTATTTATTTTTCTCCTTGCCTTATACAGACAATAAGGGATTTTTGTTTGTTTGTTGGGGTGGGGGGTGCTTAGCTTCAACTGAGAATGTTTACTAATGGAAGGCACAATTACCAAAGGTCCCATGATTTGACCCTCTCTCCAGCATGACAGATGAGAATAAAGAAGACCTGCTGTAAACCTCTGGAAGGAGAGAAAGGCCTCATGCCTTTATCTCACCATCCAAATTAACATGTGACCAGTAACTACAAGCCTCTATTCTTTGCTTTTTTGTGTTTGTTCTTTCCAAGAAACATTTATTGGAAATGTAATCCAATCAAATAATCATTTGTTAAGCATCTACAACATGTCAGGCACAATGCTATGTTGCTGATAAAATTAATTAAAAGAAAGACAGTCCCTGCCCTCCAGAAGTTTACAATCTAAAGGGGAAGACAATTATACAAAAAGTTGCAGGAAAAGGAAGAAAGAAGAGGGGAAGGAAGTGGAAGCTAGGACACCAGGGAGTAACAGTTCAAGAGTATCTTGTTCTTTACAGCTGAAAATAGGCAAGGCAGCAGGTACAAAGTACAATGATCTGAGAGTCCAGTTCCTGCCCTCTGTAAAGGAGGGCTTTGGGAAGCGTTTGTTACTCCATCCTCTAGCCTTCCAATTAATGGAGAGAGTAGGCTCAGGGATATGGTATTGATCAAAGCTTAGGTTAACATGGTAATGAGTTTTGAAGTGATGAACTTATCGAGAGAGGGCAGCAGATGCAAAGTGGAGAGATTTTGGAGACAGATGAGATCAGTAAGGAGAGAACTCTACATCAAACTGTGCAATTGGTAGAAATGAAATTTTTAGAGTGAATGTTTTTTAGCTAGGTGATAGAGTACACAGAGCACTGGGACTGGAGTGCAGACCTGATTTCAAATCTGGACTCACAATTGCGGTGTAACCTAGGGCAAGTTACTTAAGCTCTGTACTTCTGTTTCCTCATCTGCAAAATGGGGGAAAGTAGCCCCTACTTCTCTGGGTCATTGTGATGATCAAGTGAGATAACAAGTATACAGTTTCTGGCGCATAGTAAGCAATATATAAATGCTAGCTATTACTACTCCTACTTCTAGGACAGCTAAGTGGCCCAATAGATAGATTGCTGTCTCTGGAGTCAGGAAGACTCATCTTCCTGAGTTCAAATCTGATCTCAGACATTTACTCACTGTTTGACCCCAGACAAGACACTTAATCCTGTTTGCCTCTGGTTCTAATCTCTAAAATGAGCTGGTGAAGAAAATGAAAATATGTTCCAGTATTTTTGCCCCCCAAAATCCCTAAATGTGGTCACAAAGTGTTGGATACATCTAAAACAACTGAACAACAACACAACTCCTCCTCCTCCTTGACATGCAGTACATTAAAGTTTGCAAAATACCTTACATAAAACATAACATTTGAGCCAACAACAGGCCCGCTGATTGATTCTCAGTCATTAGAGCTGTGACTGAGATTACTGGAAGCGGAGTATTTTCGTGGGGAAGAGGGGTTATGAGATATCAGAGGAATCACCTGTATCTTCTTGATCATCATAAAGAGAGCTGTGAGATCACCTCACACTTTGTTCTCCTCTTCAGTATTTAACTTATGCGGTGTTTTTTTTTTATAAGGAAAGCCAGATTCAGAGAGGTTAGATGACTTACCTAAGTCCACGCAACTAGAAATTAGTAGTAGTACCAGAAACCAGGTCTTCATTACTATGAGTGCAGCACTCTATACCCAACACCATGCTGCTTCTCCAAATACAGTGGGTTTGGTTTTAATTAGCAATGACTGATCAAGGGAATCAGTTGACTCAGGAGGTGGCTTAGTATGCTGAGCAAACTTTTATTATTAAAAAAAAATGAAAAGAAAACTTCCAGAAATTTCCTCCATTTTTTCCCACCATCTTCCCCCCCAGTTTTTTTTTTTTTTGGTAATTCAGGACTCAAACCTGGCAATTATATAAAGATCTTCTGATTGGTGGAGAGAATGATCACTGAATGTTATGTCTCTGTAAAGTTAAGTTGGTAAGAAGGTGGAAGAAGAGAGATCGTGGGATTCTAGCTTCTAACTTTGCAAGGAATCAAATCCAGGTTCCCTTCAGGGAGAGGTCTTTGGAGGAAGACAAAGAATACAAGAATCCATAGCTTCAAATCCTAAATGACCATATTAGAGACAACTGGATTTTTCCTTGGGTAGGATGGAGAAGTCTTTTTCTCTGGTGAAATCAGTTATCTTATTCCCAGTCAGAAGGCTCATTAACTCTCTACTATTGGATATATTCTACTGTGTATGATATCTGTTATCTGTTAGATACCAGCCTGGATAAATAGATTTATTTGGTATTCATTGTGTGCGATGATCTTTATGTAACTGACATTAGGTGGGAAGGGAATAAAGTCTGAGTAGATAACAAGTAATACTTCTTCCCTGTTAAAAACATAGTAACTAGTAGAATAGCTCAAAACAATGTATATATGTATGTGTGAGTATATATATATGTATATATGTATATGTGTGTATGCATGTGTATGTACATACATATATATGGCCTAGATTAATGATATTTGGTAGTGGGAGAAAAAGATTGATCCAATTTTAGTCTAACAAAAGGGGGAAGTAAATAAGATTTTAATATTTAGCTTTGAGGTGACCAGGACTGACAAGTGCTTTTATTATCTCATTTGATCCCCACAATAACTCCGTTTGATAAGTTCTATTATTATCTCCTTTTAGAAAATAATATGAAGACTATTAATATCTCTCATTACAGATAAAGATAATCACTTAAACTATCCTCATCTTTTTTTAAAGCTTTTTAAAGTTTCTCTGTGTTCTCTTCATTTGAAGTTTCTTGTGGGCAGGAACTATTGTTAGTTTCTATTTGTATTTTTAGCACTTAGCACGATGACGGATACATAGTAAGTGCTTTAATAAATATTTGTTCCCTTCCTTCTTTCCTTGGAATATCCATTCCTGCCTCCCTGCAAAGCCTCCTCTGGGGCAAGTAGTTAGCAGAGTAAATAGAGTGCCTGTCCTGGAGTCAGAAAGATCTAAATTTAAACTCAGTATATTTGCCAAGAAAAACCCAAATGTGGTCATGAAGATTTGGGCACAACTCAAATGACTGAACAATAAAGCAAGCCTTGTATAGGCAAATCCATGCAGACATGCATAACCCAAAAGGGTGACACACATACCTTATCTAATGTACTTAAGAGAGTTAGCTCAACCAGTTAGATATGTGAAGTCAGAAAGAAATAGGTCCTAGTATTGCATGTGACATAGGTATGAGACCCTTGCCAAAGCAATTAAACTTTATTTCCTCAAGAAATTCTCAAAACTATTCTACTAAATAAGATAATTGACATCTGTAGTAAACAAGGGAATTTTCATATGTTCCCCATATTCCGTAAATGTGCTTAAGAAAAATAACACCCTTTTAAAAAGCTCACCTTTTGACCTCTAGCAACTGATGGCTCAGAAATAATGAAAGAGGCCATGTGTCTACAGAACACTCATAGTCTCTTGTGTAGAGAATAATTGTCTACATTTAAACCATGTAAACTTATTTTTAAAAAGATTATTAAAAAAGCATCTTCCTATAATACTTTCAGTGCCACACCCTAGGCATCTGCCTTCCTCGCTGAACTTTGGTTCAGGGAATGAAGCAACGGAGATAATGACAATTATATTGAAAGGACAGTTGCAAAAGGCCTTACAAAGAAAAGATTTGCCTGTAATTGGTGGCATGCAGCCAGCAAGGGGGAGAAGAGATTTTTAAATATCACTTCAGGGGGTTTAGACTGAGTGAATAGGAAACTGATGACAATGACAGAACAGTTTTTGAGAAGTAGGAGCTTGTTTTGGGAAGGAATTAGGGTTTCAGTTTTAAATATGTTAACTTTGAGATGGGGGATGGACATTTGAGGATGTACAGTAGGCAGTGAGAGAACATGAGATCTGGAAAGAATTCAGGTCTATATTTTTAGATTTGGAAATAATTAGCGTACAAGTAAAAAAATCACTAGTATGTGGAATGACTTTTTTTTATACAGAGCATTTTAGATAATGATACTCATATTCAATAATATTTTATCAATTTAGAGAGTAGTATGGCACATTCAATGGACATCAAGGACTTATTATCATTAATTCATATATTATCATGTGGTGGTCAGTTGAAAAGCATTTATTAAGCATCTACTATGAACCAACACTATGCTAAGAGTTTGGGTACAAAGACACCAAACTGTCTATGTTCACAAGGAGTTCACAGTTGAATGGAGAAGGCAACTTAAAAAAAGCCCTGTGTACAAATTAATATATTATTATATATACATACATATATATCACACAATGTACACATAGATGCATGCATATATACAGGCATATGTATATATATAAAATGAAAATATGAGATAATCAACAGAGGGAAGATATTAACATTAAGGAGGATCAGTAGAAAGTGGAACTTTAGCTGGGGTTTGAAGGAATCCAAGGAAACCAGGAAAGGGAGATGAAGGGGGAGAATATTCCAAGTATGATGAATAGGAAAATTTCTCAGAGTGTTATGTGCAAGGATCAACAAGGAGGCCATTGTCACTAAGTAGCAGTGTATGTGGTAAAGAATAAAGTATAGAAAGATTTGAAAGTTTTGAAGCAGCTAGGTTATGAATGTCAAAGAGAAGAGCAGTTGGATGTCACAGTGGATAGAAGACTGGGCCTGGAATCAGGAAGACGTGAGTTCAAATCCAATATTATCTGTGTGACCCTGGGCAAGTAACTCACCCCTGTTTTCCTTAGTTTCCTCATCTGTAAAATGAACTGGAGAATGAAATGGCAAACCAATCCAGTATCTATGCCAAGAAAACTTCAAATGGCATCACAAAGATTCAGATACAGCTGAAAACAAAAATTACTGAGCACCAAAAGCAACAACAATAAAAAACTGATGATTTTATATTTAATCCTGGAGGTTCTAGGGAGCCACTGGACTTCATGCAATAAGGGGAGTGACATGATTAGAGCTGCACTTTAGGAAGATTCATTTGATAGCTGAGTGGAGGGTGAACTGGATATTGTAGAAGATGAGGTCATTAAGAACTGCATCAGGATAGTAGCAATGTCAGAAGATACAAAGGGGTGTATATGAATGATGTAAATAAAATCGACAGAGGTCAGTAATAAAATGCATATGTGGGGCTTGAGAAAAAGTGAAGAGTCAAGAATGATGCCTATGTTTCTATTTTTCTCTTCTAGGTAACAGAGAAGAAGATGGTGCATTTGAGAGTGATAGGAAAATTCAGATGGAGGAAAGATTTTTAAGGGAAGATGAATTCATTTTTAGTTACATTGATTTTAAGATGTCTATCTATAGGGCATCTAGTTTGAGAAATATAATTGACAATTGGAGATGTATGACTAAAGGTCAGCAGAGTGGTAAGCGATTGATAAGTGGATGTGAGATTTATCTGAATAGAGATGGTAAATGAAAAAACAAAATAGATTTGCCTAGAATCAGAGGGCCTTGATACAAACTCCATCTCTGTTAAAACCTGTGAAACCTTGGACCTGTCATTTCTCCTGGAGGTATGACAAATTCCAATGGCTCCTGCAGTGGAGACCAGAGGAGAGGATAGAAATCTCAAGCCAGAATCACCATCTAGTGAAGAAATTGTCTGTATGGACAAGGGGACAGGAACACAAATAATAGCCAAGAAACAAAGAGTAGTATGTGGTCATCTCTAAGTTTAAAATAGGATCTCTTGCCAGAATTGTATCTATATAGTGAGAAGGCAATGCACTTGTGGGTACTAAGGGAAGCAAAACAGTATTGTCAATGGCTAGGCTAGAGTTGAAGATCCACTAGATGTTTGTCCAAGGATAGGTGGGAACTGCCAGCTTTTCAAGTTTGGCTCCTTCACATAGATATCAGCACTTCCTAAGAAAATCACTCCTGTTTTTTTCTAAGGCCCTGGGAAGGGATTCCAGGGTTCATTTAACTTTCCTTCTTAATCAGAAACCCTTATCCTTTTTTAGGGGAGGAAAGGAGGCAAGTAGCTAATAGAGTCTTAGATTGATTGACTCTCTGAATAAAACACATAAAGTTTTCTACCGCTGTTTGGAAAGGGACTTCTTCCTGAACAAAATTTCTTGTTCCAGATTCAAACAACTTACCTTCTTCCAACCTCACAGGAGCTGAAGGTTGTGATTTCAGTCCAAAGAGATGAGAACAATAGATGATTAAAAGAAAAAAAAAGCCAAAGCTTTGTTCCTCAGATGTCCATGAAATAGATTTCTTCTTGATGACAGTCTCCATTGGTTGTTTCACATGGATTGCTACAAGAGCAGGAGATTGGCTACTTTTAAATATCTGTCTATATATCTATGCATATCTCTCTGTATGTACCCATATCTATCAATATATCTATATCAAGAGATATGTGTATATATATGCATACATATGTAGGGATGTATACACATACATATACACACATATGTGTATATATGTGCATTATGTGTGTGTGTGTAGGGAATTCTAGAAGAGCAGGATACCATGGAGTCCAAAACCAGGAAGGAAGACTCAATTATCAAAATTCTATAGTACAGGGGAAAAAAAAGTAAATTCAATGTCTTATAGAAAAGGAAGTAATTGGTGAATATCATTAGACTATTCCTATCACTTGTAGTCTTTCCTCTTTTACATTTTCCCTTGTTCAGTCTTTGATATATGGGCAAAGTGGCACAGTGATGGAATCATCCATTAAAGGTAAAGCTAATATGAACTAAGGTCCTGATCTGGGATGGGTCTGACACATGTCAGTAACCTGGTGGCTTAGATCTGATGTTCAAAAGAAATGAGATGCTCATAGATAATTGAAGTATTAATAATGGAGGCTTACTTAGCCTCAGCAAGTATATATATATATATATATATATATATATGTATATATATATATTTACATATATATTTAATTGAATGAAGCTTCCCTGTCTCCTAGTTGCCCATTGTGGTCTACTAGCCAAAAACCAGAAAGAGACTTTTTATCTGCTTGTACTCAAGTGAATAGGAAGTGATGTTAAAGGAACAAGCTTATAGTAAAACAAGCCAATTAAATCTTGAAGATGCCTTTTAAGGAAAACCTATTTGAATTTGCTTCCACCACAGGCTTTATCAAACAAATCTTCACATATGCTTTCTGTAATTTAAAACTTAGTTTTCTGAAGGATCACAGACAAACAGGACATCTTTGAATATTACATATTAAGTTTGTTATATATTTTAAATAAAAGAAAGCTGTACTTCACAGAGCTGGAAAATTTTAAGTACAAACCTTTTTATTTTGTCTTATGTATATGGAAATATTCATTTTATTTGGTGTTTGTAAAATTAAAAATGAATAAAAATTAATAGTTATTAAAATATTAAAAATATTAAAAATAACCTTAAATAAACATGGAAAAAAAACTTTCATGCATGGATTATATTATAAATCAGGGCCACTCCTGGAGCATCAGTGATCTGTTTTTCATGACCTACCAGGTCCAAACAAATCAGATAATTTGTAGAAAGTATAGAAAGAGCTGAAGCTTTGTATACCATGAACCCTATATACACAAAGATTAATGTGCCCTTTGGTTTGAGAGAATGAGACACACACAGACACAGAGAAAGAGAGGGAGAGAGAGACAGAGAGATAGAGAGAGACAGAAAGGCAGAGAGACAGAGACAGAGACAAAGAGGGACAGAGACAGAGGAAGAGAGAGAGGGCAAATATCCAGGCCCTCTGTGTCTCTTTCTGCAACTCCCCATGTCTTGGTAATGTTGATTGGGTCTATGGAAATCATTTGGAGCCATCTGAGAGAAGAGGAGCTGACAGATCATGAAAGTCTCTAGAACACAAATATCTATCAGCTTCCGTTTAGCAACCATCATTGAAAAGAAGCATCATTTCCATGGCATAGCCTGCATTTTGAATCCCTACTCATCAACAGAATTATTTTCTTTTGACTGAATAATGTTGGTTCTTTCATTCATTTCAGCTCCTTGAATATCACTATCCTGTAGTCATTGTAGTTACTGATATAATCTGGCCTTTAGGTGATAATCTATTGTTTTATTTCCATTCTCAAGCCTCATCTGCCTTACTCGAAGCTAGGATTGTCCTTTCCTCCTGCCTCCTATCCCCAAATTAAAACAGTATATATGTTTGTGTGTGGTGGGGGTGGAGTTTTGCATGACAGCATATTCCTACTCCTGTCTTGCATGGAAAACAACGTTTTCTCTTATCCTTCTCATTGTTTCTACTCTAGCCAAGTCAAGTCAAGTGTTTTCAGACTAATAGGTCTCTAGTGACATTGATAGAGAGTCTAAATATTTTTAATGGCTCTTGAGAGATAGGCTGCATGAGCCCCTACGTCTTTAGTTGATGCCTTTGTGCTGCTCACACTAGGCCTCCTCCTCACTGGATTGTTTTTGTTGGCTATATAATTCCTTTAGCATATTTACTCTTCAGAAACAGAGGCCCTGTTCCTCTTGGGGTATAGTGTCTCTGCTGGGCTTGCTTTTTTCTGAGTACATAATTCCATTGGAATCTATTGACTTTACAGTCTCTACTCATTCATTTCTTCAGGGACTACTAAACCTTCTAAGTTCCCATCTACTATAATATATTGATTAAACCTCTACCTGATAAGGGCAGTCTAGCGGTGTGACAGGCATAGTCATTATATTCAGCTAACTGAAATCAGGCAAAAATCTAGCTACTTCAAGGAAAGTATTCAACAACTAACAAGGATCCAAACAAAAGTGATAATTACTTTAAACAACCAAGACAAAACAGATTTTAACATGATTTGGGAGTTCTCAGAACACTTTGCTGGCAAATTCTTTGAGAAAGGCATTTCAGAGAAATAGAAGGGGAAAAATCAAAGGGGAAAGGTGATGGGTAAGGTAATCCCAAAGTGAAAGTCAGTGTAAAAAAATTTAATATCATAATAAATTTGATATAATGGCAAAAAGTATGAAAATGTTTAATCCAATACTGGATGAAGCAAAACAAACACTGATACATTGCTAGTGGAACTGTACACAAGTTAAAATACTTTGGGGAAAAATAAGGCAATATTCAATGATTTAGAAAACAGAATATCTTTTGACTGAATGATTTCTACTGACACAGCTCTAAAAAATAATCAGATGATGAAATGAATTTTTCTGCATGAAACACAATTATAATTATTCTATTTATAGTAGCAGAGGATTTTCAAAAGTCCATATGCAAAACAATTGAACAATGGCTGTAAAAAGTATTAAAATATTAATAAAATATGTAGAATGAGAAAAAGAAATATGGAAAGACTTACATGAGGTTGGGAAGAAAAAATTATAGAAGTATGACTGTGTACCTATTTACTAGAAAGATTAATAAAAAAGACCAAATTTGACTGAAATTCACCTATTTGTGGAAAAGAATAAAGAATAAAATATTTCTTCTTGTTAAATTATGAATTTATTTTTTTTCTTTGAGAGCTATGGATTTGGATAAGGTTTTATTCCCTTGTTGCTTTTTCTTTGATTATTTCCATTGGAAATCAATACATTTTTAATTAAAATTAATATGTTATTAATATAGGAATGATACACAAAAGCTCTAAGAATTGGAGTTATGTAGTACTATAGAAAGAACACTGATCTTGTTTCAAATACTATATCTTATGATTCCTAGCTGTTTGACCTTGGTCAATTTACTTAAGCTCCCTAGGTCTCAAGTTCCTTAAATGTAAAATGAATGGTCTGGACTAAATGACCTCTGTGGTCCCTTGTAATTTCATAGATCTATGATCATTTGATTACCTCAGCATAGAGAACTTCCAACAAGGCACCTTCCTCTGCCAGTGTTGTTCAGTTGTCTCCAACTCTTCATGACTCCATTTGGGTTTTTCTTGAAAAGATAGTGGAGTGGTTTGACATTTCTTTCTCCAGAGCATTTGGAAATGAGACAAATAAAGGAAAAGGAATAAGTGATTTGCCCAGCCTTACACAATAAGTGTCTAAAGCCAGATTTCAAGTCAGGAAGATGAATTCATTGTGCCATCTAGCTGTCCCTCCTCTACCAATACAAATCATAAATGATCTATGACCTTGATTTAAAGAGTTGCCTAAGGTTCACTGAGGTTCAATGACTTGCCCATAATTGCACAGCTAGCATTAAAAGGATTTGAATCTCTTTCTTTCTACCACACTTCCTCTATTATAACATACCATTTCTAATGATGATATTATTTATATGTTTATAATAAATAATAGGGTAGAATACTTTTCATAATCACAGATTTCTTCCAAAAGCAAAATAAAAAATGGAACCATTATTCTAAATATGTGTTCTCCTGGAAATGCTATATGACTGTGAATCTTAGAACACCAAAATCACTGAACATGTGGGTGACCCAAAGGGCAATGAAGAGATGTGTGGTCAGGGAAGGTATGCTGTACTATATTTTTTTTCTTATTTTTTGGAGGTCAATTGGTTTTAAGTGCCTTGCCCAAGGTCACATGGCTGGTTTTTGTGTTAAGTGTTTGAAGCAGGATTTGACTTTTCCATTGAGGATAAAACATAGGGATTGAAATTTAATTCAGTAGAAAAAAACTTAGAATTTCTTTGTTATAATGCTAAGGTATCTAAAACTTTCTTAATGCTTCGAAGCTTTATTTTTATAGCCATCTTTCTAAGACAACTTAATTGCAAGAAACAGTGGACATGCTTTATCTAAACCTCTTGTGTGTGTGTGTATGCTTCACAAGGCCAAAAGAATATGTCTAATTTAATAATTTTATTTCCCTTATCACCAAACAGAGGGATTTGCACATGGAAAGGGCTGAATAACTATTGATTGAAGTTTTAACAGCAAGGCTGGAGGCTTAAAACATTTTATGCTCATAAGGTCTTCTTTTTTAGTTAAACTCTTAGTCCCCCCAAAATGATAAAACATTTTCTTTTATATATCTATTTTTCTCTTCCCAAGTCAAATAGTTCATGGTAGCTTGAAACAAATGAATATCAGGTCTAATACTAGACTTGAATGGGAGTGAAACAATAGGCTCTCAAATTTCCCATCATGTTTGGCATTTGGTACAGGGAAAGATTCAAGAATATCGAATGAGCACTGGGGACGTTGGATGGGGCAAGTGATGCATCAAGACAGGGTCACTTTAAAACATTGCCCAGAGAAAAAGTGATCATTAAATCATAAACTCAAACTGATCAGAACAAGAAAGATGAGATCAGTCACAATGGATATATTGCCAGACTATAAAAATTAAGGACAATCAAAACTCAGTATACAAGTCTGAATGAGTAACTTAGTTAGATGTTCCTTTGAGTTGGACTCCCATAGGGATAAATTTCATATGTCCAGGAAACCAATGGATTACCAAAGTGGCATGTTCAGTACTGGTTTTCTAACTCTTCCCCTCCAGTAGAGAAAGGGGTTGTAAAGTCCCATCACAGATGGCCTTGTGATTAGAGATGGACACTCTCCATGGAAATTGTGGAACCAGATCATGCCATCATGGATTGATTAATCATGGATGCCAACCACACATGTGCATTTGGAAATAAAAGTCAGTGATAGTTATCCAAGGAATTAGTCTAAACCAAAAGCAGAGATAAGCCTGCTGAATTTCTTTCAGCATATTTAAATCAAGAACAAAGAGATCAAGGAGTTTTTGAAGACCTAGAAGGACTCAGCATGAGTTTTATTATTTCAGTTTTATCATTTGGATTTTAGCTGTCCAACTTTAAGAAAAACACTTAAACTAGTATCACAACACTATTAAATGACATATATGTGTGATTGTGAAGAGAAGAAGAGAATTATTTTCATTATCAAATGATGCTCCCTCCAAAAAGAGATTCAGCCAACATTCCTTTTTTTAAATAGAATTTGGATTACATTTATAAAACAACAACAGCAACAACAATATTTAGATGAACATTTTAGGAGCACATTTTGTGGGTAATGTTATACATACATACATATATATATATATACATATATATACACATAATAAGCAACTTCATATAATAAATAATTCATATATATATGAAACACATTACTACTGAATCTCTGGCTACATTTATATCATGAGAAAGACAACTAAAAAGCCAAGCATGCTTGATAAAGTTAATAAATAATTAATTCCATCTACCTTTCAGAGATTTCCATCTCATAATCTGTTTGTCCTTTGACAATTTAAGCAAAAATAATTTAGTATAGTGACTCAATAACATAACAAATATTTATTAATTATCTACTATGAACAGAACTTTCAGAATTGATGTCATATCATGGTGTGGAGGTGAGTCACATCTCAAAAGCTATGCCAGTAGAGTACAGGAACTGGCAAGTATATATCATGTTCTAAATGCTTTGAGTATGGTCCCAATGACAGATTTTGTCTATTGGCCAAGGACCAGTTTAGCTAATTTTGGAAAGACTCATAACCAGAAGGTTGGCTAGTAAGTGTTGAATTATTTGGCCATGGAAATTCTAGAAATAAAGAAAAAAAATTAAAAACATTTCTTAGTTTTGCATGCCTACATCCTTTGTGTATAATAATGTTGAAAGAAAAGTGGAAAAAGGGAAGATGTTTAGAGTAACCCAGTTTAAAAAAAAATCTATTCCAAAAGCACTAATTGACCAATTGTTAACATAAATCATGGTTTCTTAATCTAGGGTCCATGAATATTAAAAAAATGTGATAACTGTCTTTCAATATAATTAATTTCTTCCTATAAAATCCTATGTATTTTACTTTATGAATTTAAGAATATTAATATGCAAAAGCATAATAGGCTGCAATAGACTGTCAAAGGGCACACACACACACACACACACACACACACACACACACACCACTAGGAAACACTGTTCTAAGTTGTTATTTCCCCCCCCCCTGGTATCACAGATGATGATCAGTGGAATTTTTTCTATTTCTATTTTTGCCTTCTTGTTCTAGAACTTAAGGACAATTTTCCTTAATGATTTCTTATAATATTATATTCAGATTTCTTTATCATAATTTTCAGGTATTTTTTGAGGATTTTTATGTTGTCTTTCCTCTATCTGTTCTCCAGATCAGTTGTTTTTCTAGTGAGATGTTTCAATATCTCTTCTATTTTTTCCTATTTCTTGGTGTCATATAATGTCATTTGATACCACTAGCCCAGGCCTAGTTTTCAAAGAGTTATTTTCCTCCTTAAGATTTTGTATCTCTGAATTATAATAGGGGGCAAAGTCAAGATGGCAGATTAGAAAAAGGACTTCCACAGGGCTCTGGCTCCCATCTACTCCAATTCATGTAACAGGTGGCTGAACAAACTTTGGAGCTATAGAACCCACAAAATGACACAGAAAAGCTAACTTTCCACTAAGGACAGCCTGGCAGGCTGGCAGGGAGCAGCCAACACAGTGCTCTTGGAGCTGAGCCCAGCCCCTCATAAGCCTGAAGTTTTAGCCCCAGGTCAGGCCTGACTAGCCACAGGCTGAAGGGACTTCAGATTACCAGCAGGTGTGGTGGATTGCAGAATTATAAACCCATAGATTCTAAGGATAAAGTGAGAGGTCAGTGCAGTGTGGACTTAGGGATCCAGAAGTTAGGGAGTGATGTCGGCCTTTATCCCTTGGAGGGAGAAGCCACTGAGGCCCCGCGGGCATGCAGCTGCCCCCAAGTAGAAGCTTCAACTCCTGGCCTGCAGACTGTAGGGGGACCAAGCAACAACTCTGAGGGATAATCAGTCTTGCTTTAACCTGTTTAGATCTGTATTTCAGTCTAGGGTGGAGGTCCTGGGGTGTGCAACCAGCTTGCCAGAGCATATGGAGGCTTCAGAGAGGGCAGCCAACTAATACCTTTAGTAACTGAGAAAACCGCAGCATTTGGGACAAAGCTCCTCTGTCTGGTGGCAGAGCATACTGTGGCAAAAAGCCCCAAAGTCAAGAAATTGAGTGGCAAAATGAGCAGGCAAAGGAAGCAAAGCAAACAGGAAAACCCAACTTTGCACTTCTATTTTGGGGACAAAAATGATCAAAGCATGGAACAGGAGGAAGACAGTGAAGTCAGAAATCATGAATCAAAAGCTTCCAAGAAAAATACTAGCTGGTTACAGGCCATAGAGGGGCTTAAAAAGGATTTTGAAAACCAAATAATAGAAGTGGAGGAAAAATTGGGAAGAGAAATGAGAATGATGCAAGAAAATTATGAAATGAAAGTCAACAATCTGACTGAAAAAAAATAAAACCTTAAGAAATAGACTAACTCAAATGGCAAAAAAAGGCAATGAATGAGGAGAAGAATGCCTTAAAAAATCAAATTTGCCGGATGGAAAAAGAATCTCAAAAGCTCACTGAAGAGAATCATTCCTTCAGAATTAAACTGGAGCAAATAGAAGCTAGTGACATTATGAGAAATCAAGATACTATTAAACAGATCCAAACAAATGAAAAAATAGAAGGCAATGTGAAATATCTCATTGGGAAAATCACTGACCAGGAAAATAGACCCAGGATATTTAATTTTAAAATCATTGGACTACCTGAAAACCATGATGAAAAAAAACCCTAGAAATCATCCTTCAAGAAATTCTCAAGGAAAATTGCCCTGATGTTTTAGAATTAGAGGGCAAAATAGAGATGGAAAGAATCCACTAATCATCTCCTGAAAAAGATCCCAAAAAGAAAACATGTAGGAATATTATAGCCAGGTTCCAGAATTCCCAGATCAAGGAGAAAATATTACAAGCAGCCAGGAAGAAACAATTTTTTAATATCGTGGAAACACAATGAGGATAACACAGGATCTGGCAGCTTCTACACTGAGGGATAGAAGGGCTTGGAATATGATATTCTGGAGGGTCAAGGAGCTGGGATCAGAACCAAGAATCACCTACCCAGAAAAACTGAGTATCATGTTTCAGGGGAAAATATGGTCATTCAGTGGAATAGAGGACTTTCAATCAATCTTGCTGAAAATAAACAGAGTTGAATAGAAAATTTGACATGCAGATACAAGAAGCAAGAGAAGCATGAGAAGGTAAACAGGGAAAAGATATCATAAGGAACTTACCAAAGTTGAACTATTAACATTCCTACATGGAAAAATGATAATTGTAACTTATGAAACTTTTCTCAGTAAGAGAACAATTGAAGGGAATAGAAATGTATGTGTCTATACACACACACACACGTCTATACAGGAAGGTATATGGGCATATGCATACATATGTGTATTGTGTATATATGTGTACAGGTATATATAGATAGAGGGCACAGGACCGGTTTAATGGGAAGGGATGATACTTAAAAGGTGAAATTAAGAGCTGAGAAAGGAATATAATGAGGGGAGATGAGAAGAGACAGATTGGGGTAAACTCTCTTATATTGAAGAGGTAAGGGAAAATGATTACAATGGAGGGGAAGAACAGGAAGGCAAAAGGGAATGGGTCAACCTTATTCTCATTGAATTTGGCCCAGGGAGAGAATGACATGCACACTAAATAGGGTATCTCACTCTACAGGAGAGTAGGGGGAAAGGTTATGAGAGAGGGGATGATGGAAGGGAGGGCACGCTGGGGGAGAGGGAAGTTAGAAGCACCCACTTTTGAAAAGGGACAGGATAAAAGTAGAGAATAGAACAAGTGGGAAGTTTTATAGGAGGGAGGGAAATATAGTCAGTCTTTTACAATATATCTACTATGGAAACGTTTGCCATAGCTACACACGTACAATTGCTTATTCTGAATTGAATTGCTTATCTGCCCAGTAAGGGTGAATGACAAGGGAGGAAGGGAATGAATCTGGAATTCAAAGTTTGAAAATCAAATGTTTTATACATACATATACATATATACATAGATAGATAGATATAGATATATGTGTGTATATGTATATATAAAAATATATATATATATATAAACTATTATCAATATTATTTTACATGTAACTGGGAAATAACATACATATGCACTGGGGCATAGAGATTCACCATGCCCTACTGGAAAGTTGGAGGGGTTATGGGAGAACATATGAGAGAGAACAGATTGGAGGAGGGGATATCTAGTGGGATCGCTATTTTGGGGTGGTGGGTAGGGGAAAAAATGGGGAGAAAATTTGTAACTTAAAATCTTGTGGAAATGAATTATGTAAAATAGAATTTAATAAAGCATTTGATTAAAAAACAATAAAATATAATAAAAATTAATTTAAAAAACATTTTGTATCTCTTTTTCCAATTGGTTAATTTTCTTATAATTTTTGATTACTTTTATTTTTTTTCCTAATTTACCCATCTTCTTTCTTGATTGATTTTTAAATTCCTTTTTCATTTCTTCCAATACTTCTTTTTGGATTTGTGACCTTTTGACATTACTCTTTAGGGTAGGAGTGGATTTTTTAACTCTATCTTCCTTTGAATATGAACCCAAATCTTTAATAACAACATTGCTATCAAAAGACTCAGAAATTGCAGGGATGCCCATCAATTGGGGAATGACTGAACAAGTTGTGGTATATTATTATGATAGAATACTACTAAGTAACACTAAATTCAATAACTTCATGAAAACATGGAAAGACAAAAAAATAAGGAGTGAAATGAGCAGAAAGAGAACATTGTATACTGTAACAGCAATATTGTTTTAAGAATGACTTTGAGTGAGTACGTTATTTTGTCTATTATGAATACCTAAATTAACTATAAAGGACATGCAGAGATGGACCCTATCTGTCTCCAGAGAAAGGACCAGTAAATAGAAGTATGTATAGAATAATTTCACACACACATACATATAGGTATATGCCCACTTACACACATATATCTAATGGTAGCCATCTTTTGGGCTGGAGAATGAAGGGGAAGAAAAGAAAAGAAATTCACATGATGATATTATTGTATGTTTGAAATTAATAGCAACTTGTGCATAGTAGACTTGCAGTTTCATATGCAATCATCTTTTTTATTGTACTATGTAATAGAAATGCTTGTTTCATCCCATAAATTATAAATAGAATAAATAGAAACTGAAAGAAGAATCCCTACTCTGAATACTGTAAATACTCCAAGCAATAACTATTTTTAGCCAATGTTGTGGTAGAACTTGCATATCTTAACACTGTATTCTTGTTTTGAATGCCACCAGAAAATATAAAAAAGTTTACATCAAATGGAAAGATATCTCATAGTTTTCTTTGGAAATAAAAATAAAGGAACTTTATCATGGGCCAAAAGTAACCAAGAAATATTTCATTACAAGATACTTGATTTTCTCACTTTGCAGTGATCATGGTGAGCGTAAAAAAGACCACACTGAAGATACAGATTATTAACTTATGTCTATTGCAGAGGATGATGAAATTCTATGAGAAATTCAAAAAGATCCTCCAAAGTAAGTCAATTTACACCACAATAGATACATCAATGAAATATTGGATTTAGAGAGAATAAAATATGTTTCAGGATAAAGAAAAAAGAGATTTCAAGGGATCATAGCTTCTGCATAAGTCACATATTTCACATTGTTCATTATTATTACTTCCTTAAAAGTAAGACAAAATGCATTGAATATTGGAAGTACTTCACAACCTGAAAATATGTAATTGAATATATTTATCAGGCAGTGAACATATTAGTTATGTCTAACCAGCTATCTATGTGTACAGATCATTGATATATTACAAAAGAATGAAAAAAATTATCAAAACAGAAAAAAAGAATAAATATAAGAAATATGTCATTCAATTACTATTGCAAAGTGACCTATTCAAAAAAGCAACTGACACCAAAACAAATGAAATAACCATAGCAAAACTGGTATCACTCATTATCACCATTTCCTATTGACATTAAAGCAACATGCAATTATTATGATATATAAAGTCTAAAAAAAATCCTAGAATACTTAGTCAGAAAACTGAATATCTTTACCAAGAAGGGATGTAGCAGACAAATTTAAAACGTGTTAAAATATTTATAAAGACTAGCATAGAAAAGTGTTAGAAGAAAACAAATTTAAAACAAGATTAGTGTTAGATATAAAAGCATATGAAGATTAAACTGTAACAAAAACAATGAACTAAGAAAGAAATATATTGTCACCATATCTATAACAAATTACTCTTATCATCAAAGACAGCAAGCATACTGCATTAACATTTACATTTTAACATCTCAATTCTTGATATGCTATATGAAAAAGTGAAAATGACAATAAAGACAATGAAAAATGGAAGAGTAGTTGATCCAGGACAAGCAAATACAGTAGAAATATGCCTTGGTGGCAACAATACTTTGAAAGCTTTGAGTGATCTATTTTCTGTTTTTAATAGATCTAAAAGAATGATTCTGAATTGCTAGAGAAAAGTGCCAGATTATTATGAGCAAAGAAAAAAATAGATAGTTGAGAGGACAACAATAAACACAAACACGTTTGGCTAAATTCTTATTTCTTTATGAGATAAATTTGTCTATATTTAGAAAAAGCAGGATGGTTTACATACTGAATAAAATGATAATTATGTCTTGTATAAATCCCATGTCTCTTGTGACACTGCCATCATCTTGGTGCAGGCCTGCTTCCTGTCACACCTGTACTATTGTCATAGCCTAATGATTGATCTCCTTCCTCGAGTCTCTCCTCTCTGCAGTCAACTGTCAAATTGATCTTCTTGGATCAAATACTCTTCCGAAAGTGTATGGCCGGCCATGTTTCTCTCCTATTCAATACAACCTAGTGGCTCATTATTGCCTTCAGGATGAAGTTTTGCCTTTAAAGACCTTGAAAACTTGGCCTCTTCTGAACTTTCCAATCCTACACTGACACTGTTAGCCAGTGACAATGGCTTCCTTGTTCTTCAGAAAAGATACTCCATTTCCAAAACATTCTATCTAGGCATTTTTCCCAGTTTTCCTTCATGCCCATAACTTCCTCCCTCTTTATCTTTACCTTCTGCTTACCCCTAGCTTATTTCAGGTCTCACATAAAATCTCCTCTTCAGAATCCTTTTCCCAGGCCTCATATCTTAGTGTCTTTCTTCTGATATTATTTTCAATTCATCTTGTTGGTATATAATTGTTTGTTATCTCTTGACTGTGAGCTCCTTAAGAGCAAGAACTGTTATTGTTGCCATTCTTTTATTCCCAGTGACTATCACAGTTTCTGGCACATAGCAAGTACTTAATAAATGGTCATTGGCAATCAATAAGTTGTTATTGTTCAGTCATGTCCAAAACTTCATAATCCCCTGAACCATAATACTCCAGGTCCTTCTGTCTTCCACTATCTCCCAAAGTCTGTGCAAGTTCATATTCATTGCTTCCATAATACTCTCTATCCATCTCATCCTAAGCCATGCCCTTATCTTTGGCCTTCAAACTTTCTCAACATCAGGGTCTTTTCCACTGAGCATGTGGCCAAAGTACTTAATCTTACAATGAATATTCTGAATTAATTTCTTTAAGTATTGAATGATTTAATCTCCTTACTGTCCAGGGGACATTCAAAAGTCCTTACCAGCATCACAATTCAAAAGTATTGAATCTGGGGCATTCAGCATTTTTTATAGTCCAACTCTTATACCCATACATTGCTACTGGAAAAAAAAATAGCTTTGACTATATGGATTTTTGTTGGCATGGTAATGTCTCTGCTTTTTAGTATGCTGTGCAGATTTCCCATAACTTTCCTTCCAAGAAGGAAAAGTCTTTTAATTTCATGGCTGCAGTCACTCTCTGCAGCGATCTTTGAGCCCAAGAATAAAAAATCTGACACTGCTTCCATTTCTTCTCCTTCAATTTACCATGAAGTAATGGGACTATTTGCCATGATCTTAGTCTTTTTTTCTTTTTATGTTAAACTTCAAATTAGTTTATACACTACACTCACCCTCATCAATTCTTCACTTCTGATCAATAAAACCTGATTCACTTTCAATTTTAGAATTGTGCAATCAAAAACAACTACTTTCAGTTTGTTTTCTTATCTGTCATCTGAACATAACAGCAATAGAATTTTCCTCACTGGGTTGTTGTGAGGGTCAAGTCATAGACAGAAAGACAGACAGATAGATAGATAGATAGATAGATAGATAGACAGACAGACAGACAGACAGACAGACAGACAGACTGATAGATAGATAGATAGATAGATAGATAGATAGATAGATAGATAGATAGATAGATAGATAGATAGATAGATAGATAGGACACTAGTAAACCTTATAGCATTACATAAATTCTTCTTTTACTATAAGGACCTAGATAGACTTTTGTAGATTTTCTACCCCTGATCATATATTTGCTGCTAAACAATTGACTCAAATTTTTAGAGAAAACAAAATTTCACAGTTTATTGTTCATTAATTATAAAAGAGTCTTTGACTTATTGGAAAAAAAAATCAGCCTTAAAGACTATCTTACATCCAGATGATTCCCAGGCATTTGTTAATATCATATCAAATGAAACCACAGAGATAATTTTGTTCAATTCTCTGATGATCATCATTGAGTGAAGCATGAAGTATGGAGGAGTTATCCCTCTGCTAAAATTGTTATCGAGAAGTTTTTTCCCCAAAAAAATTCAATAGAAGAGATATTATAGATAGGGAGGTGTGTAAGAAATTGCTTTTTTGTGGATGACTATATGGTGTTGTTTTTCAAGCCTTTAAACACTACAGTGCCTCTAACTTGAGAATCATAATGACCCAAAGAGTTCAGCTGAACAACTTACCTAAGGGGGTAAAAAAAAATACTGTCTGAAGGATGCCTACTGTTCAGAAAACATTGACTGGATAACAAATAGCTGAATGAACAGTTCATTGAGCTGTTCTATTAGTACATATATCTTGGACAAATACTATAGAAGGAAAATGAGATGGGCTCAGAGCTGAAAAGGAGAAAGAGTAGCAATCTGGATGTCATTGAAATATTGTGTGGTGCTTTTAGCAATTCTAAGGTTCTCATTGAACTCCCTCCCACACACCTTTTAGTAGCAATATCCTTGCAGTGATTTTTTAAAAGCATTTATATAGCACCTATTATGTGCAGGGAATGTTGCTAAACACTTTTTTACAAATATGATCTCATTTGATCCTCACAAAAACCCTCTGAGGCAGGTGCTTCCACTGATGCTTCATGATTGTGATTTACAGAATACTATGATCTACAAGGAATAAAAGTTATGGATATACCAAAGGTCAATGTAAAGACATAGGAATGAAGTAAATAGCCTGCAGCATAAGACTAGCAGTAATTCAGTCCCATCTAGAGGTTGTATGCTGTGAAGAAGTGCATGCTTATGTAGTAAACATGGGACCTGGTGCACAGACCAACATCCTGATTCTTACACCAGTTTCCCTGTATTGTTAGAAGCCCTAGAGGAAGACATCCAGGACATTGTGTGGAACTGATATGGAGTATTTACAAGAGGCTGTCAGAAAGACTCAGGACACCTGAATATATTATGATCTGCTATACCATTAGAGACAATACTTATATCTATATGATCATAACTTTGTCAAGGAAATAATGTATACGCATAGTAGTTTATCTGGTGTAGAACAATAAAGAAAGATATCTAATGCTTAGTCCCATGCCCATAAGGAACTTGAGGCCTGGCAGAAGAGACAATATATGCATACAAATAAGTATATTTAACCCTTGTATTAGACTCAACGGATCTAGATATACTTTGGTTCACTTGGCCAACCCAGAAATGTGATATTAAAAAAATGTTATTACCAACAAGTCACAACCTTCCTGAGACTCATTTTGCTCATGTCTTAACTTAGGGTGCTGGATCTGTTGATCCTTCAAGGTCTATATCACGGGTGAGGAGCCTGTAGCCTTGAGGCCACATGTGACCTAATAGTTCCTTGGGTGCAGTATTTTGACTGAGTCCAAGTTTTAGAGAACACATTCTTTCATTAAGGGGCCAACAAAAAAAGTCAAAGGGCCTCACTTGAGCACCTAGAGGGCTATATGTCACCTCAATGCCACAGGTTACCCACCCCTGTTCTAAATCTATTTCAAATTTCTACAATATAATTTCTAATCCCAAAAACTCTCCTTGAAAGCACATAGTTTACAAAAGTAAAAAAGAAAATATTTTATATGCAAATTGGATAAAACCAATGTAACATAACAGAACTCATTGAAAACAGTAAGAGAAAATTGTCAGAACAAGACAGAGGAACAGGAAAACGTATAGAGAGCTTCAACTTGTAGCTTTTTCAACCCGATCTAGAAAACATATCAGACTGATTCTTGATTGGGAAATTCAAGAAAAAAAATCAGTTAGTAGTTTTCCCAGAGCAGTTTGGGATAGAGAGACAGAGAGGGTCTAGCCAGAATGACACATTCCAGAATAGAGAGAAACTGTGTGTCAGGGCACAAAGATATGCCAAATCCAGCAAAGAAGCACCCAAACTTCTGCTCTGTTTCCACTAGAGGATACTGATTAAGGCATCTAAAAATAGTGTTCCAAAGTTAGGAGCAGTCCAGGCCCTAGGTTTTCTACTGAAAAAAGAGTTCTCTTGATTCTTAAAGTGAATAGATCAGAATACTCAGTTTTGCTTAAAATGAACTAAAGGGTTGTTTTCTATCCTCTTCAATATATAAATGGTTATTGTCCTTTGTTCTAGAAGAGGACCAAAATAGCACCACTATGTTATGGGTAAGGTACAGTGTGTCTGACTGTGGCTGACCACATCAATACAAGCTTGGAAGTCTTTACCACAGGTAGGGCACAGACAGTCCGTATGAACACTTGGAGTAGAGATGTCTGAATTTATGTGTCTCATGTTTCTTTGGAGCTATTGAAGTTCTGATTTTTTCATAGAGCCTTTGATGTGGGCATACCATGCTGGGGGTGGTCCTGTGCCAATATCCCCCATGTCTCACAATTGTTTCCAAAGTTTTATTTTGTTTTCAATTCACGGAAAAAAAATTATTGTATACATACATCTATTTATCTGTTCTTTATCTGGATGCAGAGAGTGTCTTTCCTCATATGTCCTTTGATTTTAAAGTTCTTTAGAGAGAGCTTAAAAATGTCTTTACTTCTTTTTTTTCTTTTTGGAGGGGGTAAGGTAGGGCAATTGGGGTGAAGCAACTTGCCCAAGATCACACGGATAGTTTTGTGTTAAGTGTCTGAGACCAAATTTGAACTCAGGTCCTCCTGACTCCAGAGTAGGTGCTCTATTCACTGAGCCACCTAGCTGCCCCAAATGTCTTTACTTCTGACCTCTGTGTGAGTTCTCCATAAAATGGTCTTTTAGGTAAACATACTTTAACATTTGATCAATGCCAGCCCATCAGAGTTATGCTTGCTGCAGTAGAGTTGAATCCTTGGCAGTTCAGTTTGAGAAATGACTTCAGTGTCCAGTACCTTATCGTGCCAGGTGATCTTCAGAGTCTTCCTAAGACAATTCAAATGGAAGTGATTCAGGATCCTAGTATGGTGCTGGTATGTGGTCCAGGTTTCACAGGCATACACCAATGAGGTAACACCATTGCTCTGTAGACTGTCAGTTTCATCAAGTCTAATATTTCTCTCTTATACTTTCCTTCTAAGCCTCCTAAACACTTAGCTAGTTTTGGCAATTAATGTGTCAACCTCATCATCTATGAGTATATCTATGGAGAATATACTACTAAGGTAAGTGAAAATATCCACAGCATTCAAAATTTCTCCATTTGCTCTTATTGATGGTGCCATATATGGATGGTGTGGTATGGGCTGGTGAGAACCTCTGTTTTCTTGATGTTAATTGTTTAACCAAAATTAGCTGAAACAGCAGAGAATCAATCCTTACTTTGTTGCATTTCAGCCTTATGGGCTGCATAGAATACACAATCATCTTCAAACTAAAAATTATGTACCAACTCTCTCTCTCTCCACTTTAGTCTTGGCATGTAGCCTTTTCAAGTTAAGTGTGGTAGCTGACCTTAATGCCATTTTTGCCTTCACTGAACATATCTGCAACATCACAAAGAACATCATGCTAAAAAGCATGGGAGCAAGCATAAAGACATGCTTCACTTCATTGGTGACTGGGGAAGCGCAAGAGCATCGTCTATTATCCAGAACCTGGGTAAGCATTTTGTCATCAAACTCATGTACAATACTGATAAACTTCAATGGGCAACCACATTTTGCCATAATTTTCCACAGTCCATCATGACCGACAGTGTCAAAGGCCTTTGTTAGATTGATGAAGATTGTGTACAGACATCTATTCTACTCCTGACTTTACTTCTGGAGTTGGTGAGTAGAAAACTCCACATAGGTCATTCCTTGACCCTTTCAGAAGCTACACTGGCTGTCAGGTACATGACCATATCCCAGGTGAAGGATCAGTCTATAAAGGATGATTCTGGCAAGAATCTTACTGCCAATGACTAAGACAGACACCCTTCCTCCTTCTCCCACCCCCATGATTGTTAGAGGACAATATATTTCCCTTTTCTTTGTAGAGATGAACAATGGAGGCATCCCTAATACCTGGGGTATATTCTGGGCTATAACCTTCTCTTACCATTAAACCCAGGAAATTTCTGTTAACTTTTGAATGAGCAGTGAACCTCCTCCCATTATAAATCTCAGCTGGAATAGAATCAGCACCAGGTGCTTTGCTACACGAGAGGAGCCTAATAACATTCAAAAGCATTTTCTTCATTTGGAAGTTTGGCTAAAGAGGAATTAACATCAACCTGAGATATACAGTCAATGGTTTTAGCATTGACTGATGTCAATCTGTTAAGAGCACTATGGTAGTAGTATTCAGCCCATCTCTCCAGGATGATGTCTTTATCACTAATCAATGTGGTACCATCAGCACCGAGAAAGTGAAATGCCCAATTGGTGCAGGGGTCTTTGGCCCATAAATAACCTTTAGAGCATTACAAAAGTTCTTTGGATTGTTCCTGAATTTCATCTGCTTTCCTATTAAGCCAAGAATCTTCCATCTCTTTAAGTTTTGCTTATACTTTACTTGTGATGGAGTTTCTTAGAAATTGATGACTATTCTGCTGGTAAACCCTGCAGAGTTCTATTTTTTCATTTACCAGCTTCTGAATTTCCCCATAATTTTCATTAAAACAATTTTGATGTTTTTAAGCATTCTGGACCAGATTAGTAAGTGTGGTATTGTACACCAAATCTCTGAAAGCTGAAATATACATAAGTATCCCTGCTACCCAGTATTGAGTTAGAAAGTCACATATTAACATTACCTGTTCTATTTCTTTGTGGAGCGCAGCTAGGTGGTACAGTAGATAGAGTGCTTGGCCTGGAGTCAGGAAGACTCATCTTCCTCAGTTTAAATATGGCCTCAAATGCTTACTAGCTATGTGACCCTGGACAAGTCACTTAAATCTGTTTGCCTCAGTTTCCTCATCTGTAAAATGATCTGGACCAAGAAATGGCAAACCACTCAAGTAGCTTCACCGAGAAAACCCTAAAGGGGTTCATAGAGTCAGATATGACTGAACAACAATAAATCGTATTTTTTTTAATTTTGATGAATATTTCCTCATTACAATTTAATCTGGTTCTGACACATTGAGGAATGTTGCCAGTCCCCCTCTCATATAAAGAGCTGACCTCGAATCCCTGAAGACCTGATTCCAAGTCCTGATTCTAACATATCTTGTCTGGGAGACAATGGGCAGGATCATTTAACCTCTCAGGGCTCTCTGTAACGTGGACTATAACTTATAAAGAAGGAACCAATAGGTGAAATTTCCTTATTTGGGATTCACTACATTAATGAAACCATATTTCCTATCAATGTATTTGCTTTGTAAACAAGCCCCTGCAGTTTTAGAGTAGAAATTCCCTGCAAGCACAATGAGCATTTCTTAGATGCTAAATGATAATGGTTAGAGGACATGGTGAAGGGAAGGGTTGGGGTGCTCACAAAACTTGACAGTAAGAGCTGGTAGTAGTGGGGAATGAGATTTCAAGAGTAAATAAATAAAATTAGGTAGAAATATCAAGAGCAGCAAAGGAACAAGCAGAAAGTAGGAAATAGAGAAATCAAAGACACTACCCAGAAACAGTTCTGCCTAATGGCATAAAGAAGAGGTGCTGACTGCTGGTGGGAACAGTCAGAGATGTAGGTGTTGTACGTGCCTGGAAATGGCTGAAATGATCAAGGAAATGACTTTGCTACCTTCTGAAGTGAAGGAGGGAGGGAACCTGTGAGAAATTTAAGAGTTGAATGTGAAATGCAAATAAATTTCCCATGAAACTCATCCCAGTGCTTGGGGGGAAAATGCTTCCAACCACTACAATCATTTTTTAAGACTTACCTCTAAGAATCCATAAAGTTTGCTATCCTTCTAACTCATAGCAATGTTGACCATACCTCACATTAAGATATTCCAATCCCCAGGAAAGTGTTATAAATGTCATTACGTACAAAGCTTCCCTTTGAGATTCCTGGGCAAGAGATCAAAAATGGATCAAGTGTTTGGAATTTCCAGTCATTAAAGGTCAAAGTGTAGGTCTGCTTTGTGAGATACAGCACAGGGCTAACAGTGAGACTTCACTGCATTAATGCCCAGCTGTTTGTCTTTCACAGAACTCCTCAGGCGTTCACAAAACTGGGAGCATTCTTTTTGATTACCCAGAGAAAAGGGAAGTGTTGCTTCAGCTCTCATTTTCTCCTCAATGAGTTTGCATTTTGTGGCAGCTAGGGGAGTGCAGAGGATAAAGCACTGAACTTGGAATCAACAAAAACTGAGTTCAAATCCTGCATCAGATATTTACTAGTCATGTGATACTAGGCAAGTCACTTAATTGTCTTCTGCCTCAGTTTCTTAGTCTGCAAAACAGTAATTAAAACAACACCTATGCCTCAGAATTGTTGTGAGGATTAATTGAGATAATATAAAAAGAATCTTTGATAACAATAAAACATTATGAAACGTTAACTCCTTCATGGGTAATGACCTAAAGGTCAACCAAGATGTTGTTTTCACCAGTCCCAGAGAAGTTTGCCAGTTAATTTGAGAGTGCCTTCTGTACTGTGACCAATGCTCAGTGACCATGTGCCACTGGGGAAGTCTTTCTACCTTCCTGGGTCAGTTTCCTTATCTGTCAAACGAGGAATTTGATCTAGATGGCTTCTGAGGCTTCTTCTAGATCCAGATCTAGGTTTGTGATGCTCAGATATTCTGATCTACTTTTCCTGAATCTATTTTTGTTCTGACTTTAACTTCTTTTCTTTCAGTTCTATTCTTTTTTCCTATTCTATCATCCATAACTTACCCTTTGTTTTCTTCTCTTCATAGTCTTGAAACTATAATTGACTTATATACTCCTCAATCTCTAATTCTATTCTCTCAGGTGTTGCCTGAGGAAGTTTGCCAAGTAGATAGGTATACTACACATTCATGCAATGTAATCAATCTCAACTGAGCCCTCAATGATGCTGGGAAATACTTTTATTTTGCATTGATTATCTCCACCTTGGTCCTCAAATTTACTCCAAATATTTTTCTATTGTCCTTTGTTCCTATACACATGGTTATCTGTCCCCCATATTCAATGTCCTTCACTACCCCGTATGTCTCTACTTCTTCAAGCTTTTGGAAAAAGTTTTCTCTTCTTACTATCTCCATTATCTCACCACCCTCTTCTCAAATACTTTACATTTAAGCTTTCCCTCACACCACTATATGGAAAATGTTCTCCCCAAAGTTCCCAATTAGTAAATTGCCAAAATTGTGCAATGCCAAACTCAATGACATTTTCATAGTCCTCAAGCTCTTTTATTTCACTAGAGCTTTTACCACAGTTACCCAAGTTTTCTTCTAGATTGTTCTTTTCTCTTACTGGTTTCTTTGAAAATTCTTTCCCATTGTATTTATCTTATCAAGCTGACAACTCCTTTAGTCTGCTAGTACTTTATCAATCTCCCAGATGAGGGATGTAGATGGGGGAGTCTGTCAAGGTTCTGCACTGAAACATCTTCTCTTTTTACTCTTTTCTGTAATCCTTGGTTAGTTTATCATTTCCTGTGGAACTACATTTCATCTCTTTGCATATGACTCACAAACTTGTGCTGTATGTATAAACCCTAAACAATGTGCTTGTTTTCTAGCTCCACTTAGACATCCCAAAGGTCTCTCAAACTCAATATAACCAACAGAGATTTCAACATTTCTTCCCCTATACTTGCCTCTACTACAAATGTCCCTATATCTTTCTAGGACACTATAAATTTTCCAAATTATGAAGATTCGTGAGCTCTGAGTCATCCTTGGTTGTCCTGTCTCTTACCCTTCAACATTTAATTAGCTAATAACCTGCAAATTGCATACTTTATCTCCATAATAGTTTTTTTTTTTCATTTTTTCCCTTTCCATTAAAAAAAGAACCAAGCAGCCAGGTGGCGCAGTGAGTAGGAGCCCTGGCCTGGGCATCAGGAGACTCAGGATTGGTTCCAGCCTTGGATACTTGGCACCCACACAGAGAATAACTGGCCATGTAACCTTTGGGCAAGTTGCTTAACCCCAATTGCTTAAAAAAAAAAGAACCACTCCATTTCAGGCCCTCACAAAATTTATCCCTGTTGTTATTGTTGTAGCCTTTTAATTACTTTCCTTTCCCTTAGTCTCTCCCTGCTTCAATCCATCATTTACACAACTGTCAAAAAAAAGGTCCAATGCCACAGATGACCGTGAGTTTTGACCATTATTCAAAAATCTTCAGTGGTTCTCCCTTGCCTTAAGTATAAAATTTGAGCTCCTTGACCTGATACATAAAGCTCTCCAAGATGTAATTCAAAACTAACTTCTATTCTCATCACACAATCTGTTTTAGCCAAACTGTATGATTAACTTTTTTTTTACCAAATTCATTTCATTTCCTAACTGCATACATTTCCACAATCAATCTTTTTTTTTTTTGGAGGGCAATTGGGGTTAAGTAACTTGCCCAAGATTACATGGCTAGTTATTGTTTCTGGGTAAGTGTCTGAGGTCAGAACCAAACTCAGGTGCTCCTGACTCTGGGCCAGCACTTTACTCACTGTGCCATCTAGCTGCCCCCACAATCAATCTTGAATGGTTAGAATGTACTACCTCCTTGTTTTTGATCTTCTATCAAGGCTCAACTTAGATACCACCACATTGGTGAAGTTTCCCTGATGTCTTTAGTAATTAATGTTTTTTCTCTCTCCCTCTTTGTCTCTGTGTCTCTGTCCCTTTCTCTCCAAATTTCCTTGTATTTATTTATTTTTGCCCATGTGGTATCAAACTAGGATGTAGGCAGTTAAGTGGCATAGGGTATAAGAGCCCTACACTTGTAATCAGGAGTTGAAATCTAGCTGCAGACATCAACTGTCTGTGAGATCATAAGCAAGTTCTTTAACCTCTGTAAGCCCTAGCTTCCACATCTGTAAAATGGAAATAATAGCACCTATCTCACAATATTGTTGTGAAGATCAAATGAGATAATTTTTTAATGCTTTGCAAATCCTAAAGGACTCTATAAATACTGAGCATCATCATCTGCTCAGAAAAATTTAAGTTTCTTGGGGACCAAGGAAACTTTGCTTTCTTTCTTTGTATAACCAGTGAGTAGAAGGAAAAAAAAAACAGCACTTATACCCTATTCTTTATTCCAAACTAGTCTTCTGTTCACCATGACAGTCTGCATCTCTACTTTCTCTGTGACATTTTTTTAGTAGATTTGCCAATGAAAACTTAAATTTTCATCCTAGGCATGGTATTTTATCAAGATATATTGCAGAAAAGTCTGTCTCCTTCCATCACACTTCTCAAATAAAAGTGTGGATATTTAAAAGAAAAATCCATATAGTCTGTGCTGTGTATATCCGTAATACACAGAGAAACAGGAAATGCAATGTTTATACATCTATTCCTGTTATTCTGTTGCAGATGGGGCTAAAATTACATCATGCAAGGAAGATTTAAATTTAAACCCAATATCAAAATGTCTAAATATAGTAAAAGCTACATCATGTTGTTTTCAATACAGCATCCCAATAGTTTTAGTTCAAGATGGGTAACCAGCCAAAATCCTACTTTTCAAAATTCTATCTTCCCAAACCTGACCTTTACAAGAGTGAAAAATTGTAATATTTGTAAATTAATGTTTTTTTTTAATTTAACATCCCAGGGTACATAGACAAAAAGAAGAGTAAATTGAGGGGATAGGAGGGAGAAAATATAAAAAAGAAAGGCAGGGAAATGTTAAAATATATTCCTTTGTCTAAATTCTTCTATTATTTGTCCTTTGTACAAAGTAGCTAAATCTCTGAAATATTCTCAAGTAATTTCTTTATTACAACATGTCTAGGCAGTATGGTTTAATCAATACATGATTTTGTTTTGCCATGCCATAAAGACAATCCATATGATAAATAAATGTCTATATATATATATTAAGTTGATTAAAAAAACATTAAATGTTTTATTCTTCTTTCTTAGAATGGTGACTATGTTACCTCTCTAAAAGATTTTTGTAGCATCCTTGGGAAATAAAATAGGACAGGTGTTGTCTTTCTTTGACAGTTGGATGAAATAAGGCATAAGGAGGTTAGAGGTTTGCCCAACTTCTTAATGAAGCGAACCAATGACATCGTGATGAATGGAACATGGACCTATTTCCTGGGTCAACAACTCCCACTAAGTGGTTAAAAATTGAACATTAAAAGCATTTTCTCAAAGCTCTTTCCTTGAAGCAAATCCTTAAAAAAAAAGTAAAACTAAATGTTATAAGGAGTAACTTCTTATTTCACATCCTATTGTAAATGACAGTTCTTAGCACAGGGCCAGAGAACACAGCAACGCTTAAATTCTTGTTCTTATTCTGACCCTGATTTTCTCTGTGAAAGCAACTAGACTAGTTTCATAATTCTAACCTGTTTCCCCTCATCTCCCAGACACTAACAGCTCCTAAGTTTCAGCATTCCTTCTTTCCACCTTATACTCTTCCCTCCTACTCCTTTGATTTTCTTAAAAAAACAAATTTCAAGGATTATTTGACAACAGCTACATTCTTTGAGGACATAATTTGCTAACAGAGTTCATATATTAATATCCAAAATATGTAGGAGAATTTTACATGTTATCAGCCCCTCGATAGTTCTCTCAATCATTAAAGGACTTAAACATTCAAAGATAGTGTTCATTAAGAGCACTTAGATGATGATAATTTCTTTTTCCAGAGTTACTGGCCTATCATAAGAATGGTTTCATTAGAAGGCCATCTCTAGGCAGAGTTTCATAGTAGATTTGTAGGTATAACCATATTAACTTGCCTAATAGAGGTTGCTTGTAATTACATGCTAATTTCAACAAATGTAAAATAAAACCCTCAGCATTTATTTTCTGATCTGGAAGAGAGATACAAGTCTGAAAATATTGGCTCCCAAACTCTGGCAATGAATGCATTTCTCTGATGTATTGATTTGGCTTTGGTGTCTTGTAGGAATGTATAGAATGATAACCCAGCTGTCCCAAGACCATATGTTCAGCCTCACACACAAGCCCAATCAGCTGCCTTTTCCCAAATTACTTCCTCCCTTGATATATGGACCTTATTTATAACCTCCCTTTGTGTAACCATAACACCATCACACAGGGCTTAGGTTCTGAAAACCAGAGCAATTGCCTGAAAATTGATTTGATGTCTTTTGCCCATCCCTCCCTTAGGTCCCTGAAGACATTTTAATATGAGCCATGACATTTTGATGGATGAAATCTGGCATTTTACTGTAGCAATGCTACTCCCATGTGGAAAATAACAGCTTGTTCAAAAGCCCGTCTTCCAGCCAGATTTAGGATATACAGTAGGCCACATTTCCAATCCTCCCTCCCACCTCTTTTCATAATATCCTTCCCAAACAGCTTCACTTTATAGATCAAATTCTGAAAGTACCTGGATTCCTACTAATCGTTACCACAGGACAAAATCAATTTTAAGATGCATAGTTATACCAAAGAACACATTCACCATCTGACACAATTTAATGTAAAAAAGGAATTAGTTTCATTGGAATTATTTTAATAAAAACAATTCCATCAACAAGCTCTTCAGCCTGTTGGCTGAAGATTTTGGATACCAAAATCTTTAGAACTTTCAAGCAGAAGTGGAGCTTTATGCATGGGGAGAAATAGACTTAATGCTACCTGCAGACCAACTTTTTGCTACATTTCCTGTTTTAAGCTTTAACTACTGCAGTCAACTCACTTAACATAAAATAGAACATATTTACCAAAATTCTCATTGGAAAGTAGAAAAAATACACGGATTTGGGACTTAACTAATAAAATCAGCATGTGAGTCTATGTTCTTATTTTATTTTTTAAAATTTCTGATATCACAGAACTAGGTAGGTGCTATCTTCATGAAGAAATGGTATGCTGAATAACCCATTTTCTCTTTTTTGGATATTTGGAGATATATTTATTCCTCCCTTTCCCCAAGTAAAAAAAGAGGAAGCATAGGGAAATAGGTAGAATGTCAGGGATCACGTCTCACCTCTGCCCCCTTCTAAATTTTGTGACCTTAAGCAACTTCCTAGTAACAAAGGCAGCTACCTAGAATTAAGTTATAACAGAACTGTTGATGTGCAGAGGCAGAAGGAGCTTCCTATCATAGAGTTGAAGCTAAAATTTAGATCTGGACCAAAAAAAGGGGGGGGGGCACATAGCTGAGCTTTTTGAAATTGGAAATAAGTTTTAATGAGACAGCATTTTGAATGCATAATCGTAGTAGTAGGAGTTCACATTTATGAGAGAGAGAGACAGAGAGAGACAGAGAGACAGAGAGACAGAGAGAGAGAGAGACAGAGA